>NC_086126.1:8142734-8442734 GCF_963921235.1 Mobula hypostoma | reverse complement strand
ATAAGGTACAGGAGCAGAACTGGACCATCAAGTCTGCTCTATTTCATCATGGCTGATCCATATTCCCTCTCAGCCCCAATATCCTGCCTTCCCCCGTATCCCTTCATGCCCTGACTAATCAAGAACCCATCGACCTCAGTCTTAAATATACCCAATGACATCCACAGCTTCCTGCGGCAACCAATTCCACAGATCCACCACTCTCTGGCAAAAGAAATTCCTCCTCATCCCCATTCTAAAAGGACGCCCCTCTATTCTGAGGCTGCGTCCTCTGGTCGTAGACTCTCCCGCCACAGGAAACATCCTCTCCACATCCACTCTATCAAAGCTTTCCGCCATTCGATGGGTTTCAATGAGGTTCTGAATTGCAGTGAATACAAGCCCAGAGCCGTCAAATGCTCCTCATACGACAAGCCATTCAATCCTGGAATCATTTTTGTGAACCTTCTTTGAACCCTCTCCAGTTTCAGCACAGATAAGGGCCCCAAAACTGCTCACAATACTCCAAGTGGGGCTTCACCGATGCTTTATGAAGCCTCAACATTACATCCTTTGCTTTTATATTCTAGACCTCTTGAAATGAATGGTCTACTGCAATCTGTGCAAAACAGATATTGACAATGCTTGCGGTATGGCTTAATTTTTTTTAAATCCCACATTTACATGCAACAGATGATTTTGATAATCCATAACACTCAAAGGCTATTGGCAAGCCGGGGTGCGGCATTATTCAGCTGCACCCAGAAGCTGTTTCTCAGTCTTACTGTCTTGGCTGAGATGTTTCTGTACCTCCCCAGATGGCAGGAGATTGAACAGTGTCCGGGATGGGATGGGTCTTTAATGATGTTACGAGCACCATAGGCATCGAGATTTGTAGATTGTCTCCAGGTCTGGATCATTTAACTAGCATAAATGATCCTTGTCTCCTAATTGCATGAGTATCCCAGGCTAATTGTTGCATCCTAACTGAGGTAAATTAAGTCAAGACATGCATTCGGTGGCCATTTTTTTTTAAAGGCACACCTGCTCATTAATGCAAATATCTGATCAACCAATCACGTGGCCAAAATCAATGCATAAAAGCATGCATCGTGTGGGCACGTGGCCAAGTGGTTAAGGCATTGGACTAGCAACCTGAAGGTTGCTAGTTCGAGCCCCAGCCGAGGGAACGTGTTGTGTCCTTAAGCAAGGCACTTAGTCACACATTGCTCTGCAACGACACCGGTGCCAAGCTGTATGGGTCCTGATGCCCTTCCCTTGGACAACATCGGTGTCGTGGAGAGGGGAGACTCGCAGCATTGTCTTCCATACAACCTTGCCCAGGCCTGCGCCCTGGAGAGTGAAGGCGCAGATCCATGGTCTCGCAAGACTAACGGATGCCTTTAAAGAGCATACAGACACGTTCAAGAAGCTCAGCTGTTGTTCAGACCGACGTCAGAATGGGGGAGGAATGTGATCCAAGTGACTTTGGCCGCAGAATGATTGCTGATGATTTGAGTATCTCAGAAACTGCCCATTTCCCGGAATTTTGCATGTACAACCGTGTTTAGAGCTTATAGAGAATGGCGCGGAAAGCACAAAACATCCAGAAAGTGGCAGCTCTGAGGGCCAAAACACCTTGTTGGTGAGACAAATCTGCAGATGCTGCAAAGTAATGCACAAAAAAAAAATCACTGGAGGAACCCAGCAGGCCAGGCAGCATCTAGGGAAAAGGGAAAACAGTCGACATTATGGCCTTATGTTTCTTAGAATGGCCAGACTGGTCCAAGCCGACCAGGAAGGCTTTAAGGGCATCTCTGAATGCGCAACACTAGAAGCTTGAAGTGGGTAGGCGACAGCAGCAGAAGACCACATATATATACTCAACGGCCATTTTATTAGGTACAGGAGATACCTCATAAAATGGCCACCTGTGTGTGTGTGTGTGTGAGGTAATTAAAATAAGGATCCTTTAATCAGTTGTGATTAATACCATCAGCCCTTCTTCAAGTGGGATTTTCCTGCTTTGTCATTCATCCCTGAACTTTTATGCTATTTCTTTCCCGGACCAGCTCCGACAACCTAAGCAGTAGTTTGCCTGTGGCTGGGATTTCTTTTTTTTTTTGATCTACACCCACCAGGATGTCCTGTATAATCGTTTAGAGATGCTGAGTCATGAGACTGCTGAGACTGACAGTGGTGGCGCCGTTGCTGGCTTTCCCCAAAGGCGGCAAACAAAACTGGCGAGAAGAGAAGCAAACAGGAAACACATGCATGTCGAATTACCTCAGCAAGCCAAGAGTCCCAGAAAGGGTTCCTTGGAGAGTTTCAATTCTTTCCTGGTCTTGTGAACATCTGGGCGAAGTGACAAGACTTTCACTGCCCATTACACCACTTCTCTAAGAGGAGCACAACCTTGTCGTGGGGTTTGGAGGCCTGGAGAGCTATGTCGGCCGGAGTCAGGCCTTTGACTATAGGTAGGATCACCCATGCCAAACGGGTCAAAGGGTAGAGGCCGGACTAAGACGAGAGAAATCCGCAGACGCTGGAAATCCAAAGCAACACACACAAAATGATGGAGGAACTCAGCAGACCAGGCAGCATCTATAGAAAAGAGTGACCAGCCGGTATTTTGGTCTGAGACCCTTCACCAGGACTGGAAAGGAAGGGGAGAAGTCAGGATAAGAAGTAGTACAAGGACAGACGAAGAGTGGTCCACTAATCCTCCATGTTCGGGGCTTCAGCTCAGGGCTAACAACCCTGACTGGCCAAACAAAACTGTTACTGAACCAGCAATGAAGAATCCTTCTACATCCGAGTGTGACAGTATTCCCGGAACTTGTGTGGCTGACAGGAAAGAAAACCGAGAGAAAGCTACATCTGGTTGAGGTGACAGGACTTAAGCTAGCTATGATATATTCAACTCAAGGACGAATGAAAAACTTGGATTTCGACTTTTGTAGTGTCAGCTTCTTCCAAAATTTTCTATCCAGTGAGATATGTCTGCAGTGTAGTCACTGCTATATTATAGGCATCGGTTAGTCTCGTGAGCCAGGGCGCAGGCCTGGGCAAGGTTGTATGGAAGACTGGCAGTTGCCCATGCTGCAAGATTCCCCTCTCCACACCACCGATGTTGTCCAAGGGAAGGGCATTAGGACCCATGCAGCTTGGCACTGGTGTCATCACAGAGCAATGTGTGGTTAAGTGCCTTGCTCAAGGACACAACATGTTGCCTCGGGCAAGGGTCGAACTAGCAACCTTCAGATCACTAGACGAACACCTTAACCACTTGGCCGTGCGCCAACACACTGCTATATTAAGAGAATCAGAATCAGATTTAATATCACCAGCGTGTCGGGAAATTTGCTGTTATGCAGCAGTACATTGGAATACATAATAAAAACTGAATTACAGTGCTGTATATACTGACTATAATGTATATTTTAAAAAGTTAAATTAATTAAGTAGTGCAAAAAAAAAGTACTGAGGTAGTGATCATGGGTTCAATGTCCGTTCAGAAATCTGATGGCAGAGGGGAAGAAGCTGTTCCTGAATCGTTGAGTGTGAGCCTTCAGGCTCCTGTACCTCCTTCCTGATGGTAACAAAGAGAAGGGGGCATGTCCTGGGTGATGGGGGTCCTTGCTGACGGACGCTACCTTTCTGAGGCACCGCTCTTTGAAGATGTCCTGGAGGCTGGTGCCCATGATGGAGCTGACTGAGTTTGCAACTTTCTGCAGCTAACTTCGATC
Source organism: Mobula hypostoma (assembly GCF_963921235.1). Classification (NCBI taxonomy): domain Eukaryota; kingdom Metazoa; phylum Chordata; class Chondrichthyes; order Myliobatiformes; family Myliobatidae; genus Mobula; species Mobula hypostoma. The sequence goes on along the minus strand of NC_086126.1, from coordinate 8,439,006 downwards.
CCGTGCAGTAGCCGCTCCCCCCAGCCCCACACCAGACGGCGGTGCAGCCAATTAGAATGCTCTCCACGGTATAGGTTTCCCCCACTATCCGAACATAGAGCATTCCTATGAAACCGTTCGTAAGCCAAAATGGCGTAAAGCAAAGAAGCAATTACCATTAATTTATATGGGAAAATTTTTTTGAGCCAAAAAATAACCTACCAAATCATACCAAATAACACATAAAACCTAAAATAACACCAACATATAGTGAAAGCAGGAACGATATGATAAATACACAGCCTATATACGGGGAATTGGCCTCCGGCAAGAGAGCACAAGGGTGGCCCTATCTTTGTTTCAAAGACGTTTGCAAGAGAGACATGAAGTCACTGAACATGAAGATCGAGAGGTGGGAGGACATCGCAAGCGATTGCTCTCACTGGAGGCTGGAACTACGCAGAGGTCTAAATAGAAGAGAGGAGAAGCTGAGGCTTGCTGCTGAAGAAAAGCGCACTCGTCGGAAAAACAGCACCAAGACAACACTGGAGGACGGCGCCTTCAAGGGCAGTCGCTGCAGCCGAGACTGTCACTCCCGTGTGGGCCTCTACAGCCACAACAGACGCTGCTCTACCAACACAAACTGAAGCAAGACTTTCCAGGTGCAGATCCATGGTCTCGTGAGACTGACGGATGTCACCACTACATATAAAGTAGAAATGAAGTATGTACAGTGTAGTTTCACTTAACAGAATTGGAAAGTTTGAGGCAAAATTGATTGATCGAAAAATATCGGCACGTACGTGCACGTGCACGTCACGCATGCACAAGTACGCGCATTCGCAGGTCACGCATGCACACACACCTGCCTGCGCAAGCCTTCACCGTCATGAAAGTCTTTCTCCCGGTAAACACAAGTTTAAAGCAAGCATCTTTTTTCATAAAAGTGGAAATCCCCTGTCGGTTAACGAAAACAGGTACTAATGTAGGTCTTTCGTAAAAGCGAAATGTCGTAAAGAGAACATTTGGAAAGCGGGGCCCGGGGGGGGTGGAAACGACACCTGTACATCCGTGGAAAGTTGCGAGTGTCTTTGGTGACATCCCAAATCACCTCGAACTCGGAATTAAATATAGCCGCTGTCGTGCCTGCTTTGTAGTTGCATCAATATGTTGGGTATCCTTTTCTTAAAGTACAAATACTAAGAACACCGAGAACAATATTAGGACTAAGATACTGAGAAGGACTAACCTGAGTAACACATACAAAATGCTGGAGGAACTCAGCAAGCCGGGCAGCGTCAAGTTCAAGTTGAAATTTATTATATTTCAACCTTGTTCGTGTATACTATCAAACGAAACAATGTTCCTCCAGACCAGGGTGCATAACACAGTACCTATTAACTCACACACATCACATAAAGTAATATTACCATGTTCCTCTCCTGTACCTAATAAAGTGGCCACTTAGTGTATATTTTATGTAATGATAAAGTTCAATGTACATTTATTATCAAAGTGGTTGGTATCCGTCTGCCTCGAAGGACAATGGGTGATGACCGTCATCATTACAAGCCTGGGTGGAAGGTATGGAGATCCTGTGATGCCCAGTCGTCAAGATCCCCCTCTCAGCCTCACCAGTGGAGTCCAAAGGAAAGCTTACGAAGCAATACGTCTGTCACCAGCTCGGCTGCAGGAGCTGCCGGAAGGATGTTCAGTGACGTCCGGCTGCCTCAGGGGCTCCACTCCGGATTTGCTGTCTGGGTTTTACTCCCGTAGCCTTCGTCTCTCCCGAGGCTGCCCGCAAGGCAGTGGGGCTACTTACCCATCGCTGGGGATCTGGTTCACGGGCACCAGGGCGTTTCCACACCCCGGTGAGTGTGAGCCTTCTGTCCTACAACCCTGAGATTTGTCCCTTTACAGGCAGCCACAAAACAAAAAGAAACCCAATAGAACCCGTTTTAAAAAAACAAACACCCAATGTGCAGACAGAAAAAGAGCAAATCGTGAAAGCAAACAAATAGCGTTCAGAACTGAAGGCCATGAAAGAGAGACCGTCCACAGACATGAAGTGCAACCTCCGTTCAGCACAGAGCACGGTCTTCCGGTTTAAGATGGCACTGGTGAAGCTCACCGACACAAGGAAAATAACTAAATATTTTCCGAATCACATCTTTTTCTGGTGAACAACCACCACAAGCAATAGCACGCAACTCCTCTTTGTTTTGAAGGCGGTTTGACGTGGCGGTGAGGAAGTAACAAAGCTCGATGTAATAACCCTCTCGTTTCTGCATTTCTGTGAAAATTTATCCTGCTTTCACTGTGGGGAAATTGTTTCCTTTGTCCTTTAAATAGACACGCTACTGAGTAAATTAATTGAACGCGCTGCATGAGGGACATCCATTACCAATTGATCAACCAAATGCGCTGCTAACAAATACTCTGATATACGAAAGTCCATCGGCTCACTTCATAGAGAATGGCAGGTTTCTGGAATGTGGAGGTGGCAGAAGTGGGTATGCTGGCAATGGTTAGGAGACATTTAGACAGAAACATGAACAGACAAAGAATAGAGGGAAACGGACCATGACTGGGGGTTATGACACCAAGCGCTCCTGAATCAGACTCAGGTTTAATAGTTTAAAAATATCACTGGCATATGTTGTGAAATTTGTTGTTATGCAGCAGTACATTGGTTCAAAGATTCATTTCTTATCAGAAGTATGCAACTCTGAAACTCTTCTTCTCCAGATAGCCATGAAACCAAGAAAAGAATGGCAGCATGATAGTCAACCCCTAAATCCCCCCTCCCAACACAAAACAAAAAACAGAACAGGCACATCAAGCCCCCAAATCCCTCTTCCCCCCTGCACACAACACAAAACTGGAAATTATGATAAGTACACACATATTTAAAAAGTTAAAAAGCAGTGCAAAAAATAGAAATTAAAAAAGTGAGGTAGTGTTCATGGGTTCAATGTCCATTCAGAAATCAGATGGCGGAGGGGAAGAAGCTGTTCCTGAATCATTGAGTGTGTGTCTTCAGGCTCCTGTACCTTCAGGAAGATGGTAGCAATGGGAAGAGGGCATGTCCTGGGTGATGAGGGTCCTTAATGATGGACGCCGCCTTTTTGAGACATCGCTCCTGGAAGATGTCCTGGATACTGCGAAGGCTGGTGCCCATGATGGAGCTGACTGAGTTTACAACTCTCTGCAGCTTCCTTCGATCCCGCCATACCAGATGTTGATGTTACCAGGTAGAATGCTCTCCATGGTACATCTGTAGAAACTCGAGAGTGTCTTTGGGTGACATCCCAAATCTCCTCAAACTCCTAATGAAATATAGCTTCTGTTGTGCCTTCTTTGTAGCTGCATCGATACGTTGAGCCCAGGATAGATCATTAGAGATATTGACCCTCAAGGACATGAGATTGCTCACCATTTTCTGTGCCAAAGTGTGTTATGTTCTATCTGGTCAAATAGTCTGGCAGGAACATAGGGTCCATTTATGTGCTTTATAACTCTATGGGAACCAAGTGTGGACAGGTCACGTGTTTAAGGTGCATGGGAACTTCAGGGAAGGGAGCTGATCTCACAAAGCATGTGGGGGAAAAGATCTACATGAAGCAGAGAAAGGACATTCAGAAGATTACACCTTAATAGTCAAGATAGAGGCAGGAAACTTGTTTCCACTGGTAGGTAAGACTAGAACTAGGAGACATAGCCTCAAGATTCAGGGGAGTAGATTTAGGACGGAGATGAGGAGGAACTGCTTTTCCCAGAGCGTGGTGAATCTGTGGAATTCTCTGCCCAATGAAGCAGTGGAGGCTGCCTCAGTAAATATACTTAAGACAAGGCTGGATAGATTTTTGCACAGTAGAGGAATTGAGGGTTATGGGGAAAAGGCAGGTAGGTGGAGATGAATCCATGGCCAGATCAGCCATGATCTTACTGAATGGCGGAGCAGGATCGATGGGCCAGATGGCCGACTCCTGCTCTGATTTCTTTTTTTTTAATGTTCTTATGACCAAAGCTGCACATAGAGCAAAGAGTTGGCATCCGTAAAGTTAACAAAACAATCTAATAGAAAAGGTATCATCCCACACAATTAATAGTTTTGTGGCTGTGAGGAATAACTTGGCAGTGGACTCCAAAGCTTAATTACATGAAAAATTGATTGCGGACAATATTGAAGCTGACAATGTTCACTTCCAATTTAGAATCAGCAACTACCCTTTACATTAAGCAGTCTTTTTTTTCTCCATACCCAGAGGACGATAGCTAAAAGAAAGGCAATGCGTCCATCACAAATGACCCTCACCACTATCATTACTACTGCCGGGGAGGACCCACATGCAACATTCTAGGAGCAGCGTCAGATTTCTGAATGGTCCATGAACCCATAAACTCTACCTCAATATTTTGCTCCCTTTTTAGCACTGTTTTATATTTTTTTTTTGTTGCAAGTTATAGTAATTTTCATGTCTTGCACTGTACTGCTGCCACAAACTCGCAAATTTCACGTCTGTCAGTGATATACAACTTTGTCCTTCTGACGCTGCAGAGCAGCTGTTGAAGATAAAAAGCCTGAGTCTGTATGAAATGTATGACATTACAGCAGAGTGAAGGCCATTCAGCCCATGATGTTATGCAACGCGCACAGCAGCAACTCGTCATACCCACTCTGACATCGTCTTCCAAAAGGTGAGACTCTGACACTCAGAAAGATAGGGTAGCAAGGCAACATATCCTGCAAATTCCCCTCCAAGTAACACTCTCTCCTGGCAGATATACATTCCCATTCCTTCAAGAAGTTCACAAGTTCGAAGTAACTTTATAATCAGTATACACATGTGTCACCACATACAACCCTAAGATTCACTTTCCTGTGGCCATACTCAGCAAATCTATAGGATAGTAACTGTAAACAGGATCAGTGAAAGATCAACCAGAGTGCAGAAGACAACAGACTGTGCAAATGCAAATATAAATAAATGGCAGTAAGTAACAAGAACATGAGATGAAGACTCCTTGAAAGTGAATCCATAGGTTGTGGGAACATTTCAATGATGGGGCAAGTGAGTGTAGTTATCCTCCTTAGATTAGATTATGAGGACACGCAGTCCTCTTTTATTGTCATTTAGTAATGCATGCATTATGATACAAATGTTCCTCCAGAATGATATCACAGAAGCACAAGACAAAGCAATACTAAAAAACTGACAAAAACCACATAAGTATAACATATAGTTACAACAGTGCAAAGCAATACCATAATTGATAAAGAACAGACCATGGGCACAGTAAAAAAAAGTCTTAAAGTCTCTTGAAAGTCCCAGTATCTCACGCAGACGGCTGAAGGGAGAAACTCTCTCTGCCATGAGCTTCCAGCGCCGCAAACTTGTCGATGCAGCACCCTGGAAGCACCCGACCACAGCCGACTCTTGAGTCCGTCCAAAAACTTCGAGCCTCCGACCAGCCCTCCGACACCGAGCACCGAGCACCATCTCTGCCGAGCGCTTCGACCCCGACCCCGGCAACAGGCAATAGGCAAAGCCGAGGAGTTGGAGTCTTCCCCTCCGGAGATTCTTGATCGCACAGTAGCAGTGGCAGCGAAGCGGGCATTTCAGAAGTTTCTCCAGATGTTCCTCTGTGCTTCTCACATCTGTCTCCATCAAATCAGGATTGTGCACAGCCCCTACTTACAAATACGATATCATTTCACCACCAACTTGACATTCAGATCCTGTCTTTGGCCCATTTTCCTGCACCAACACCAGTAATTTGTTTGAAATATTAAGGAAGTACAATATACAAGTGAACATGCTCAATTCATAGAAAGAACATTGCCAATGTGCCCGAGTTTAAACGATTAATACTGAAGCTGCTCACTTCTTTCTTCTAATTAAAGAAACCCTAACTATAAAAGGCAGACACCATCCAAGTCTAGTCACAATTATACATGGTTTACGAGCTTGAAAACCAAGGGAAGCAATATTGCCATGGAATGGCTGTTAAGAGCTCCTGACCCTTGGATGCGGGAATTTTCAGAAAAAAAAATCTGAAGTCTCTGGCCTACTATGGTAAAATATTTAGGAAATAAATTTGTGATCTTCGGACAGAACTCAAAAAAAGCGATGTTACGGACTTTTAACATTGCAAACCAACGGGTTGTTATGCCTCCTGCTCGCTGTGAAGGCGGGGGGGGGGGACACCTCCCTCTCCCTTATTAGGGAGAGAGAGAACATTTGTGATTTGTCGAATGTCGGACGAAATGCGAAGCCTTTGGGGTAACTTTGGTCTGTGTCTTTGCTATTGCTTAGCACACGCTTGGGCTCGGTGACAGCACTTCTTTTTGCTGGTGGGGGGGGGATTGTTGCTCGCTGCCACTTACGCGTGGGAGGGGGGAGGGACTTTGGGGTTCTCACATTTAACCGTCCTTCGTTCTTTGGGGACACCTCTGTTTTCGCGGATGGTTGCGAAGAAAGAGCATTTCGGGATGTATATTGTATACATTTCTCTGACGTTAGATTGGACCTTGAAAAGAATGCTGGCTCTCCAGACCAAGATGAAAAATTCTGGTCAGCGACTGCTATGTTTGTGGGAGCTTGCCAGAGACACCATTGTGCTCCGTTTCTCCCCCTTCCAGCATTTGCCCTCTCCCCAACACATCTTACTGCAAACTAGGCTGTCTTCATCTCGAGGTTTACTCTTCAAATCCCGGTACTTGAGACTGTTGTAGAGCCGTGCGTAGGACATAGAGTTGATTCACACGTAGGTGAATAAAAAAGCATTCTTAGTTCAGACTGAGCCTAGTGTCACTCTATTTCTTGAATTATACAGTTTCTTTTTTTATGTAATGGTTATTCCTTCTGTAAAGATTATTATATCTACTTTTTTTTAAAACAATTTTTATTTATTGAGATACAGGGCGGAACAGGCCTTTCAAGCCACGCCAGAAAAACCCCGATTTAACCCGAGCCTAATCACGAGACAATTCACAATGACCAATCAACCGGTACATCTTTGGACTGTGGGAGGAAACCAGAGCACCCAGAGGAAACCCACGCAGTCATGAGGAGAACGAACTTCCTCATTAGGAGACCAGAGTCAATCTGGACCAGCAATAACATGACCCCTTCTTAATCCTTGCACAGAACATTGTAATACAGACAGACAAGAGATAATTCCTCAAAACCAACTGGCATTTCCACATTACCAGTGTATGGAGAATTGATACAAAGGTTAACTGACATCAAAACGTTTCATTAAAGACAGCAGATTATAATGATGCTCCAGCCAGTTCTATTAGTACAGTGTACTCTCCCAATGTCAGTTTAGTGTCTCGTTTAAAACGAAATTACTGGTCACAGGAGTGATATTTTAACAGATGTTTTTTTTTCCACAAGATATCCTTTATTGTAGTCTGCATATTTAAAACTTCTTGTCCATTCAAAAAAAAACCATTGAAAAAAGTGGTCAGACCCCACTTGGAATACTGTGGTCAGTTCTGGTCACCTCACTACAGGAAAGATGAGGAAACTATAGAAAGGGTGCAGAGGAGATTTACAAGGATGTTGCCTGGATTGGGGAGCATGCCTTATGAGAATAGGTTGGGTGAACTCGGCCTTTTCTCCTTGGAGCGACGGAGGATGAGAGGTGACCTGATAGAGGTGTATAAGATGATGAGAGGCATTGATCACGTGGATAGTCAGAGACTTTTCCCCAGGGCTGAAATGGCTAACACGAGAGGGCATAGCTTTAAGGTGCTTGGAAGTAGGTACAAAGGAGACGTCAGGGGTAAGTTTTATACGCAGAGAGTGGTGAGAGCTTGGAATGGGTTATCGGCGATGGTGGTGGAGGAGGCGGAAATGATAGGGGCTTTTAAGGGACTCCTGGATAGATATGTGCAGCTTAGAAAAATAGAGGGCTATGGGTAACCCGAGCTAATTTAGAAAGTATGTACATGTTCGGCACAGCACTGTGGGCCAAAGAGCTGTAGGTTTCATGTTTCTAAATATTCTACACATGTGATATGTATGCATTGCATCTCTTGTACACCTCACACACAGAGCTCTTCGCAATTACATTTCAATTAAAACACCTTCTAGTCAAACACCACCAGATCCTCAAGTACATCTATATGAAAAATCAAAGCATACATTGCAACATCCATCCTTCCAGGCAAAACAAGTGAAATATACACCACCGAGTAAAAGTCACAGGCACATGTAAAAATAAAAGTCTGTAAAGCAAATAATAATAGGCATCCGTTAGTCTCGTGAGACCATGGATTTGCGCCTTGGAAGGTTTCCAGGGCGCAGGCCTGGGCAAGGTTGTCTGGAAGACCGGCAGTTGCCCATGCTGCAAGTCTCCCCTCTCCACACCAACGATATTGTCCAAGGGAAGGGCATTAGGACCCATACAGCTTGGCACCGGTGTCGTCGCAGAGCAATGTGTGGTTAAGTGCCTTGCTCAAGGACACAACACGCTGCCTCAGCTGAGGCTCCAACTAGCGACCTTCAGATCACTAAACCAATGCCTTAACCACTTGGCCACATGCCACAGAAGTGTAAAGCAAAAGTGCTTTCAAAAATAATGAAATGAAAAATTTCAAAATATCAGAAGATTTACTATAAAGAGCACCAAACAGTGAAAAACTAAATGTTGTTTGCGTTTTTCAAGTCAATATTTGGTGTGGCTATCCTTTGTCTTTAAACTGCATCAATTCTCTTAGGCACACTGTCGTGCAGTTTAAAAAGAAAGTCGGCTGGTAGTCTGTTCCAAGCATCTTGGAGAGCTTGCCACAGTTCCTCTGCAAATTTTGGCTGTTTCACTTGTTTCGCTCTCTCCAGATAATCCTAGGCTGGCTGGTGGCACAATGGCATCAGCGCTGGACTCTGGAGTGAAGGCTCCCGAGTTCGAATCCACATCGGGCCACCCCCCCTGAGCACGCTTTCCATCCGTGCCGGGTTGAGCGTCGAGCTAGCCACTCGGCCTCGTAAAAAAAAGGGGTCGAGTCAGGAACGTTCATATCGTGACCCAGTTAATCCGAAAGAAGACCAATCCTAACACCACGCGCCAGACAAGAATGGTTGACTGTCTGGTCAGCATGCAAAGAAAAAAAATCCCAGACAGCCTCGATGTTGAGATCAGGGCTCTGTGGAGGTCATAAGCATCTGCCTGTTCTTTTTTTTTGCTCAAGATAGATCTTTAGGGCATTGTCCTGCAGCAGGACAACGTTGGGACTGATCAGACGCCTCCCGGGTGGTATTGCGTGGTGGGTGAGAATCTGCTTGTACTTCTCAGCATTGAGGATTCCATTAGTTCTGACCAGATCACCAACTCCATTTGCAGAAATGCAAACTCAAACCTGCAGGGACTCCGCCGTGCTCCATCGTTGGCTGCAGACACCCAACAGCGCTCTTCTGCGGACGAACTGCCTCCTGCTTGAGCCAAAGGTCTTGAAATTTTTTTTGATTTGCCGCCATTATTCAGCCCCCTAGCCCTTGTGCTTTTGTGCCCAGGCAAGTCTCTTGGCTTTGCTTCCACTTTGAAGGAACGGCTTTTGGTCGCAACTCTACCATGAAGACATCCAGACTGTTGAGGGGTGTGCCTAGGTTCCAGTGCTTTCTGGGAGCTCAGAGCTGATAGCAGGTGCTGGACTCCTTCCGAGGTTCGATGTACCTATTGTCTGCTGCATTCAGTTTCCGCAGCCGACCACTGCGTTTCTGGTCTTCGGCCTTGCCAGTTTCAGAAGAGCTTGGGCCCCATGTTTTGAAATTCCTGTCTGCTGCAAAATCTCTGCTTGGGAGAGAACATGCTGATGGAGGATGACCACCTAGTGTCTTGTTCCCATGCTCACTCTTGCCATGGCGTAAGAGTTGATGATTTTGAAGGTCAAACTATCACATCTGCCACACCCTCGCCTTTTAGTTTGGTTGTCCTTCGCCCAATTTGACTCCTCCTACACCCGCTTCTGTTTCAGAGAATCAGTTTACCTCATTCAACTCATTATGTCAGTGACCATTAGCATCCTGTTTGCTATTTTTGTTTCATCGTGCACGGGGCTAGATACTTACAAAGTCATCAAGTTTTTATTTGAAAAGTAGTCTGTTATCTAATAAACAACACACACAAAAAATGCTGGTGGACGCAGGAGGCTAGGCAGCATCTATAGAAAGAGGTACAGTCGACGTTTCGGGCCAAGACCCTTTGTCATGTCACTTTCTTCGACGAAATGCAAAAAAATTCTCTGTAACATTTTTTTTTGGAAAATTAATGTTTGCAGGACTGAAGTTTGCTTGTTTCTACTGACACATTAGGCCGGACAGTGGTGTAGTGGCATCCGCACAGGACTTCGAGGCGAGTGGTCTTGGGTTCAAATCCGACTACCTCCTTGCATTCGTTCCCTCCGTGCTGGGTTGAGCGTCGAGCTAGCAATTTAGCCTCATTTTTAAAACAGGTCCAACCAAGCAGAGTCCACTGCCAAGAAGGCCCACCAGCGCCTTTACTTCCTGAGAAAACTAAAGAAATTTGGCCTGTCCCCTAAAACCCTCGCTAATTTTTATAGATGCACCGTAGAAAGCATTCTTCCAGGGTGCATCACAACCTGGTATGGAAGTTGTCCTGTCCAAGACCAGAAGAAGCTGCAGAAGATCGTGAACACGGCGCAGCACATCACACAAACCAATCTTCCGTCCTTGGACTCACTTTACACCGCACGCTGTCGGAGCGGTGCTGCCGGGATAATCAAGGACACGATCCACCCAGCCAACACACTTTTCATCCCTCTTCCCTCCGGGAGAAGGCTCAGGAGCTTGAAGACTCGTACGGCCAGATTTGGGAACAGCTTCTTTCCAACTGTGATAAGACTGCTGAACGGATCCTGACCCGGATCTGGGCCGTACCCTCCAAATATCCGGACCTGCCTCTCGCTTTTTTTGCACTACCTGACTTTCCCTTTTCTATTTTCTATTTATGATTTATAATTTAAATTTTTAATATTTACTAATTTTAACTATGTTTAATATGTATAATATTTAATATTTGTAATCCAGGGAGTGTGAAGCGCAGAATCAAATATCGCTGTGATGATTGTACGTTCTAGTACCAATTGTTTGGCGACAATAAAGTATAAAGTTGTAAGGTTGCCGCCTAATGTGCCACACGGCGCTGAAAAGGACAATGATGACTGCAGAAGACACAAAAAGAACATTAAAACCAAAATTTATATTAAAAACTTCGGGTGCCCAAGACTTTTGCACTGTACTGTACATGACTGGAATGTGACATTGGACACCGTTCAAACACTGAACCTGCAACGTGAATAAAGAGTCAAACTCCAGTGTATTGTACAGGTATAGATAGCAGGAAATTAGACAACTAGATACGAAGGAAGAAATACGCATCTTTAACAAATCAGAACATTTAAAAGTGTGATAAAACCACATACACAAATATAGATAAGAGTCATAACAGTCCAGCACAAAAGGCCCTTCAGCCCATCTAGTCCGTGCTATTATTCTATCTCGTTCCACCAACCTGCACCTCTCCCATCCATGTACCTATCAAATCTTCTCTTACGTATTGAAATCGAACCCTTATCCATCACTTCCACTGGCAGCTCATTCCACACTATCAACCAGCCTGAGTGAAGTCATGCCCCCCCTCATTTTCCCCTGAAACATTTCACCTTTGACCCTTGACCTCTGGTTCTCATCTCACCCAACCCGAGCACAAGAAGCCCGCTTGCATTACCCTATCAATACCCCCTCATAATTTCGTACACATCTATCAAATCTCTGCTCATACCCCTATGCTCTAACCTATGCAGGTGCAAAGTGAAAAATCACCGAATCAGAAAATCCTTTTTGCAGGGGCTCAACAAAATTTCTATAAGCTCCCTGAAATAGCCTTTAGAGGAGCCTGAAGAGTTGACACTGAGCATCAGGACAAAATGCTCCATGTGCTGAAAGCCAATACATCTTCTGCTGGCACCTTTGATGCTTAGGCGAGCCAGCCATCCCGTATACGGCAGATATCCTGCATGACAAAATGCCATTCAGCACTTTGTGCGTTGCAGAGCTACCAGCGGCAAGATTACAAGGACATGCATGAACGCAGAACACTTAACATAACTGCACTTCCCTGATGATAACTAGGCTCAAAGATGTTCCTGCCGTTGAAACCAAACAATACTTTGCAATTTATTCCACTGCGTTATCCACCAGGAATGCACATTGCAAATAAAAAACTAGCTCACATGATGCATGTTGCCTGTCAAACTTCTAAAACAGAAGCATTAAAAGAGAAAGAATTTTACAATGTACAAGGCATTGGAAGAAAATGTCTCACTGACACAGGAATGTCAGAAACCACTAATTAAATTACATCAAAATAAAACAAAAAATGTGAAAAAAAATACAAGATGCCTTTATCAGAATCAGGTTTAATATTGTCGGCATAGGTCGTGAAATTTGTTAACTTTGCGGCAGCAGTACAATGAAATACATGATAATGTAAACTGAATTACAGTAAGTGTATATTAATATTCATGGGTTCAACATTATTTCCTGTGGAGCATGAAGAAAGCTCACCTCTGTCCCAGGATACTGACGGACTTTTACCGCCGTACCATTGAGAGCATAGTCGCCAACTGCATCTCAGTGTGGTATGGCAATTGTCCCGTATCGGACCGCAAAGCACTCCAGCGTGTGGTGAAAACTGCCCAGCGGATTATCGGCACCCAATCACCCACCATTGAGAACATCTACCATAAACGCTGCCTGGGCAGGGCGAAAAGCATTATCAGGGATGCATCTCACCCTAACCATGGGCTTTTTACTCTCCTCCCATCCGGTAGGCGCTACAGGAGCCTCCGCTCCCGCACCAGCAGGAACAGGAAGAGCTTCTTCCCTGAGGCTGTGACCCTGCTGAACCTCACATCACAGCGCTAAGCAGTATTGCACCCGTATTGTACTGTCTCAGTACTTTTGTATTTGTGTGCTGTAGCACTTTTTTTTATTGGCAGTTATTTTGTAAATAACACTGTTCTTTGCATTGCTGGTCAGATGCTAACTGCATTTCATTGGCTTTGTATCTGTACTCGGCACAATGACAATAAAGTTGAATCTAATCTAATCCATTCAGAAATCGGATGGCAGAGGGGAAGAAGCTGTTACTGAATCGTTGAGTGTGTGTCTTCAGGCTCCTGTACCTCCTCCCTGATGGTAGCAATGAGAAGAGGGCACGTCCTGGGTGGTGGGGGTCCTTAAATGACAGGCATCGCCTTCCTAAAGCACCACTCCTTGAAGATATCTTGGATACGATGGAGGCTGGTAATAATGTCTGACATTGAGCTATGAAATTTAAAACTTGTAGTCCATCAAGAAAAAAAAACCTTCTCACATTAAGCATTCTGCATGTACCCACATCATCTTTTTTTAACACCCATGGGAACCTTCTCAATAAAAACTAAATTAAAACCGTTTTCACTCAATCAACACCAGCCCCTCAGGCATACCCGCATGAAAGATTCAAAGCCTATATTCCAACACCCCTTACACATACACTTTTAGTGCATAATAAAATTATTTCAGGATATCCAAGAGGCTAGGATTCGAAGAATACAGACGTTTGAGATGATTAAGTAGAAGTCGTCAAACAAATCGTCTCAATCTCATTGACAAACTAGTCCATGAACATTTTGCATGGACTAGCAGACGAAGACTATAAGACCATAAGACACAGGAGCATAATGAGGTAATCTGACCCATCAAGTCTGCTCCGCCATTCAATCATGTCTAATCCTTTTTTAATCTCCTCCTGAACCTCAGTTCCCAGCCTTCTCCCCATAACCTTTGATACCATGTCCAATCAAGAACCTGTCAATCTCTGCTTTAAATACACCCAATGATCTGGCCTCCACAATTGCATGTGGCAACAAGTTCCACAAGTTCACCATCCTTTAGCTAAAGAAATTTCCCCACATCTGTTTTTAAATGGATGCCCCTCTATCCCAAGGCTGTGCCCTCTTGTCCTAGACTCCCCCACCATGGGAAACATCCTCACCACATCTACTGTCTAGGCCTTTCAACATTTGAAAGATTTCAACGAGATCCCCGCCCCCCCCCCATCCTTCTGAATTCCAGCAAGTACAGACCCAGAGCCGTCAAACATTCCTGGTACGATAACCCTTTCATTCCTGGAATCATCCTTGTGAACCTACTCTGGACCCTCTCCAATGCCAGTACACTTTTTCTAAAATGAGGAGCCCAAAACTGTTCACAACACTCAGGGCGAGGCCTCACCGGTGCTTTATAAAGCCTCAGCATCACATCCCTGCTGTTGCATTCTAGACCTCCTGAAATGAATGCTAACATGGCATTAGCCTTCCTCACCACCGACTCAGCTCAAAGAAGAACGAAACCAATGGGCTGCTGGTTCATGTCCCTCCCCTCAGAGATGTTACTGAAAATCTGAGATTTATGGATTGGATTGTAGGTGAAGTAGACTGGAGTTCATGTTGATCTCTTTCTGTTCGATGACTTTTCTTGCGTTCCCGTCCATCCTTTCTTGTTGCCGAACGGCAGGCTGTGGGCTTGGGGTTTGATGGTCCCATCTGTTAGGTTTTGTGTGAGGGAGGAGTTGAGGGAGTTTGGTGTGCAAGTTTTAGCTTCTTTTTCTTTTCATGCTTGTGGGGGGGGTGGAATTACAACTAGAGGGCGGGGGGAATTGATGTCTTTCTTTCAATTACTTCTATGGTTTTCTGCATTTTGTGGCTACCTGGAGAAGACAAATCTCAGAGTTCACAGACTTTGAGAATAAGATGAACGTTTGAGTCAACTTTATTTTCCAGGAGTCATCACGAGATAGTCGAAGTAAGTGACGCTGCGGACTGGAACGTCGAAGCAGCGGACTGTTTGTCTGCCCTCTCGCTGTGGCAGGAGTGAGACGTAGGGTGGCAGGTCAAACTGTTGGGATGAAAAGGGTTCTTTAATGGACTCTAGATCATGGTCTCTTTGGGGCTTTTTTTTTGCTTGCATGATGGGTGGTTGGGGGGGGGCTGATGCTTCTGCTAGGGAAGGTGGGCAGGGTTGATGCTTTGCTGCATATGTGTGGGAGGGGAGGGGGGCTTTGGGGATCTTTCGCTTACTTGTCGTTCATTGGGTTTTTTCCCTCCTCTATTTTGTGGATGCCTGTGAGGAGTAAGAATTTCAGGTTGTATTTTGTAAACATTCTCTAGTGTTAAATGAGAATTAAAACCATAAGACCATAAGACAAAGGAGTAGAAGTCGGCCATTCAGCCCATCGAGTCTGCTCTGCCATTTTCTCATGAGCTGATCCATTCTCCCATTTAGTCCCACTCCCTGGCCTTCTCACCATAACCTTTGATGCCCTGGCTACTCAGATACCTATCAATCTCTGCCTTAAATACACCCAATGACTTGGCCTCCACTGCTGCCCGTGGCAACAAATTCCATAGATTCACCACCAGAATTAACATTTAATCCTGAGTATTTTTGGCAGAGAGGGTCCAGAGTCCAAGTGGTTGATGAGATCCGGATGGTAAAGTGAAATCTTCACCAAATACGCTGAAAGATGATCTTTGTGAGTTGAGGAAGAGTTGGAAAACTGAGGATCCTGGACTTCTTAGCAGTCAGTCTAAGCGGGCAGCAACGTCTCTCGTCCCATTACGCTGAGCAATGACACTCCACAGGGTTATGTGCTCAGCCCGCTGATGTGCTCACTGCTGACGCGCGACTGTGTCTCGGGATCCAGCTCAAGCACTGTCATCAATCTTCTGGATGGCAACCTCATCAAGAGCGATGACGAGACGTAGAGAGGAAGTGGAGCGGCTGGTGGATTGGTGCGAGAAGAACAACCCAAGTCTGGTCACGGATAAGGCCAAAGGAATGATCGTGGACTTCAGGAAGATGCAGACAAACCATCCCCCCCCGAGGATACACGGCTCCTCTGTAGGGAGAGTAAAGTGCATCGAGTTTCTGGGAGTTCACATCACAGATAACCTCACCTGGTCCCTCAACACCACCTCCCTGAACAAGAAGGCACAGCAGCATCTCCACTTCTTAAGGAGAATGAGGAAAGTGAGGTTTCCCCCCCACCCACCTCCCAACTTAACTAAATTTTACAGGAGCACCATTGAGAGCATTCTGACGAGTTGCATCTCCATCTGGTATGGGAGCAGCCGGGCATCGGACCGGAAGGCTGACAGGATCATAGGGGTCTCCCTACCGTCCATCGGGGACATTTATCAGGAACGCTGCGTACGCAGGGCCCTTAGTATCATCAAGGATCCCACCCATCCATCCAGCATCCTCTTTGACTTTCTACCATCAGGCAGGAGACTCCGATGCATAAAGACAAGAACGGTCATGATGGGAAACAGCTTCTTCCCTCAGGTCATTAGGATTCTGAACTCCCTGACGCATCGTATTCGAAGTGTCACTGGTTAATCTGTTCCGTACTTGACAATACTTAATTTATGCACTTTACTTTGCTTATCTACGGGCATAAGCATTTGTAGATTTATCTCTTACTTGTATGGGTGTGATGTGCACTGCTGTACTTTACACCCGGGTCCAGAGAAACGTTGTCTCGTTTGACGGTATGCGTATACAGGTAAATGACAATAAGCTTGACTTAACTTGAAATGTTGACCACAGACCATGATGAGGAGTTGAAGATCTGAGACACTTGAACGCGTGTTTGAGCAGATCAAAACCAACAGAAGTACCGCGGCAAATGAGGGGACAAAGGCCAAGTCAAAGATTGCAAATTCAACGTATGGTTAATATCAGAGTATGCTTGCGATATACAGCCCTGAGATTTGTCTTTCCCACAGACAGCGAAGAAACAAGGAAAACTATGGAACCAACCCATTCAAAGAGAAAAAACATCAAAACCCCCTCCCCTCCCATGCACAGAAATAATCACACAAATGGCAAAAAAAGTGAAAACCCAAAATCAAAAGGCATAATACAGTGCAGTTTGGCTCATTATCCGCAGGCCACCCCAATTCACAAAATCACTCAAAAGCAGTAACAATAAAAAGTTACAAGAGCTAGAAACCAGAACACATCACGGAAACAGAATGAGAGCCCAAATCTACAATCCACATTGATTAAACCTTACTCTATCGCTGTCCACCGATAGCATCGAGGGAGGGAGAGGGGGAGAGAGGGGGGGGGAGAGGGGGGGGAGGGGGGGGGGGGGGGGGGGGGGGGGGGGGGGGGGGGGGGGGGGGAGGGGGGGGGAGGGGGGGAGAGAGGGGGGGAGAGGGGGAGAGAGGGGGAGAGAGAGAGAGAGAGAGATCACTCGAGTGCAAGGGCCTTCCCTCAGAAGCATCAAGTGAGGGAAAGCTAGACTTTCACAATGCAATTTCAAATGACACGAGGGTGACTTTACTCTCCCGTAGCAGTGCCCACATGGAATTCGAGTACAAAGTGGGACTGAGGAGGAGGATTGTGTGGGATACAAGGAAAGGGATGCGACCTGAACGAAGATACATTTCCAACACCTGGACACAACTGGCAACAATGCCCATCTGGGACAAAATAGAACATCATTCAACAATGCCTGTCCAGAGAGGAACCATTAAAAATAACACAGAGTAAAATTAAAGATCATGATTTTATGACATACTGTACCCATTGAGCACATTTCTTTTAACAGTACATCTCATCTAGTTACCGCAAGGATTACCAACTGTTTTTATGTCATGTGCCAATACTATTCAACGAGTCCATGGACCTCAGGTTCTGAACCCGTGAATTACTGTTTTGGATTTTTCACCATATTCCAAAGCATCGGAAATATCTAAGCACAACCTTTTTCTTAATCTTGCAATTATTCCGAAACAAAACTGTGCTAACAGCCACCTACAAATACACAACAGAGCTGCCCATATGTAACCGTTGGATACGACAGACGACCAACCAGAGTCGATTCCACCGTGCTTACCTTCATTGCTGTAAACAGGTTAACACTTTCGACAAATAGAGGGCAAGATGAGCTCATTACTGACTTTGCAAATCAAATTCAAGCTGCTCAAAATGGTTTGCAAGAATTAAATCCCATTAGAACCAGAAAACATAAACAAGTTTCTTAAACAAATACAAGGCAGGCAAACTACTAAGTGGTCTAAAGGTCCTTTTATCTGCACCTAGGATTATGTTATCAGCACATTCAAATGTGAAGTAATTAAGATACGGTTGAAATTTTTATCTCTCACACTTGCAATTTAAAACAAAATATCTTTTAAGCTGAACGTCACAGGAGCAAATTTAGAGGAGAAAGTGCATATTCAACAGCAGAACTGAACTGATGGGCCCATTATCGTCAAGCTCCATCATAAGTCAGAGTGACCCGTTCTGAGGGGCATTACTTCATTGACTATAAACACAAGGCCTGACCTAAAGGATTTCCTTTTGCTCGGAAGGAAACAGCTCACTTGGGCGTCAATAGGAAGAAGGGAAGGTCATCGTTACTCACACTTGGCAGGCAGGCAGTAACCGCTGGTAATTTTAGCATCGCCTGGACTGCACCCACCGAGCACCCGGCATTCCTTTTGCAACAGGGGTCCTGCAGCCGAGTGAATGCAGCCATCCACTGCAAAAGAGAAACAGAGAGGCAAGGTTAACCGGTCACTTCTTCTACCATGAGGGTAGCAAGGTTGGGGGAGGTGGGGGGTTTACAGGCAGGAGATAGCACGTAGACGATATATTCAGTTAACTTGTATCCCGAGAGTGGCAAGGAGGGTTACGGGAAGATTAGAACAGCAAACATAGATGAGTACAGCACAGGAACAGGCCATTCGGCCCACGATGTTGTGCTGAACCAGCTAAAAAGCAAATCAAAACAACCCAAAGAATAATCCCCCCTACCCTATACCATGTCCATATTCCTCCATCCTCCTCGTATCCATGTGCCTATCCAAAAGCCTGTAACGTACTTGCCTCTACCACCATACCAGGGATCCAGGCATCCACCACTCTAGTTTAAAAACTTACCCCTTTGAACCTGCCCCCTGGAATTAGACATTTCAACCCTGGGGAAACAGATACCCTCTCTCCACTATGCCTCTCATAACTTCGTAATCCTCTATCAGATCTCCCCTCAGCCTCTGCTGCTCCAGAGAAAACCACCCAAGTTTATCCAGCCTCTCGTGGTAGCACACGCTCTCTAAACCAGGCAAACCTCTTCTGCACCCTCTCCAAAGCCCCAACATCCTTCCTATAGTGGGGTGACCAGAACTGTAAGCAATACTCGGGATTATATAGAATTTTTAGCTAGCAAAAGCATATTGACAATGTTTTTTTTTTGAACTGATCATTCCTTGTATCCTGAAGACGACGAGGAGGATTGTGGGAAAATGACACAGGGGTCCTAGCCAGGACGATTCAGTCATGGATTGGATGGTGAAGTTTGTGGGGGCCAGTAGCCTCCTCCTGCTTTATTTCCCTCGTGTTCTCGTGATGCCAACGAGAGGGCCGCACACAATTCAAAAAGACTCCTATATCACTCAAAATGCTGGAGGAACTCAGCAGATTAGGAGGGGAAAGGCCCTTAAAGTCTACTGTCTGTTCCCTTCCATAAATGCGGCGATAGGAGGAGATAAAGGAGATCCTATAGAAACATATAAAATTATGAAAGCGATAGACAAGATAGAGGCAGGAAAGTTGTTTTGCACTGGTAGGTGAGACTAGAACTAGTGGACATAGCCTCATGACTCAGGGGAGGAGATTTAGGACGGAGATGAGAAGGAACTGCTTTTCCCAGAGAGTGGTGAATCTGTGGAATTCTCTGCCCAATGAAGCAGTGGAGGCTGCCTCAGTAAATATATTTAAGACAAGGCTGGATAGATTTTTGCATGGAAGGCAGGTAGGTGGAGATGAATCTATGGCCAGATCAGCCATGATCTTATTGAATGGCACAGCAGGCTCGACAGGCCAGATGGCTGACTCCTGCTCCTATTTCTTATGTTTTTATGCTGCCTGGCCTGCTGAATTCCTCCAGAATTTTGGGTGTTGCCTTGTATCTCTGGTATCTTGTGTTTATAAAACCTCTTAAAAAAAAAACCCTCATTCAGATCTCCAATTATGCTTTCTTCTGCTTTATCAGAATTCCTTGGTCTACCATTGAAATACACAAGGCCGATGTCCGTGGTGTTACCGCCAACTGATAATTCGGAAATCCTTAGGGGTTCGGTATCTCTCTTCCCAGGTAGGGTCAGCTGCATTGCTTATCGGCTTGACAGGACCCCCGTTCCCGAGCTCCCTTCCCCTCACTGGGGCATTGGCTCCTGCACTCACTACACCCCGCCCCCCACCGCCGCACCATTCTGCACTCTCTGCTCCCTGCTGGGGCATCAGTTCTTGTGCTCCGTGCCCCTCGCTGGACCATTGCTTCTGGCACTCTCTTCCCCTGGCGGGAGCACCGGTTCCCTCACCAGGAAGGTTCACACACTCTCCTTATCAGTTCCTGTACTCACTTCCGCTCAAGGGAGCCCCGCTCCGCGCACTCCCTTCTGACTCACTGGCTCACCAGCTCACTTAAAACAAACCTGGGTCCCATTACCACACTCTCTTTCAATGTACCACTTTCATAAGACATAGGAGCAGAATTAGGCCAGACGGCCCATCAAGTCTGCTCCGCTATTCAATCATGACTGACCCTTTTTTTTTTTTAAATCTCCTCCTCAACCCCAGTTCCCAGCCTTCTCCCCGTAATCTTTGATGCTGTGTCCAATCTAGAACCTATCAATCTCTGCCTTAAATACACCTAACAACCTGGCCTCCACAGCTACACGTGGCAACAAATTCCACAAATTCACCACCCTTTGGCTAAAGAAATTTCTCCACATCTCTGTTTTGAAAGGGCGCCCCTCTACCCTAAGGCTGTGCCCTCTTGTCCTAGACGCTCCCACCATGGGAAACGTCCTTTCCACATCTACTCGGCCTAGGCCTTTCAATATTCGAAAGGTTTCAATGAGATCTGCCTTCCTCATCTTTCTGAATTCCAGTGAGTACAGGTCCAGAGTCATCAAACATTCCTCGTATGATGACCCTTTCATTCCTGGAATCGTCCTCTGGATCCTCTCCAATGCCAGCACATCTTTTCTAAGATGAGGGGCCCAAAACTGTTCACAATACTCAAGGTGAGGCCTCACCAATGCCTTATGAAGCCTCAGCGTCACATCCTTGCTCTTGTATTTCAGACCTCTTGAAATGAATGCTAACATTGCATCTGCCTTCCTCACCACCAACTCAACCTGCAAGTTAACCTTTAGGGTGTTCTGCACAAGGACTCCCAAGTCCCTTTGCATCTCAGATTCCGGAATTTCCTCCCATTTAGAAAATAGTCCGCACATTTATTTCTACTACCAAAGTGCATGACCATGAATTTTCCAACATTGTATTTCATTTGCCACTTTCTTGCCCATTCTCCTAATCTGTCTAAGTCCTTCTGCATCCTACCTGTTTCCTCAACACTGCCTGCCCCTCCACCAATCACAGGGAAGTTTATGGAAATGTGGTATAACAGCGAGCAAAATAAATTAAAACGTGTTGTGATATGAATAACTCTTCATAGTCTATAAAGTCCAGTACCGCCAAACATCCAACCCTGCTTACTGGACCGAAGGAATTTTATCATACATATAATTTAATGTACTGAGGCCCTTCGTTGTAGCAGTGGTCTAGTGGAAACAGTACCCCTGCAAGATATACTGATCTACCTTCTGCAGGCATCTCCAGGCATTGATAAGACTATAAGGTATAGGAGCAGAATTAGGCCATTTGGCCCATTGAGCAAATTCCACAGATTCACCACGCTGGCTAAATAAATTCCTTCTCATGTCTGTTCTAAAAGGACACTCCCTCTGTTCTGAGGTTGTGTCCTCTGGTCTTAAACTCCCTGACCACAGGAGACACCCTCTCCGCACCCACTCTATTGAAGCCACCAAAGTTGTCCCCATGAACTCAAGTGGGTAGCCATTGCCAGCATCCTGTCTGAAATCAATACCGAGCCCCTTGTAACACTCAGTTCCCTCCATTGGTTAAGCCAAGATGGCCACATGCCTGACACCAACTGCACCCCCCCCCCCGCCCCAATAGTTCCATTCTGTGCTTCATCTTTGTAAGCCATTACCAGAGAGTCAGAGAAAACAAGTGCATGCTCAGTCAAAAGACTTTTGGAAAAAAAATGCAACAGCCTCATGAACTCCTGGGAACCCCTGCTCCAATCAGAGCAGCCTCATCAACCCCTGCGAATCCCTGCTCCAATCAGAGCAGCCTCATCGACCCCTGCGAATCCCTGCTCCAATCAGAGCAGCCTCATCGACCCCTGCGAATCCCTGCTCCAATCAGAGCAGCCTCATCGACCCCTGCGCATCCCTGCTCCAATCAGAGCAGCCTCATCGACCCCTGCGCATCCCTGCTCCAATCAGAGCAGCCTCATCGACCCCTGCGAATCCCTGCTCCAATCAGAGCAGCCCCATCGACTCCTGCGAATCCCTGCTCCAATCAGAGCAGCCCCATCGACTCCTGCGAATCCCTGCTCCAATCAGAGCAGCCTCATCGACTCCTGCGAATCCCTGCTCCAATCAGAGCAGCCTCATCGACTCCTGCGAATCCCTGCTCCAATCAGAGCAGCCCCATCGACCCCTGCGAATCCCTGCTCCAATCAGAGCAGCCTCATCGACCCCTGCGAATCCCTGCTCCAATCAGAGCAGCCTCATCGACTCCTGCGAATCCCTGCTCCAATCAGAGCAGCCTCATCGACTCCTGCGAATCCCTGCTCCAATCAGAGCAGCCCCATCGACTCCTGCGAATCCCTGCTCCAATCAGAGCAGCCTCATCGACTCCTGCGAATCCCTGCTCCAATCAGAGCAGCCCCATCGACTCCTGCGAATCCCTGCTCCAATCAGAGCAGCCTCATCGACTCCTGCGAATCCCTGCTCCAATCAGAGCAGCCTCATCGACTCCTGCGAATCCCTGCTCCAATCAGAGCAGCCCCATCGACCCCTGCGAATCCCTGCTCCAATCAGAGCAGCCTCATCGACTCCTGCGAATCCCTGCTCCAATCAGAGCAGCCTCATCGACTCCTGCGAATCCCTGCTCCAATCAGAGCAGCCTCATCGACTCCTGCGAATCCCTGCTCCAATCAGAGCAGCCTCATCGACTCCTGCGAATCCCTGCTCCAATCAGAGCAGCCTCATCGACTCCTTGGGAAATCGCAGGCCCAATTAGAGGAGTTTTGTTAACTCCCGGGGATCCATGGCCCAAATAGAGGAGGCTCTTCTAATGGTACTCAGGACTTTGGATCTATCCACCGAGAGCACACAAAATGGGGAGGGGGCGCACGGTCTCAGAAACTAATCTCGCAATCAGATATCTCATGCTCTGGTTCCTCCCCCACCCCCCACCACACACACTGTCTGTTATAATTTAAATTTTGTGCCTTATTTTAAACTTACATGCCCATGATATCGTTGCAAGCAGGTTTTTCCATTGTACCTGTACCTCAACATATATGACAATCTCCTCCTTCCCTTTCTCCTATGGTCCACCCTCCTATCAGATTCCCTCTTCTCAAGCCCTTGACCTTTCCTACCCACCCGGCTTTATCTATCACCTCCCAGCTAGCCTCCTTCCTCTCCCCCCAACCTTTTTATTCTGGCATCTAATCCTGCCTTCTCCGGCCCGAAGAAGGTTCTCTGCCCGAAACGTCGACTGTTTATTCATTTTGATAGATCCTGCAAGACTTGTCAAGTTCCTCCAAAAGGTTAAAGAAAAAGGTTCATTTATCAAAGCATGTATCCATATACAACTCTGAAATCTGTCTTTTCCAGATAGCCACGAAACAATAAAAAATGAAAGACATTCAGAGAGAAACATCAACTCCCCGTACAAAAACCAACAGCCCCCAACACAAAACTGAATGTCGACCCCCAAAAATCAACCCCTCCCCCGCACGAACAAACTAACAGATCATCCACCCCCAAACCCCCTCCCCTTGCACAACAAAACTGAAAAGGAACGGGCAATTAAATAATACAGAATGTAAAAACTGTAAGTCTGAAAAAGTCTGTAAATGCAATAGTCCAATCTATGAACGCAGAACCACGATTCCATCCACTGACATTCCTCGAAAGAGAGGGACACCACACGAGGCAGAGGCCTACCCGCCTACCACAGCGAGCCACACAGTGACTGGCTGCTCACAGAATCTTCCTCCAGCAACGATCCAGCTTTTTGTGTGTGCTAATACAGAGTTTTTCTTGCAACATGAGCAAATAGTTATCTCCAGTGGATAAAACTACAAGAACGGTGCATGTATCACAGGGCAAAAGGCAAAACCAGTGAGGACGGGGAACAAGGAACCTACCATGTTTTATTTGAAATGGAATGGACGTTGATCGAGCCCAGAATCTGTTTCTAGTGAGTTGCTAATGACAGGTGAGCCTCCAGAACGAAAAGGAAAATTTCCAGGGCTTGTACAAGATCCTGGTACGTGTTTCCAAGAGATTTTTAAGCAACTACATAGCAGGAGAAATTTCCCAGAATGAACCTTACAACCATAGACATGGCTTTTCAGAGACTCGATGCTAATCTAAACATTATGATCTGCTGTCATATAAACTAGAAACAGCATTAGGATCACGTTTAATATCACTGGCATATTTCATGAAATTTGTTGTTATGCAAAATAATACATTATAAAAATTATGAATTACATATATATATATATATATACACACACACACAAACACACACATACAAGAGGGGTGATTGATAAGTTCATGGCCTGAGGTAGAAAGAGTCAATTTTAGAAAACCTAGCGCATTTATTTTTAAACATAGTCCCCCTCCTACACTTGCACACTTAGCCTGGCGGTCGTGGAGCACACGGATCTTGGACTTCCAGAAAGTGCCCACAGCAGGGGTGATTGATAAGTTTTGTTGGCCTAAGGTAGAAGGAGATGAGTTATACAGCTCTCGTTACAGGCACTTGCAGTTCAACTCTGAGTGATTACGCAGAAAGTTTGAGGTTAATAACTCATCAGGGGTGATTGATAAGTTTGTGGCCTAAGGTAAACGGGGACTATATCTATCCGTATCTATATATATACACACACATGCACAAATAACTAAATAAATAGTGCAAAAACAGAAAAAAGATTGGATTATTGTCCACTTATGAGTTCAATGTCCATTTTGAGATCGGATGGCAGAGGGGAAGAAGCTGTTCCTGAATCGTTGAGTGTGTGCCTTCAGGCTCCTGTACCTCCTCCCTGATGGTAGCAATGAGAAGAGGGCATGTCCTGGGTGGTGTGGAGTCCTTAATGATGGACGCCGCCATTTTGTGGCAGTGCTCCTTGAAGATGTCCTGGATACTACGGAGGCTGGTCCCCATGATGGAGCTGACTGAGTTTACAACTCTCTGCAGCTCACTTTGACCCTCCCCATACCAGACAGCGATGCAGCCAGTTAGAATGCTCTCCACAGTGCACCCGTAGAAATTTGCGAGTAGCAAACGTCCTCCAACTCCTAATGAAAATATAGCCGCCGTCGTGCCTCCTTCATAACTGCATCCAGCCCCAGGACAGATGCTCAGATGCTGACACCACAAATGAGCCCGCCCCCAGCATTTGGGGTGCAAGGGACAGCGACCTTTGACGGACAAGTTGTTCGATCAGTCAATGAATCTTCGTACTGCCCCTGACGTAAACAATCAATGATCACGTGACAGATTCTTGATCGGTCGGGGCGTGAAGCGATACGGGGAGAAGTCAAGAGATTGGGGCTGAGAGGAAAGTTGGATCAGCCATGATGAAATGGCGGAGAAGACTCGATGGGCCAATTCTGCTCCTGTATCTTATGGTCTTAGAATTTAGAATTTATTTTAAATCTTACATCCATCCCACAATGCAAAATCTTAGCGTTATGACTCTGTTGCATTGTACAGACATGTGAATTTATAAGTCTAATGGCTCATAGAAAGATGATGTCCCATAGCCTGTTATTCCGGGCTTTAATGCTGCGGTACCATTTGCCAGACGGAAGCCGCAGAAACAGTTTATGGTTGGGGTGACTGGTGTCCCTGATGATCTTCCAGGCCTTCTTTCTGCATCTGCTGCTACAAATGTCCTTCACGGAGGGAAGATGCCCTGGGCTGTCCGTACCTCTCTCTGCAGCGCCCAGCGATTGATGTTGGTGCAGTTTCCGTACCAGGCGGTGAGACAGCCAATCAGGATGCTCTCAATGGTGCCCCCTGTAGGAGGACATTTTTAAGCACTTTGCCAGCAAATAAATAGCAGTAACAATAATAACATAGCCACCTCCTCAAACCGCAAGTCTCCTTTAGTAGAATCTAAGCCACCCATCTTAAGTCTCTAGCAGAAAAGTGTCAGCAACATTTAAGGAAAGATCATATTTTAGTAAGATTGGACGCAAGGGGTGGACACAATTTTGAACATATTAATAAATTGAACAAAAGTGCTGTCTTTGGCAGATTGGTGCATTAGTGGCTTGTGTTTAATGCAGCTTTTTAGTTGCCTTTTTCCTTATTTGATAAGATTCGGAAACTCCTGTCACGAGAGGCCGAGGCGAGGATGGGTGGGACCCAAGTGCTGGAGTATCGGAGACTGGGATCGAGACACGATTTGGGGACCGTGACGAGAACAGGGGTCTTGACCAGATGCTAGGCGAGAAGCCGACGAGACCAGACACCACTCAAAATGCGACGAAACACAATTGCAGACTGAACCGAAGTTGCACTGGCGATCGAGCACCGAAGCAGAGTTCAGGAGCTCGTTAAGTATCCAAACCCTGGCACCAAAACATGGCCACCAATCAGTGGAGCGGGCCTGAATCTTCAAAGGGGCCACACCGGTTATCCATACTCAGAGAATCGGAGCCTCTAACTCGAGAGGCTGGCACGTGCAGGTGTGTACCATAACGGTAAACTCTTCATTGAAAAGGAGGAAAAGGTGACAAATCCGCAATACTTCAAATTATTATATTTTTTAAATGCACAGTGCACAGGCCCCTCAGCATCAAAATGGACTCTGAATATGGGCTCTATCCTTTCTAACACAAAAGTTCTGAGAAACTTCAAGTCAGATACTATTCATGTCAAAAATGTGGAAAGGTTGCCCACCTCCTCAGACCCTTGGTCATTGTGAGGGAATTAACAACTGCAGCCCTTTCCTCTTCCATTTCCTCAGAATAAGAGGTTTCCGAATTGCAAATCATTCTATTCATTGTTATCTCCAAGGCTTTAAGTCGAACCCTGATGGGTGTCGGTGATCATGTTGGCCAACTGGGGCAGGCCTATCAGGTTAGGACAGAGAACACAACAATTTTCATTTTGTGAAGACTGTGCCAAACATAACGCCAACATAAGCTACGTATAAACACTGGCCCTCTCGTTCGAGTAGTCTCTCTCCCCATCAACACCGACGGTGCCGGAGCAAGGTTTAATGGACGCAGTTTGTAGATTTGGACTCCAATTCAGGTTTATGATGTGTCCCAGTGCCAGTCTCTTTTTTGTCACCACTTTTGGGCAATTTTTGAATCAGGGCTGCCGGCAGATAACGAACACTGAGTTGAATTGTACTGAAATATACCTTTTGATTTTGTGTTTTATATTTTTTTTTGCAGTTGTTTGCACATTTTTTTTTTGCACACAGTGAGGTCGACGTTTGAGGTTTCTCTTTGAATGGGTTGGTTCCATGGCTCTTTGTTTCATGGCTGTCTGTGAGGAAGACAAATCTCAGGGCTGTTTCCTACATTCATACCTCAATAATAAATTTACTTTGAACTTGGTCTATATCCCTCTTTCCCTGTCTGCTCACATGTCTTGGTCACCGTAAATTGTCCCGTGAGTAGGCAAGGATTAAATCCAGGGATTATCACGCGGCATGGCTCGGAGGGCCGGAAAGGGCCTTTTCCACACGGCATCTCAATAAATAAAGAGAAAAGGCCAGAGGGTTCCAGAGAGGGAACTCCAGACCCTGGAGTCCAGCAGAAATAGAAAAAAATATTTTCAAGGAAGATTACAGAGAAAGGAATGTACTGTATTTTGCATACATTTTTGATCACCTTCTGGAGTATTGCACACAATACATTGGACCAATACATTGCCGCGATGCATACAGGGGTGCAGCAGTAGCCGGGACGCCCCCAGCACATCTTTAAGAGAAAAGCCAACATAAACAAGCTGATTAATTAAGTGCCGCCTGGCATGTAAATGTCGGCCCAGATCAGAGGCAACGCATTCGGCAATTGCCTCTGATCTGGGCCGACATTTACGTGCCGGACGGCACCTAATTAATTAGCTTGTTTATTTTGGCTTTTTTCTTAAAGGTGTGCTGGGTGCATTCCGGCCACCGCTGCATTCTTCGCGGCCCGGAGGTTAGGGACCACTACACTATAGGGAGGATGCTGAGGCTTTGGAGAGGGGGCAGAAGAGGTTCACCAGGATACTGCCTGGTTTAGAGAGCATGTGCTATCACGAGAGGCTGGATAAACTTGGGTTGTTTTCTCTGGAGCGTCGGAGGCTGAGAGGAGATCTGACAAGATTATGAGAGGCATAGATAGAGTGGACAGCGTGTATCTGTTTCCTCGGGTTGAAGTGTCTAATACCACAGGGCCTGTATTAGGTGAGAAGGGGTAAGTTCAAGGGGGATGCAAAATGTAAATTTTTCACTCGGAGTGTGGTGGACGCCTGGAATGTGCTGCTTGGTGTTAGAGGCAAATATAATAGAGGCTTTCAATTAGAATCAGGTTTAATATCACTGGCATATGTAATGAAATGTGTTAACTTTACACCGGGAGTATGATGAAATACATGGTAAATAAACAAAAAATAACAGAATTACAGTATGTTCATAATAGTGCCTATGAAAAGTATTCACCCCCCTTGGAAGTTCTCATGTTTTACAACATTGATTCACGGTGGATTTAATTTGGCTTTTTTGACTCTCGTGTCAAAGTGGTAACAAATTTCTACAAATTGGTCTAAATTTATAAAACACAAAATAATTGATTGCTTAATTATTCACCCCCTTCAAGTCAGTATTTATTAGATGCTCAAGCTCTGTCAGATATGCATGGGGATCGTCAGTGAACAGCCCTTTTCAAGTCTAGCCACAAATTCTCAGTTGGATTGAGGTCTGGATTCCAACTTGGCCACTCCGGGACATTAACTTTATTGTCTTTTAAGCCATTCCTCTGTAGGTTTGGCTTTATACTTGGGGTCGTGGTCTTGCTAGGAAACAAATCTTCCCCCAAGTCACAGTTCTCTTGCAGACTGCATCAGGTTTTCCTTGTATTTTGCTGCATTCATTTTACCCTCTACCTCCATAAGCCTTCTCGGGCCTGCTGCAGTGAAGCATCCCCACAGCCTGATGCAGCTGAGATTTCATACGCGGCTTTCTCCCCCCAACATGGGTTTTCTCTTTGCCACTCTCCCACAAAGCTGCGTCTGGTGAAGCACCCGGGCAACAGTTGTTGCATGCACAGTCTCTCCCATCTCAGCCACTGAAGCTTGGAACTCCACCACATTTGTTATAGGTTTCTTGGTAGCCTCCCTCACTAGTCCCCTTCTTGCGCAGTCACTCAGTCTTTGAGGACGGCCTGCTCGAGGCAGATTTACAGCTGTGCCATATTCTTGATGATTGACTTAACTGTACTCCAAGGGATATTCAGTGACCTGGAAATTTTCTTGTATCCATCTCCTGACTTGTGCTCTTCAATAACCTTTTTGCAGAGTTGCTTGGAGTGTTCTTTTGTCTTCATGGTGCAGTTTTTGCCAGGATACTGCCTCACCAGCAGTTGGACCTTCCACATACAAGTGTATTTTTTACTATAATCAATTGAAACACCTTGACTGAACACAGGTGATCTCCATTTAGTTAATTATGTGACTTCTAACACCAATTGGCTGCACCAGTGATGATTTGGTGTGTCATTTTAAAGGGGGGAGGGGAATACTTATACAATCAATTATTTTGTGTTTTATACTTTTAATTAATTTAGATCACTTCGTCAAGATCGGTTTTCACTTTGACATTAAAGAGTCTTTTTCTGTTGATCGGTGTCAAAAAAAAAGCCAGATTAAATC
The DNA here is from genome assembly GCF_963921235.1 of Mobula hypostoma. Classification (NCBI taxonomy): domain Eukaryota; kingdom Metazoa; phylum Chordata; class Chondrichthyes; order Myliobatiformes; family Myliobatidae; genus Mobula; species Mobula hypostoma. Next base: position 8,408,878 of record NC_086126.1, on the reverse strand, counting down.
CATTGTGATTCAATGTTGTAAAACAATAAAACATGAAAATTTCCAAGGTGGGGTGAATACTTTTTATAGGCACTGTGTGTATATTAAATAGTTAAATTAAGTAGTGCAAGAACAGAATTTTTTTTAAAAAGTAGCAGGGTAGTGTTCATGGGCTCAGTGTCCATTTGGAAATTGGATGGCAGAGGGGAAGAAGCTGTCCCTGAATCACTGGGTGTGTGCCTTCAGGCTCCTGTACATCCTTCCATCTCTTTTAAGAGGCGTTTGGATGGGCACATGGCTGTAAGGAAGATATGGACAAGGTGCAGGTAGGAGGGACAAATGCTTGGGAGTTTTTGATTTGTTTTTCTTAGCTGTTTCAGCACAACATTGTGGGCTGAATGGCCTTATCCTTGTTGTACTCTTCTAGGTTCTGATTGGAAAACAAGTGAGAGAATTCTAAAATTGAAGCATTCTTTAGCCAGTGTATATCAATGAATACAAGGGCAATCAGTCGTTAAATGTTATTGGACATAGCAGATCCGTGCGAGAAATAATCTCTGTTTAATGCATGCTACGCACAGACACTTCCCCTCATCAAGAGGGGAAAACTTTGAAGAAGTGTCAGCCAGCAGCGTATCACACAATGGGTTGCCTGAGAGGCACCTGCTGTGGTGACCAGCATCCTGACTTGTATTAGTGTGAGGAGATTAGCCTCTGTGCGCCCCGAAACGTAGCGGCTGATTTTTCACTTCTGCCTCTCCCAGAGCCGGCACTCCCCAACGACACTTTCACACGCGACATCCAGTCAATTCTGCCCAATTCAATAACATTCCCAAGGAAGTGCAGAGCTGTATCACATATTTTTTTCTCTCTCTCTCAAATACATTCACATCTTAAAACTTAATTATAAGACATGGCCTGTTAAAAGAACTTGAACAACACCCAAAACTGATTAAATGGTCATTCATTTAATTTCTGGTTTCCAAAATTTGGCTCTTGTGCAAACATTCGCCTCGGGGGTTAGCAGTTACATTTCATTTCATTTAACTTGCTTTGATGTGGAGCTTTCTGACAAAGCATTGTAAAAATGCGAGTGGTGCTCTCGCAGTGACAAAGTACTGCACGGGTCACTGTTCCATAGTTTGTAATGGAAAAATAAAGACCCCCCCCCCCCCATTTAACTGTTGCATCTAATGACCACAAAATGGTTCAAATGGCAAGGTTGGATCCCTCAAAGCGCCAGCCCGATTTGGAGAGGTCAAGAATGGCTTCTTCGGCAGCGAAATCTAGGTCCAAAGCGAATTGCCGGGCGGCGGGTTCTAGGCCCGGAGCCATTCGCTACGGCAGAGCCCAAGCCACAGTGCGAAGTATGATCTGCAGCTTGGACAATTTAAACACAACCCAGGATGACCGGAAAGGCTGGGTGTCAAGAGTTGGGCCGATTTTGCTTGCTGCCCCGCAATGTTCACTCCTCTTTCCACAACGCTGAGGTGTGAGACTGCCCCCGGTTGCTATGCTTCATGTCTGCGAACTTTGTGGCGATTTGTCCCACTAATATGATGAACAGAATACTGAGACATCAAGCCTTCTCCAGGGATTTGGATCTAAGGACCCAATTTGGTTCAGAATGCTCGTTCTATTGTTTGCATGATTTGTTTTTTTTTCTTTTTCTCTGTGGGCACTGGGGTTGGTCTTTATTTTTTTAATTGGGTTCTTTTGGGTTCCTTGCTTTGAGGCTGCCTGTAAGCAAACAGATCTCAAGGTTGTATAATTTATACATTCTTTGATAGTCAATATACTTTGAATCTTGAATCTTTGACATGGTTTTCAGCGAAAACAGGTATAAGCTCAGAGCCCATAAAGATCGACGTGGCCACTATGTTGCTTGAGGTCAAGACCTTGAGGACATCTCTCTCTGGATCTAAAATAGCACAATGGGATACATTACGGATCCCCATTTGGGAAACACAGCACTCTCCGTTTGCCATCTCTTCGGAAAGACTGTACTCTGGTCAATAAAGCACACCCTCAGTCCTGTCTTGGAACTGTTGTCTTGGATTTAATAAGCCAAGTCTTCTTCAACGTACAGACCAAATTGTTCCATTCTAAGCATTATCAGGTCTTCTAATTATGAGTAGCTTTAGAACAGGGGCTCCCAATCTTTTTTTTCTTGCCATGGACCATACCATTAAGCAAGGGGTCAGTGGGCCCCAGGTTGTGAACCCCTGCTTTCAAGTAAGACCCAGACATGATAAATGTACAGAATCACAGAATACAACAGCACAGAAAAAGTCCCTTCAGCCATGAGACCATAAGATATAGGAGCAGAATTAGGCCATTTGGCCCATCGAGTCTGCTCCGCCATTTCATCATGGCTGATCCATTTCCCCTTTCAGCCTCGATCTCCTGCCTTCATGACCTGACCAATCAAGAAGTCATCAACCTCTGCCTTAAATATACCCAATGACTTGGCCTCCACAGCTGCCTGTGGCAACTGATTCCACAAATTCACCACCCACTGGCTAAAGAAATTCCTCCTCATCTCCTCTATTCTGAGGCTGTGTCCTCTGGTCTTAGACTCTCCCACCAGCGGAAACATCCTCTCTACATCCACTCTCTCAAGGCCTTTCACCTTTCGATATGTTTCAATGAGGTCACCTTCATTCTTCTGAATTCTGGAGAATTGCCCATCGAGTGCATGCCGAACTATTAATCTGCTTAAACCCACACCTAGACCGTAGGCCTCTGCACCCCTCCCATCCAGGTATCTACCCGAATTTCTCTTACATGTTGAAATCGAACCGACATCCACCACTTCCACTGGTAGCTCACTCCACACTCTCACAATCCTCTGAGTGAAGAAGTTTCCCCTTAAACATTTCACCTTTCACTCTTAACCCATGACCTCTGGTTGTAGTCCCACCCAACCTCAGTGGAAAAAGCCTACTTGCAGTTACCCTATCTATACCCTTCATAATGTTGTATACCTCGATCAAATCTCCCCTCAATCTTCTACAGTCCAGGGAATGAAGTCCTAACCTCTTCAATCTTCCCCTATAACTCAGGTCCTCAAGTCCTAGCAACATCCTTGTAAAGTTCCTCTGCATTCTTTTCAATCTGATTGACAGCGGAGGTTGAAAATCAGAGTTTTCCTTCTCCTAGGTGGGCTGCTGTCCAAGGCTGACGAGCCCTACCTGCCCAAAGCAACTGGTTTTGAGGTGCTTTTGCCCCTTCTCTTGTCAGTAGAAACAGTTCTGCCAGGCCTAGTGGCCAAGCCACACGTGAAGGCCAAGAGCTGGACTTGGTTGTCAGAGGCTGTTCGAGTTGCACGCCATTTGGAGCACTTTTTAGGTAGTGGGAGCTTATCCCCACTACCACCCCCGGCTATGACAGTCATCTCCCAATGCGCAGAGAGAGAGAATCAAATTGAGTCCGTAAACCCGAATCCTCAGAGGAGCCGGAGTAGGCCCAAAGCCTCAGTCTCAGTTCATCACTGAGGTAAATCGCCGTGAAGCTCGCTGCCATGAGGAGCGTAGCAACTGGAGCAGTCTCACGGCCTCAGCGCGGGTGGGGAAAGAGATGAGCATCGCGGGAGGGTGAGTGAAATCGGCCCGACCCACGCCCCTGGTCCCAACACCCTCCCTTTCCAGTCTATCTGGGCCAGTGTTTAAATCATCCTAACTTAAACATTTCAGGCACCTTATTAGTCAAGTTTCAAGATAACTTAATGTTCTTTCCTGTACACTAGAACAAAATAATTGTTACTCCGCATCCAATGCAGCGGCAAAAAAAAACACTTAAGATAAAGAACACGATGATGATGATAATTTAGAACAACTTGATGTGTGGCTAAGCTGTACAAAACCTCCAAGAGGACCTTGTCATGGGCTTGCGTGCCTCAATGACCCGGAGAGCTACGTTGCCTGGAGTCAGGGCCTTGTGCTTTGGCTCTTGGTAGGATCACTCATGCCAAACAGGTCAAAGGGTAGAGGTCAGACTAAGAGTGGTCCACCGGTCCTCCAGGTTTGGGGGTTCAGTTCAGGGCTAACAACCCTGGTCCAACAAAACAGGCGGGAGGAGAAGATGGCGGCGCGCCTGTGTGTGCACAGCCCTCCAGTGAAAAATGATATTGTATCTGTTAAATAGGGGCTGTGGACAATTCTGATTCTGATTTGATAGAGAATGGATGTGAAAACACAGAGGAACATCTGGAGAAACTTCTGAAACGCCTGTTCGCTGCTGTCATTACTGTGTGGTTGGGAATCTTTCGGAGGGTAGGCCTCAAAATCCCCAGCCTTGCCTGCTTTTGGCAACCGAGAAGGAGGTCGGATCGCACGGACAGAGACGGCGCTCAGTACTCGGTGTCGGAGGGCTGATCAGAGGCTCGGAGTTTTCGGATGACTCAGAGTCGGATTGTGGTCGGGCATGGCAGGGAGAGTTTTTCTTCCTTCTCCCGTCTGTGTGAGATGTGGGACATTTGAGAAACTTTGAACTTTACTGTGCTCATGGACTTCTTCAACAAGTTATGGTATTGTTGCACTGTTGTAACTACATGTTATAATTATGTGGTTTTGTCAGTTTTTCAGTCTTGGTCTGTCCTGTGTTTTGTGATATCATACCGGAGGAAAGAATGTATCACTTCTTAATGCATGCATTACTAAATGACAATAAAAGAGGACTACGTGTCTTCATAATATAATCTAAAAAAAATTGTTTCGGGAACAGCAATGAAGAATCCTTCTTCATCTGAGTGTGATGGTATTCCTGAGTCTCCACCCAACACAGTACTGAAGGCTGAGAGGAAGCTACTGACACGATGAAGGAAGCCCTGAACATACCACAGGTGGAGGGCCTTCATTGCTACCCTCAATACCAGCGGCCTAATGGGCAGTAAATTCCGCTGTATGTGAGGAAATAATAAACATGAGAAAGTCTGCGGATGTTGGAAACCCAAAGCAACACGCACAAAATGCTGGAGGGACCCAGCAGGCCAGGCAGCATCTACGGAAAAGAGCAAACAGTCGACTTTTTTGGGCCAAGATCCTACATCAGGCCTGAAAAAAAACGATGAGGTCAGAGTAAGAAGATGGCGGGGGAGGTGAAGAAGAAGTACAAGGTGGTAGGTAATAGGTGAAACAGGGAGGGGGAATGAAGTAAAGAGCTGGGAAGTTGATTGATAAAAGGGCTGGAGGAAGAGGAATCTAATCGGAGAGGAAGAAAGGGAAGGAGGCGGAGCACCAGAGAGAGGTGAAAGGCAGGTAAGGAAAGAAGGTGAGGAAGGGAAACAGGAATGGGGAATGGTGAAGGGAGTGGGGGCAATTACCAGAACTTCAAGAGATCAATGTTATTGGAGTAGTGGTGGAGTGGGTGGGTGGAGATGTTGATCAGTCTTACTGCTTGGGGAAAATGTTTGTTTTTGAGTCTGGTGGTCCTGGCCTGGATGCTACACAGCCTCCTCCCTAATGGGAGTGGGACAAAAAGTCCCTGAGCAGGGTGTTTGTAAGTATCAATCACCATTTTCAAAATACAGGATTATTATTAGGTTCAAAGTACATTTATTATCAAAGTCTGTATACATGATACAACCTTGGGATTTGTCTCCTTACAGGCAGCCACAGGAAACCCGAAAGAACTCGTTAAAAACAGGACTGACAAGCTACCCAACGTGCAGAGAGAGAAAACACAGACCAGCTGTGCAAACAATAAAAGTAAGCGAATAGCGTTCGGAACGAGAGTGAGTCTGCAGTCAAAGCCCGGAGCAGGCCCGCAGACTCAGCCTCAGTGTAGCAAAGCCATCCGAACTCCCTGTCTTTTCAATCCATCCGGCCCGGCGTTTAACTCGTCCAAACAACAGGCTATTCGTCTCTCTAAGACCTGGGCCCTGTCGCGTCGGGCCTGGACTCCGCCATCACGGTCCCGCCTTTTCCAAGTCGGCCCCCCGCTTAGACCAATCAGACCTCGCTCTCGGTTTGGGCAGGGCAGGCTGCGAAACCCCTCCGCTCTGACTTTTCCGTTTTAAATCATTTTTATTAATTATTATTGAAAATCAACAAAAAAAAATACATTAAACAAGTCAACCAACAAGTCAATATGTACAATAAGAATTAAATTATCAAATAACTGATTAACAAAGCTAAACAATATATCAATAATAATAAGAAAAAAAAGTTAAAACTTTTTTTTGGAAAAAAGAAAGAAGGGAAAAAAGAATCCCTCCCAACTAAAACAAAAAGAAACTCTACAAACAAACCAAAACGGGTAAAAAAAAACCATTGAGAGCACAACCCTGGAGCTATACTCCATTCAAGCTTCCATGAAAGAAAAACATCTATCCGCCAACCAAATCTATTTAAACAAGAATCAGAAAGGGACCATCTTAATTAACTCGAATCAAATGATAGTAGCGGGCAAAAGAACCCCACCTTTTCTCAAAGTCAAATCAAGGATCAAGAGTTCGACTTCTGATTTTCTCCAAACTAAGACATAACATCTCCTGAGAGAACCATTGTATCAAAGTGGGAGCAGAGGCATCTTTCCTTTTCAATAAAGTAGCCCTTCTGGCCGCTTCTCCCTGACCTGGCTCTAACGTTGTATCCTACCCACGCAGCTCTTCTTCTCCCCACCATCACCAATTTGTTAATTGTAAAATTCCCTATTAATGGCACGATCCATAAGTGTATTAATGATTTTGACATTTTGGAAGGAAGGCCGGCTGCTGATGCGAGAGAGTTTAATAATTGTGTCTACAGTGCATCTCTTCACACACTGTCAGACTCCATCAAGGAAATCCTCTTCGTTTCATTCCCTGCGTGGCCGAGAACGAGGAAACGGAGAAGACAACACGACAAAGGAAAGGTGAGCATGACAGGTCAGATATCAAAGATAATATTAATAGATTAACACCACCATCAGCGCCTGACAGGGCTTGAAGCCGGTATCTCACATTTTCTGTCTCATTAGCAGTTCAGCTCCATAGTGTAATTAGGATAATGACGGGAAGGAATTTAATTGTTCCTCATCGATGAACCTGTCAGTAATGAGATACAGTCAAGTGTAAACAGACTTACCAAGAAAAAAAAGGCATCTCTCTGTCATTTTAGTGGTGGCTACATAGCATTCCAGAAACTGCCAATTAAGCTTAACTATATGACATCTCGAGCAGGGTTGGACAGCACACTGTGCTCCTGAGCTCTTTATTTTTCCAATAATAATGACTCTAGCTGTTTTACAAGGCAAAAGGTACTTAAATGTTGACATCACTTAAATTTGGGATTCAATTAATTGAGATAACATTGCTTTGAGGAGATCTATTTGCTTGAAAGTCAAGGAAAAGCTGCAGCATCTGGAAATCGAAACTCAAGACCTTCCTGAGCACGAGGAAGGCAGCAGATGCAGGAGACCCAGAGGAGCACACACAAACTTCTGGAGGAACTCAGCAGGTCAGGCAGCGTCCATGGAGAGGAATAAGCAGTCGACGTTTCGGGCCGAGACCCTTCTTCCCTCCCCACCGTCCCCTAAATTCCCTCAACCCTCTCTTTCTGGCCTCTTTCCCCTTGCATTTCTTGGCCTGAAACGTTGACTGTATATTCTGCACCGCAGATGCTGCCTGACCTGCTGAGCTCCCCCGACATTGTGGTGCTCTGGGTTTCCAACGTCTGCAGAACCTCTTGCGCTTACGAAGGCACGAAACTCCTTTTCACTGGGCGTCTCCTGAAATGCAGCTTGTTAGCCCCTCACTAACAGCCTCTGGACTCCGCGGTGGGAAACCCACCCCCTCTCAGGCTCCGTACGTCCGGGGTGTATGCGACTTTGGTCCCACCAAACCCGTGAGGTTGGGATGTCTCGCCCACCCAAACCCCGGTTTCAGTCAACGCTGTGTGATTTACTGCCCCGGCAATCACCCCAGCAAGACAGACAGATCGTACACCGCATGCAGTTATAAAGAAGTATTTTTAAGAATGTTAACTTACGCAAACAGTTATAAAAGGAAAGAACAAAAAAGAACAAAAAGGGTCCGTTATTCTTAAACAGTCAAATGTGCACTTAAGTTGGAGTTCATCTTGAACTTGTCTGTAAAAAAAGACTAAGGAGCTGGTGGTAGACCTGAGGAGAGCTAAGGTACCGGTGACCCCTGTTTCCATCCAGGGGGTCAGTGTGGACATGCTGGAGGATTACAAATACCTGGGGATACGAATTGACAATAAACTGGACTGGTCAAACAACACTGAGGCTGTCTACAAGAAGGGTCAGAGCCATCTCTATTTCCTGAGGAGACTGAGGTCCTTTAACATCTGCCGGACGATGCTGAGGATGTTCTACGGGTCAGTGGTGGCCAGTGCTATCATGTTTGCTGTTGTGTGCTGGGGCAGCAGGCTGAGGGTAGCAGACACCAACAGAATCAATAAACTCATTCGTAAGGCCAGTGATGTTGTGGGGATGGAACTGGACTCTCTGACGGTGGTGTCTGATAAGAGGATGCTGTCCAAGTTGCATGCCATCTTGGTCAGTGTCTCCCATCCACTACATAATGTACTGGGTGGGCACAGGAGTACATTCAGCCAGAGACTCACTCCACCGAGATGCAGCACAGAGCGTCATAGGAAGTCATTCCTGCCTGTGGCCATCAAACTTTACAACTCCTCCCTTGGAGGGTCAGACACCCTGAGCCAATAGGCTGGTCCTGGACTTATTTCATAATTTACTGGCATAATTTACATATTACTATTTAACTATTTATGGTTCTATTACTATTTATTATTTATGGTGCAACTGTAATGAAAACCAATTTCCCCCAGGATTATTAAAGTATGACTATGACTATGAACCCACGCGTTGGACCCTCGGTCTGCATGAAAGCACACTCCACCTCGAAATGTCGCTCGGAATCCATCTCGAACAAACGAGCTCTCCCACGTGAGTATTGGTCCTTCCTCCATGAAGCCATTCACCTGCATAAAGCACCCTGTACAACAGGGAAGCCATCCTCAGCAACCTTCCCTCCTGTCCTCTCCCAGCTCTCGCCAAAAAAGATCTCGGCCCATACCAGCCCATCCGTCACAAAACCTGTCCGCCCAGCGCTCTCCAGAACCTGCTCCCAGATCCACCATCCTGACTGGCTGACACCACAATCCTAAGTTGGACAATGAAGCCCCCTATCTCAGCTCAAACCCAAACAGGCCAAAAGCAGAATAGACTGCTAAAATGAGACACCCACAGCATAGCAGTAAAAACCTCAAGCAGGGCATTGCAGACAGAAAATACTGGAAAAACTCAGCAAATCAGGCAGCACCCCCACCGAGAGAAATAATCAATATTTTCAGATCTGTCTGGTTGCTTGTTGTGCGAGAGAGAGTTATTACAACTGAAACCGGAGGAAAACAACAGACGCTGGCGATTTAAAATAAAAATATACATCGCTGGAAATACCCAGCAGATCAAACAGCATCTGTGGAGAGAGACGCATTTTACTGAAGTAAGATCAGTTAAGATGAGGTAGTCAATTGGATCAGACATTGGCTCTGTGAGAGAAGCCACAGTAGATGGTTGCCTCTCTGACCAGAGGCCTGTGACTAGTGGGGTGCCGCAGGGATCAGTGCTGGGTCCGTTGTTGTTTGTCATCTGTATCAACCATCTGGATGATAATGTGGTTAATTGTATCAGCAAATTTGCAGATGACACCAACATGAGGGGGGGTGTGGTGGACATTGAGGAAAGCTATCATGGCTTGCGGAGGGGTCTGCATCAGCTGGGAAAATGAGCTGAAAAATGTCAGATGGAATTTAGCGCAGACAAGTGCGAGGCATTGCACTTTGGTAGGACCAGCCAGGGTAGGTCTTACACAGTGAACGGGAGGGCACTGGAGAGCGTGGAAGAACAAAGGGATCTGGGAATACAGGTCCACAATTCGTTGAAAGTGGTGCCACAGGTAGATAGCGTCATAAAGAAAGATTTTGGCATACTGACCTTCATAAATCGAAGTATTGAGTAGAGGAGATGGGATGTTCTGTTGAAGTTGTGTAAGACATGGATAAGGCCTAATTTGGAGTATTGTGTGCGGTTTTGGTCACCCACCGACAGGAAAGATGTAAATAATGTTGAAAGAGTGCAGAGAAAATCTACAGGGATGTTGCCGGGTCTGGAGGACCTGAGTTATACGGAAAGATTGAATAGGTTAGGAGTTAGTTCTTTAGAATGTATAAGGTTGAGAGGAGATTTGATGGAAATATACAAAACTATGAAGGGTATACAATAGATAGGGTAAACGCAAGCCCGCTTTTTCCACTGAGGGTGGATGGGAGGTCATGGGTTAAGGGTGAAAGGTGAGGAGTTTAAGGAGAACACAAGGGGAAACTTCTTCACTCAGAGAGTGGTGAGAGGGTGGAATGAGCTGCCAGCACACGTGGCGGATGTGAGCTCGATTTCAACGTTTAAAAGAAGTTTAGATAGGTACATGGATGGTTAGGGCGTCATCGTGGCTATCCCTCGAGGTCGAGGATGATGGTCTTCGTTCTGAAGAAGTGGCCCACAGAGCGAAGACACCTTTGTGTGTATTTGTTCAACATGTACTTGATGTTGTACTCCAAGAAGCACACGGTACTTCACAAATCAACCAACTGATCCCAATGGCATGGAAACCACGACGACTGGAGCTGATGGATTTGTCGCAGCCTTCATCCGCCTTCACAACCGTTGAGTTCAAAGTAATTTCATCCACCTGTTCCACCGTTGAGGTCTTGGTTGGATTGTTCTCTGTCAGACCTTACCGCCATGGGTGACCCTACCAGGAGCATAGCTCCAGACGGCATCGCTCTCGGGATCTCAGGACCACACAAGCCTCTCCACCACGACAAGGTGACAATCCACGGAGGGCTATGATCCCAGTGCAGGTCAATGGGAGTGGGTAGTTGACATGGTTTCAGTATGGACTAGATGGGCTGAAGGAGCTGTTTCTGTGTTGTATTCTTCTGTGACTCTAATCTAAAACATCCATCAACCCCCCCACAGAGCTCCCTGAGGTATTTCTGCAGACTTACCACATCTACGTTCTAGCAGCTTTGTCAGACCTTGGCTATTACTTGCAAACTAACACTGCTGCTCTTAACGTGAAGTGTGGTAAAAGGATCGAGTGCTTCACAACCATCCTGCCTGCCTTTGTTGGGGGCTGTGAGCATCACATCACGAACTCGACCGACTTCGTTAAAACGAGAACCGACATCCAGCTGAACCCGGAGGACATAATAGTCAGTTTCAACGTGGTGTCCCTGTTCACGAGAGCTCTCATTAAGGAATGCTTGGTCCTCCTGTGGTCAGGGTTTGATAAGGGTACCGTTGACCTTTTTGAACACGCTCTTACATTGACGTGCTCCCTCTATAAGGGGAACTGCGATGAACAAAGAGATGGAGTGACCCTTGTCGCCGGATTTTGCTAACTTCTACGTGGAGGACTTCGAGGAGAGGGTTCTGAGTTCATCACCCTTGCGCCTCAAATACATCTTCAGCCATGTCGATGACACTTTCCAGGCATTCCAACAGTTCCACATCCAAAACATTCAATTTACGATGGAGATGGAGAGGAATGGTTGGCCCCCTTTCACAGACATTCTAATACGACGGAAACCACACAGCTGCCTCGGACATGGTATCTATCAGAAACCTACTCACCCGGACTTGTACCTCAACAGTAACAGCCACCCAGCGTAGAGCGGTTCTTTCTACTTTGATTAACCGTACGAAAACTATTTCAGAACCGGGCAGCCTCCATGAGGAAATAAGACAGTTATGCACAACGTTCCTACAGAATGGCTACAAGGTGAAGGAAATCAATTAGGCCCTTAAAGTGGCCAATGGAAAAACTAGGAAACCTAACAACAAGGAGGAACCCATCACTACTGCCTGTCTTCCCTATATTTCCATAGTTTCTGGAAGGATTGCCAGGATCCTGAAGAAGTACTGGATTAATACCACCTACAAACCCGTAAGGAAGCTCACATCACAGATTATGCGGGTCAAAGATACCCTGGGACTCAGGACGGCCGGCATTTACAGGCTTCCCTGTGAATGCAGAGCTGCATATATCAGCCAAACAGGACACATGGTGGAAACCCGCACCAAGGAGCACAGGAGGTGTATCCGTTTGGATTAATGGGAGAAACTGGCGGTAGCAGAACATTGCATTTGCAATGGCCACAGGATTGACATCGACGGCACAAAACTACTGCGCCGTGCCAGTGGCGTTTGGGACCGTCTGCCAAGGAAGCCATTGAAATAAAACTAGAGGAAAAGAATTTGAACAAAAGCAAAGGCTCATTCTAAATAAAGAACTGGAATTTGATTGTAAACAAGGTGGGAGAGCAGAAACCTGATTGGATGAGGACCAATCAATCAGGAAGGACAGAATATGGGGTTACAAATACCCCAAGAGAAAGAGAGAGATTGATTCAAGAATAGGTAGTACCTCTCAACCATCAGGTTCTTGAACAAAAGAGGATAACTACACTCATCTATTGGGGTGATCTCACTTTAAGGACTCTTTATCTTCTTACCTCTCGTTATTTATTGCTATTTACTTAGAGTATATTCACATTTGCGCATTTTGTTGTCTTCTATACTCCTGCTCTTTCACTGATCCTGTTTACAGTTACTATTCTATAGATTTACTGAGTATGCCCGCAGGAAAATGACTATCAGGGTTGTGTTTGGTGACATGTATGTACTCTGATAATAAATTTAACTTTGAACTAATACTTCAATATTTAAAGATATGCACATACTATTTAAAATTTTACTCCCTTTATTTTCTCTCTGTTAATCAGTCATTTCTCTCACTTGAATATTGTACAACAGGGGTGGCCAACCTTTTACATTCCATGCATCAATTTTTTTCACGCTCGAGTTCAGATGTGATTTTTTTCACGTACAAGTTCTATATACGAGTCTGCGGTGGCCAGTGCGATCACGTTTGCTGTTGTGTGCTGGGGCAGCAGGCTGAGGGTAGCAGACACCAACGGAATCAACAAACTCATTCGTAAGGCCAGTGATGCTGTGGGGATGGAACTGGACTCTCTGACGGTGGTGTCTGAAAAGAGGATGCTGTCTAAGTTGCATGCCATCTTGGACAATGTCTCCCACCCACTACATAATGGACTGGGTGGGCACAGGAGTACATTCAGCCAGAGACTCATTCCACCGAGATGCAACACAGAGCGTCATAGGAAGTCATTCCTGCCTGTGGCCATCAAGCTTTACAACTCCTCCCTTGGAGGGTCAGACACCCTGAGCCAATAGGCTGGTCCTGGACTTATTTCCTGGCATAATTTACATATTACTATTTAATTATTTATGGTTTTATTACTATTTAATTATTTATGGTGCAACTGTAACGAAAACCAATTTCCCCCGGGATCAATGAAGTATGACTATGACTGTGACTATTAACATATCTTTACAAGAACTGAATGGGGGTACAAGAGTTATACGACGCATCTGAACTGGTGAGTGAAAAAATTGACGCATGAAATGTAAAAGGTTGGCCACTCTTATAATATGCAAAAGTTTATATGCATACTAATGCCACAAGAGCCTCAGGACTCACACCACCAGGTTCAGGAACAATTACTACCCTTCAACCATCAGGATAACTTTATTCAACTTCACTTGCCCCATCATTGGAATGTTCCCACAACCTATGGATTCACTTTCAAGGACTTTCAATGTTCTCATTATTTATTACTATTTATTTATGTTTGTACTTGCACAGTTTTTTGTCTTATGCACTCTGGATGATCACCCTGATGGAGTGATCTTTCACTGATCCTGTTTACAGTTACTATTCTATAGATTTGTTGAGTATGCCCGCAGGAAAATGAATCTCAAGGTCGGATGTGGTACTTCGATAATAGCATTGACTTTGAACTTTGATCTTTGGAAATTTCTGCTCATCCGGTATTGAGGATCACAGGGCAGAATGCAATTTGAGTTAGTTAAAGGGTAGAAAGAGATGGGGACGAGGCAGAGCTGGGCACTTTATATGAGATTTATTTTTGAATGCCATCACTGAGGGACATGCAAATGAAAGGATATGGGGAAAGAGGAAAGGCTTTGAATAGACCTTTGCATAGAGGTATGGGAAGAGAGGAGAGGCTTTATATACAGGTATCGGGAAAGTGGAGAGGCTTAGGACAGACCCTTCGATAGATGACTGGGGAAAGAGCAAAGGTTTAGGGTAGACCTTTAGTCAATAAAGTTAATGATTCTGAAAAGTATACAGTAACTACATACAACTAGGAAAAATGGAACCAAGCCCAGAACCGTGAAGATCGATGAAGAATGCAAAAGAAATATTTGGACGAATTGTGACAATTTCTATGATGCTTTGCATCAACTGTCCCTAAGTTAATTCAACACACTTCTTTACCGGTGAAGAAAGTGAAGACAACACAACAGAAACATCATGATTGTCCAGTTCTCCACTACACATCTTCACCATTAGCTAGCACCTTAGAATTACTTATCCCTGCCTGTAAAATACTGTAGAAAATACTGTAAAGGTGTGGAAGAAGGTCTTGTGGTCGGATAAGGGGTGACCTCATTGAAAGCTATCGAATGGTGAGAGGACTTGATAGAGTGGATGTGGAGAAGCTGTTTCCTATGGTGGAAGAGTCCAAGACCAGAGGACACAGCCTCAGAATAGAGGGGCGTCCTTTTAGAATGGGGATGAGGAGGAATTTCTTTAGCCAGAGAGTGGTGAATCTGTTGAATTCTTTGCCATAGGCAGCTTTATGTATATTTCAGGCAGAGGTTGGTAGATTCTTGATTAGTCCGAGCATGAAGGGATACGGGGAGAAGGCAGGAGACTGGGGCTGAGAAGAAAATTGGATCAGCCATGATGAAATGGCAGAGCAGACTCGATGGGCCAAATGGCCTAATACTGCTCCTATATCTTGCGATCTTATAGTCTGTTGAGACTAAAGTGGAACATCTTGGCCTCAACACTAAGCACTACATGTGGTGTGAATCTAATTTAGCACATCAGCCAGGAACACCATCCTTACTGTAAAGTATGGTGGAGGTAGCATCATGCTTTGGGGATGCTTTTGAGCAGCAGGGACTGAAAATCTGGTCAGGATTGACGGGAAGATGAATGCTGCTAAATACAGAGAGATCTTCGATAAAAAACCTGCCAGCCTTTGCCAGAAAGCTTAAACTGGGGAGGAAGCTCGTCTTTCAACAGAACAAAGACCCAACCATGGAGTGGCTTCAAATAAAGAAAATCGATGCCCTTGAATGGTCCAGTCAGAGTCCTGACCTTAACCTGACTGAACATCTTCTGGCAAGACCTCAAGGTTGCTGTCCATCGCTGTTCCCAAACTAACCTGGCAGAGCTTGAGCAATTTTGCAAGGAGGAATGGACAAATCTTGCTCCATCACGCTGTGCGAAGCTAATAGAGACTTATCCAAAAAAACACTACTGGCTGTAATAGCTGCGAGAGGTGGTTCAACTAGGTACTGAGCAAAGGGAGATGAATATTTTTGAACTGCTGACATTTCAGTTTTTCATGCTTTACAATTTTCCCTGTTTTTCTTTGGCTCTACTGTGAAAAAGGAGCATATGATCCACAAATAAAAATCCTCAGATAAAGTGATCAAAATCCCTGGTTGAAATACTCATTTATGTGAACAAAAGGTTGGGGGATGAATACTTTTTCAAGGTACTATAGCTTCAAGTGACCATTATAGAAGCACCATGACCACAAATCAATTCAGTCCCACTCCTTGGCAAACACGTGACTTGGTGAATCAGGAAGAAAGTCCACCTTTATTATTTCAGCAAATGGATGATCAAACATAGAAATCTACAGTACATTACAGGCCCTTCGGCCCACAATGTTGTGCTGACCGTGTAACTTACTCTTGAAACTGCCTAGAATTTCCCTACCGCATTGCCCTTTATTTTTCTAAGCTCCATGCACCTAGGAGTCTCTTAAAAGGCCCTATTATATCCGCCCTATTGTGGGCACGTGGCCAGGTGGTTAAGGCATTGGACTAGCTACCTGAAGGTCGTGAGTTCGAGCCCCAGCCGAGGCAACGTGTTGTGTCCTTGAGCAAGGCACTTAATCACACATTGCCCTGCGACGACACTGGTGCCAAGCTGTATGGGTCCTAATGCCCTTCCCTTGGACAACACTGGTGTCGTGGAGAGGGGAGACTTGCAGCATGGGCAACTGCCGGTCTTCCATATGACCTTGCCCAGGCCTGCGCCCTGGAGAGTGAAGACTTTCCAGGCGCAGATCCATGGTCTCACAAGACTAACGGATGTATCCGCCTCTACCACCGTTGCGGGCAATGCATTCCACGCACCCACCACTCTGTGTGTGAAAAACTTACCCCTGACATCCCCCTTGTATCTACTTCCAAGCACCTTAAAACTGTGCCCCCCTCGTGTTAGCCATTTCAGCCCTAGGAAAAAGCCTCTGGATCAATGCCTCTCATCATCTTGTACAACTCTATCAGGTCACCTCTCATCCTCCGTCACTTCAGGGAGAAAAGGCCGAATTCACTCAACCTATTCTCATAAGGCATGCTCCCCAATCCAGGCAACATCCTTGTAAATCTCCTCTGCGCACTCTCTATAGTATCCATATCATTAGTGTACTCAGTTATACTTGCAGTCTTCTGCTGCTGTAGCCCATCCAGTTCAAGGTTCGAGGTGTTGTGCGGTCAGAGACACTCTTCTGCACACCACTGTTGTAATGTGTTGGTTATTTGAGGTACTGTGGCCTTCCTGTCAGCTTGAACCAGTCTGGCCATTCTCCTCCGACCTCTCTCGTTAACAAGGCATTTTTGCCCACAGAACTGCCACTCACTAGATGTTTTTTTTCTTGCTTTTCGCACCATTCTCTGTAAACTCTAGAGACTGTCACATGCGAAAATCCTAGGAGATTAGCTGCTTCTGAGATACTCAAACCACCCCGCCTGGCACCAACAATCACTCCACGGTGAAAGTCACTTAGATCACATTTCTGCCCCGTTCAACAAAACAGAACCTCTTGACTATGTCTGCATGCTTTTTATGCATTGGGTTTCTGCCATATGATTGGCTGATTCGATATTAGATTAGATTATGAGGACACGCAGTCCTCTTTTATTGTCATTTAGTAATGCATGCATTAAGAAATGATACAATATTCCTCCGGTGTGATATCACAGAAACACAAGGCAGACCAAGACTGAAAAACTGACAAAAACCACATAATTATAACATATAGTTACAACAGTGCAACAATACCATAACTTGATGAAGAACAGGCCGTGAGCACGGTAAGAAAAGTTCAAAGTCGCTCGAAAGTCCCATATCTCACGCAGACAGGAGAAGGAAGAAAACTCTCCCTGCCATGCCCGACCACAGTCCGACTCTGAGTCGTCCGAAAACTTCGAGCCTCCGATCAGCCCTCCGACACCGAGTACCGAGCACCATCTCTGCCGAACAATTCAACCCCAGCCCCGGTCGCCAGCAGCGGGCAAAGCCGGGGATTTGGGGCCTTCCCCTCCGGAGATTCTCGATCACACAGTAGCAGCGGCAGGGAACCGGGCATTTCAGAAGTTTCTCCAGATGTTCCTCCGTGCTTCTCACGGCTGTCTCCATCAAATCAGAATTGTGCACGGCCCCTATTTGACAAATACAATATCATTTCACCGGAGAGGCTACGCGCACTGCGTCACGCTGCCATCTTCTCCTCCCACCTTTACATTTATGAACAGGTGTCGAGGTGTACCAAATACTGTGAGTTTATGGCAATATCAAAATAGATAAACAGATACTTTATTGATCCCAAAGACAGAATTTAATATAAATGGTAAGACTCTTGGCAGTGTGGAGGACCTGAGAGATCTTGGAGTCCGTGTCCATAGGACACTCAAAGCTGCTGTGCAGGTTGACAGTGTTGTTAAGAAAACGTACAGTGTATTGGCCTTCATCAATCGTGGGATTAAGTTCAAGAGCCATGAGGTATTGTTACAGCTATATAAGGCCTTGGTCAGACCCCACTTGGAGTACTGTGTTCAGTTCCGGTCACCTCACTACAGGAAGGATGTGGATACTGTAGAGAGAGTGCAGAGGAGATTTACAAGGATATTGTCTGGATTGGAGACAACGTGAGAATAGGTTGAGTGTACCTGGCCTTTTTTCCTTGGAACAATGGAGGATGAGAGGTGACCTGGTAGAAGTGTATAAGGTGATGAGGGGCATTGGTCATGTGGATAGCCAGAGGCTTTTTCCCAGGGCTGAAATGGCTAGCACGAGGGGGCATAGTTTTAAGGCGCTTGGAAATAGGTACCGAGGGGATGTCAGGAGTAGATTTTTCACACAGAAAGTGGTGGGTGCTGGAATGCACTATCAGCCGCAGTGGTGGAGGCGGATACAATAGGGTCTTTTAAGAGACTCTTAGATGGGTACATGGAGCTTAGAAAAATAGAGGGCTATGTGCGAGGGAAATTCTAAGCAGTTGACTAGAGTAGGTTACATGGTTGGCACAACATTGTGGGCCGAAGGGCCTGTAATGTGCTGTAGATTTCTATGTTCTATGTTCTAAGTTCACAGGAAATTACAGTGTCACAGATATACAAATATTCAAAGAGAAATAAGAAATAATAAAAAATAAGTTACCTCAAACACTCTAACAGGAGGGCACCATCACTTCCCTGGCTACAGGTTGACTCATTATAGAGCCTAATGGCCGAGGGTAAGAGTGACCTCTTATTGTGCTCTTTGGAGCAGTGCAGTTGTCTAAAAGTGCTCCTCTGTTCAGCCAAGGTGGCATGCAGAGGGTGAGAAACATTGTCCAGAATTGCCAGGATTTTCCGTAGGGTCTTTTGTTCTACCACAGCCTCCAGTGTGTCCAGTTTGACTCCTATGACAGAGCCAGCCTTTCTAATCAGTTTATTGAGCCTGTTGGTATCACCCATGTTGATGCCATTGCCCTAGCACACCACCGCATAGAAGACTATACTGGTGACAACAGACTGGCAGAACATGTGAAGGAGAGGCCTGCATACTCCAAAGGACCTCAATCCCCTCAGGAAGTAGAGACGGTTCTTCGTCCTTCTTGTACACAGCCTCTGTGTTGGTGCTCCACTCAAGTCTGATATCCAGGTGCACCCCCAGGTACCGGTAGGTCCTCACTACATCCACATCCTCACCTTCGATAGTAACAGGGAGCAGTGCAGGTTTTCTCTTCCTAAAAAGTTCATCACCATCTCCGACATACTCTCTTTTCTAAAAAAAAACACACGAGTGCTTTGCAATCTTCACCTTTGCAAAGCGCAACGTACGACGCAAGCAAAATTCTTTATTTCTGGATGACCTTACCAGTTTCAATTTTGGAGTCTCTCAGAGGTAATAATGTCCTTCGCAAGGCTAGATGAACTGATGTCCTAGGATACTCAAGATGGTGACTCACGCTAGGTTACATTAATAAGGGCATTCATCAAAGCACATAAGGGTCAAAATATAGAGCCAGAAATATTAAGAGTAAGTGTTATCTAATGAGATGAATAACGTAACCTTTAGATTAAATAGACCGTCTTTGGCTGGGAGCCATGTGATGCAATTGATATTCCACAAGTGGGATGACCTATATCTTACGACTGATGAAGCTATATGCGTGAGTGACAGTCGACAGTCAGTGCCAAGAGTGCAAAGCACATCTGATCCTGCATGCTGTCAGTTTTACAAGATAGGGAAGCGATTTAAATTCTGTGGAAAGAAGCTGGTCCTTGCACTCAATGTCAGCGAGGCCAAAGAACTGATGGCGGACCTCACGAAGGGCAAGACGGCGGGGCGGGGGGGGGGACGCACAACGATCCTCATGGAGGGATCAGAAGTAGAGAGAGTGAGCAGTTCCTGGGCGTCAAGATCTCTGAGGACCTAACCTGGTCCCAGCATATCGATGCAGCTACAAAGTAGGCAAGGCAGCTGCTATGTTTCATTAGGAGTTCGAGGAGATTTGGTTTGTCAACTAAAACACTCAAAAACTTCTACAGCTGTACCATGAAGAACATTCTGACAGGCTGCATCACCGCCTGGTATGTGTGGGAGGGGTGGTCGGGGGAAGTGGTGGGCGGGGAGACTAAAGCATAGGATCAAAGTAAGTTGCAGGAACTTGTAAAATTAGTCGGCTCCATCATGGGCACTGGACTCCGTAGTATCCAAGACATCTTCAAGGAGCGGTGCCTCAAAAAGGCGGCGTCCATCATTAAGGACCCCCATCACCCAGGACATCTCTTTTCACACCGTTACTGTCGGGAAGGAGGCACGGGAGCCAGACACACACTCAATGATTCAGGAACAGCTTCTTCCCCTCTGCCATCCAAATTCTAAACGGACATTGAACCCATGAACACTACCCCTCACTACTTCTTTATTTCTGTGTTTTTCCAATACTTATTTTAACTTATTCTATTTAATAGTTACATATATACCTAATGTATTTCAGATTTTTCCCTATATTTATTTATAGATCATAAGATAGAAAAACAGAACCAGGCCGTTTGGCCCATCAAGTCTGTTCCACCATTTCATCGTGGCTGATCCATTTTCCCTCTCAGCCCCAATCTCCTGCCTTCTCCCCGTATCCCTTCATGCCCTGACCAATCAAGAATCTATCAACCTCTCTTAAATATACACAAAGACTTGGCCTCCACAGCCACCTGTGGCAAAGAATTCCACAGATTCACCACTCTCGGGCTAAAGAAATTCCTCCTCATCTTTGTTCTAAAAGGATGCCCCTCTATTCTGCGGGGTGTGCCCTCTTAGACTCTCCCATTACAGGAAACATCCTCTCAACATCCAGCCTATGAAGGCCTTTCACCATTCGATGGGTTTCAATGAGGTCACCCCTTATTCTTCTGAATTCCAGTTGATACAGGCCAAAGCCATCGAACGCTCTTCATATGAGAAGCTATTCAATCCTTGAATCATTTTCGTGAACCTCCTTTGAACTTTCTCCAGTTTCAACACATGCTTTCTCAGATATTCGGCCCAAACCCGCTCACAATACTCTCAGGTGAGGCCTCACCAGTGCTTTATAAAGTCTCAACATTACGTCCTTGCTTTTATATTCTAGACCTCTCGAAATTGATGCTAACATCGCAATTGCTTTCCTTACCACAGACTCAACCTGAAAATTAACCTTCAGGGAATCCTGCACAAGGACTCCCAAGTCCCTTTGCACCTCAGTTTTTTTTTGTATTTGCTCTCCATTTAGAAGGTAGTCAATCCTTTCATTTCTTCTACCAAGGTGCATGACCATACACTTCCCAACACTATATTTCAATTGCCATTTCTTTGCCCATCCTCCAAATCTGTCTAAGTCCTTCCATAGTATCCCTACTTCCTCAAAATACCTGCCCCTCTTCCTATCTTCATATTGTCTACAAACTTTGCAAAAAAGCCAACTATTCCATCATCCAAATCATTGACATAAAACATAAAGAGAATAGGCCACAACACAGAACCCCTGCATCACTGGCAGCCAACTTCAGAAGGCTCCCTTTATTCCTTTTTTTTGTCTCCTGCCAATCAGCCACTGCTTTATCCATGCTCAAATCTTCCCTGTAATACCACGGGCTCACAGCCTGTTAAGCAGCTTTGTGTGACTCCTTGTCAAAGGCCTTCTGAAAATCCAAGAACACAACATCAGCCAATTCTCCTTTGTTCATCCTGCTTATTATTTCTTCAAAGAATTCCAACAGATTTGTCAGGTAAGACTTTCCCTTGAGAAAACCATGCTGACTACAGCCTATTTTATCACCGGCCTCCAAGTACTGAGACCTCATCCTTAATAATCGACTCCAACATCTTCTCCTAACCACTGAGGTCAGACTGACAGGCCTATAGCTTCCTTTCTTCTGCTTCTCTCCTTTCTTGAAGAGTGGAGTCACATTTGCAATTTTCTAGTCTTCCAGAACCATTCCAGAATGTAGTGATTCTTGAAAGATCATTACTAATGCCTCCAGGATCTCTTCAGTCACCTCTTTCAGAACCATAAGGTGTACACCATCCAGGTGACTTATCTACCTTCACACCATTCAGTTTCCCAAGAACTTGCTCTCTGGTAATGGCAACTTCACACTCTTCATGACCCCTGCTACCTGGGACTTCCACCATACTGCTAGAGTCTTCCACAGTGAAGGTTATTTCAAAATACTTATTCAGATCATCTGCCATTTCCTTGCCCCCCATTACTACCTCTCCAGCATCATTTTTCAGCAATCTGATATCCACTCTCGTCTCTTTTACACTTTATGTATCTGAAGAAACTTTTTGTATCAGCTTCAATGTTATTGGCCAACTTTGTTTCATATTCCATCTTTACCTCCTTTATGACTTTTTAGTTGCCTTCTGTTGGTTTTTAAAAGCTTCCCAATCCTCTAACTTCCCACTAATTTTTGCTTTATTATATGCCTTCTCTTTGGCTTTTATGTTGGCTTTGACTTCTCTTATTAGCCATGGTTGTGTCATCTTGCATTTAAAATACTTCTTCCTCTTTAGGATGTATTTATCCTGTGCCTTCCGAATTGCTTCCAGAAATTCCAGCCATTGCTGCTCTGCCGTCATCCCTGCCAGTGTTCTTTTCCAATCATTTCTGGCCAACTCTTCTCTCATGCTTCTGTAATTTCCTTTGCTCTCCTGTAATTATGATACATCTGACTTTAGCTTCTCCTCAAATTTCAGGGTGAACTTGATCATATTATGATCATTTTCCCCTAAGGGTTCCTTAACCTTCAGCTCGCTAAAAAATTCTAGATCATTCCACCACACCCAATCCAGAACAGCTGATCTCCCAGTGGGTTCAACCATGAGCTGCTCTAAAAAGCCATCTCATAGGCACTCTAGAAATTTCCCCTCCTAAAATCCAGCACCAAACTGATTTTCCTAATCTACCTGCATATTGATATCCCCCATGACTATCGTAATATTGCCCTTTTGGCAGGCATTTACTATCTCCCATTGTAATTTGTAGACCACATACTTCCTGGTGTTTGGGGGTCTGTACACAACTCCCATCAGAATTGTTTTACCCTTGCAGTTACTTAGCTCTGAACACAATGATTCAACACCTTCTGTCCCTCTGTCACCTCTTTCTAATGATTTGATTTCATTTATTACCAACAGAGCAACACTGCCCCAGCTGCCTTCCTGCCTGTCCTTTCAATATAATATGTATCCTTGGACGTTAAGCTCCTAGCTGTAATCTTTCAGCCATGATTCAGCACACCTGCCCACCTGCAACTGCGCTGCAAGTTCATCTACCTTATTCCATACACTGCGTGCATTCAGGTACAACACCTCCAGTCCTGTGTTCACCCTTTTCAATTTTGTCTGCCTTTTATGTTGCAAATCATCCTGTTGACTGCAATTTTTTCCTCTCCTCACTACGCATTGCCTCTGTTTGTAAACCAGCTACCTCACCTTCAGTACTATTATCCACCTCTCCTACGATACTCCTTGCACTGAAATACAGGCAGCTCAGGATTCTAGTCGCACCTTGCTCAACCTGTTGATTCCCAACTTTGTCAACATCTGCGTCCACAACTGCTCCACTAACTGTTCTGGCCCTCTGCTACCAATCCCTCTGCAACTCCTTATTAAAAAAGGAGAAGGAGAAGATGGCGGCGCGACGGCAGCGTGCGCGGCCACTTCGGTGATGATATCTGTTATCCGTCAAGTAGGGGACCGTGCACAATTCTGATTTGATGGAGACGGACGTGAGAGCACGGAGGAATATCTGGAGAAACTTCTGAAATACCCGCTTCGCTGCCGCTGCTACTGTGTGGTAACCGGAATCTCTGGAGCAGAAGGCCCCGAAATCCTCGGCTTAGCGTGTTTCAGCGGCCGGGGCGAGGTCGAAGGCGCTCGGCAGAGGATGGCGCTCGGGAGGCTGTATCGGAGTGGCTGGTCGGAAGCTCGAAGTTTTCGGACGGACGGACTCAGTGTCGGCTGTGGTCGGCTGCTTCCAAGGCATCGGCAAGTTGACGGTGCCTGGAAGATTATGGCAGGGAGTTTCTCCCTTTTGCCGCCTGCTATCGGGGACTCGGGAGTCGATCGACTTGGGACTTTGAGACTTTATTTACCGTGCCCATGGTTTGTTCTTCATCAAATTATGGTATTGCTTTGCACTGCTATAACTGTATGTTATAATTATGTGATTCTGTCAGTGTTAGTCTTTGGTTTGTCCTGTTTTTCTGTGATATCACTCCGGAGAAACATTGTATCATTTCTTAACGCATGTATGCATTTCTAAATGACAATAAAAGAGGACTGAGTGTTCTCATAATGTAACTCAAGTTTAAAACCCACCGGGCATCATTAGCAGACCTTCCTGCTTGGATATTAGTCCCCCTCCAGCTCAGGTGTAATCTGTCCTGTCTGTGCAGGTCCCTCCTTCCCTGAAAGAGAGCCCAAAGATCCAAAAATCTTATGCCCTCCCTCCTACACCAACCCCTAGCCACGTACTAAACTATATAATCTTCCTAGTTCTGGCCTCTCCAGCACGTGGCATGGGTGGCAAACCTGGGATCATAACCCTGAAAGTTCTGCCCTTTAACTTAGCGCCTATCTCACTGAACTCCCTATGCAGAACCTCATCACTCATCCTACCCGTGCCATTGGCACCTACCCGGACCACGACTTCTAGCTGTCCACCCTCCCACTGAAGAATGCTGAGTACTGTACTCGATCTGAAACATCCCGGACCCTGGCATCCGGGAATCTTGTTCTCGCTCACAGAACCTCCTGTTCGTTCTCCTAACTAATGAAACCCCACAGTATGCCTCTTCTCCCTCCTTCCCTTCTGAGTCGCAAGGCAAGAATCAGTTACTGCAACTTCCCTCTTTTAGGTCTTCCTCCCCAACAGTATCCAGAATGATATCCCTGTTGTTCAGGGGGATGGTCACAGGGGTACGCCACACTGGCTCCTTAACCCTTCTCCCCTTCCTGACTGTCACCCAGTCTCCTGTGCCCTGCACCTTGGGTGTCATTACTTCTCTATATGTCCTGCTCAGCCTCCCAAATGATCTGCAGTCCATCCAGTTCCAGGTCCAGCCTCCTCAATGAGGATTGCTAGAAGCTGCAGCTGGATGCAGTCCTTGCAGTTGTAATCGTCAGAGACACTGCCTTCCCTCATCCTGCAAGAGGAGTATTTCACTATCTTACTGCCCTAGCTGAGCAGATAGAAAGAAGGGAAGGGGGGAAAAAAAACTTAACCTTGAGCTTTTCTTTCCTTTGCTTCCCGGAAGCCTCGAAGAGCTGAAGCCTCCAGCTCACCACTCTGACTCTGCCCACTCAGAGAATGGCCATCCGACAATGGCCGCTGTGCTGGCCCCTGCCTTCCTTTAATTTGCTCTTGCTAACCAATCCCATACGCAGAGTGGGATTGCTTGTCAGAGCTCTTTTATCACGTGTTTCATTGTACTGCTGCCGTAAACTCAACAAATTTCATGGCATTTAAAGGCATCCGTTAGTCTTGCGAGACCATGGATCTGCACCTGGAAGGTCTTCACTCTCCAGGGCACAGGCCTGGGCAAGGTTGTATGGAAGACCGGCAGTTGCCCATGCTGCAAGTCTCCCCTCTCCACGACACCGATGTTGTCCAAGGGAAGGGCATTAGGACCCATACAGCTTGGCACCGGTGTCGTCGCAGAGCAATGTGTGGTTAAGTGCCTCGCTCAAGGACACAACATGTTCCCTCGGCTGGGGCTCGAACTCACGACCTTCGGGTAGCTAGTCCAATGCCTTAACCACTTGTCCACGTGCCCACACTGGCATAGGCCAGTGATATTAAACCTGATTCTGATGTAGACTTTGAATGAGAAGGACTATATTGCTAATCATTTCTGGTGAGATTCAATATAAAAGTTAGTTTTATTTGTCACATGTATATCAGAACAGAGTGATGTGCCGTCAACGATTCACAAGGTTCGAGGAAGAGCTGGGGGCAGCCCGCAAGTGTTGCCGTGCTCCCAGTGGCAATGTATTGATTTGGGAAAGTTGGCCAAAATGTGGCGGCGAGGTCTAGGCCCAGAGCATGTTGAACCGACAGGGCCCGGGTCCTACAGCCAGGAAACAGCCGGTGGTTCAATGATTTAAACGCGGGGCCAGATTGAAAAGGCAGGGTATCGGGATCAGAAGCGAGGGTCGGGCCAGTTCTGCTCGCTGCTCCGTGCTGAACTGTGGCTGTGGCCTGCTCCGTCTGCGTTGATGCCGAGCCTCACGTCACTTTCATACAGAGTGCTGTTTACTTGCTTCTGCTGTTTGCGTGATTTGTTTTTTTTTTCTCTCTCTCTACACACTGGATGTTTGACTGTCTTTTTTTTAACGGGTTCATTTGGTGCTTCTTTGTTTGTGGCTATCCGACAGGAGATGAATCTCAAGGTTGTATGTAGCATACAAGGTTGTATGATAATAAATGTACTTTGAACTTTGAACATTGCATGCCCGCACAAGTAATTAACCCTATCTCGTGCCTCTTTCAGTTGCATGAGGGCTGCCTACTCTTATGTCGGTTGAACACTAGAAGGAGTTGGCATCATCTTGTGTGTGAAGAAAGAATTCTTCGCTGCAGTGGAAAGAAAAGAGAACCCAGCACTAAATGCAGATCGCTGATTAACTCTGCAGGTCAAAGTTCAAAGTAAAATTTATTATCAGTATACGCTCATGTCACCACATACAACCTTGAGATTCTCTTTCCTGCGGGCAGACTCAGCAAATCTATAGAATAGTGACAGTAAACAGGATCAATTAAAGAGCAAGTAGAGCTTAGAAGGCAACAAACTGCGCAAATGCAAGTATTGAATAAATAGCGATAAATAACGAGAGCATGCAATAAATTAAAGTGAGACCATCGGTTGTGGGAACACCAGAAGTAGAATGGGTGTAGTTATTTTGTCCAAGAGCCTGATGGTTGTGGGGTGGTAACTGTTCTTGAACCTGGTGGTGCGAGTCCTGAGGCTCTTGTACCTTCTACCTGATGGCAGCAGCGAGAAAAGAGCCTGGCCTGTGTGGTGAGAACCTCTGCTTTCCTACGACAGCGTTTCATGTAGATGTGCTCAATGATTGGGAGGGCTTTACCCATGATGTACAGGGCCAAATCCACTACCCTTTGCAGGATTTTCTGCTCAAGGGCATTGGTGTTCCCATACCAGGCTGTAATGCAGCCAGTCAGCAACACTTTCCCCTACACATCTATAGAAGTTTGCCAAGGTTTTTGATGACGTGCCGAGTCTCCGCAGGCTTCTAAGGGAGTAGAGGCACTGTTGAGCTTTCTATGCAATTACATTTATATGATGGGTCCAGGACATGTCCCCTGAGTTAGTGACACCCAGGAATTTGAAGTTACTGATCCCTCAATGAATACTGTCTCACGGACCTCTGGTTTCCCTCTTCTGAAGTCCACAATCAGCTCCTTGGTCGTGCTGACATTGAGTGAGAGGTTGCTGTTACGACACCACTCAGCCGAATTTTCAGTCCCCCCTCCTGTATCCATCCTTAATCTTTGACGGAGCTGGACTTAGCCTCACGGTCGTGGGTGTAAAGCCAGTGGAGCAGGCGGCTAAAGTACTCAGCCCTGTGCTGATGGAGATCATGGAGGAGATGCCTTTTGCCATCCTGGACTGTGGAAGCAAAAGATGTCAGCTGACATTTCAGTTCAAGCCCCTGCATCAGGACTGAGAGGGGAGAGTGAAGAGACACGTTGCCAGTGGTGGAAAGAGAGGATGATCGGTAGCAGGTGGAACCCTACGGCGAGGAGATGGTGGTCAGCTGGGGTGAGGTTGGGACGGAAGGTGGCGGCTGATAAATTGAAAGGTGGAGCCCCCACCCCTTAAGAGGGTGAGAGGGGAACATGACAGTTGAGCAAAGGAGGAAAAATATCTGCAGTAGGTGTACAATACAATAATCATCCTGACAAGTTGCATCTCCATCTGGTCTGGGAGCAGCCGAGCATCGGACTGGAAGTTCCTACAAAGGACTGTGAGAACAGCCAAGAGGGTCATAGGAGTCTCCCTACCATTCATCGGGGACATTTATCAGGAGCACTGCACACGCAAGGCCCTTAGTATTATCAAGGATCCCACCCATCCATCCAGCATCCTCTTTGACTTTCTACCATCAGGCAGGAGACTCCGATGCGTAAAGACAAGAACGGTCAGGATGGGAAACAGTTTCTACCCCCAGGCCGTCAGGCTTCTGAACTCCCTGTCACATCGCATTCGAAGTGTCACCGGTTAATCTGTTCTGTACCCGACAATATTTAATATTAATGCACTTTGCTTTGTTTATTTGGGTGTAATTCACCTGTGTGTGGACACGTGGCCAAGTGGTTAAGGCATTGGACTAGCGACCTGAAGGTTGTGAGTTCAAGCCCCAGCCGAGGCAGCGTGTTGTGTCCTTGAGCAAGGCACTTAACCACACATTGCTCTGCGACGACACCGGTGCCAAGCTGTATGGGTCCTAATGCCCTTCCCTTGGACAACATCGGTGTCGTGGAGAGGGGAGACTTGCAGCATGGGCAACTGCCAGTCTTCCATACAACCTTGCCCAGGCCTGCGCCCTGGAGAGTGAAGACTTTCCAGGCGCAGATCCATGGTCTCACAAGACTAACGGATGCCCTTTACTTTAATTCATCTGTAGATTTTATCCTTACTTTCTGAAGTTATTGTGTGTTATGTGTACTACTGTGCTTTACACTCAGGTCTAGATAAACATTGTCTCGTTCAACGGTCTACATGTTTATAGTTAAATGACATTAAACTTGACTTAACTTTCCACTTGCATGTCAATTTAACTCGGCCCACTCCCACACCGCCTTGTCTGTCCTCAGCCCTCTCCAATGCTACAGGAAGGGATGAACAACACCGTATTGTCCACTTGGGTAGCTAACTACCAAATCATGTGAAAACTGAATTCTCAGATTTCGGGTAACTCAAGTCCACACCGTTCTCCTCCCACACACTCACCGTCCATGGGGTAATTCTTCTCCCTTTATTCACCTCTCCCTCACCTGGATCCATCCCCTCCCCATCTCCTCACCTGGATCTATCACCTCCCGGCCTGTGTCCCAACACCACCTCCACTCAGTCTCTCTGAGTTCTTCCGCCATTCTTTTCTTTAAACTTATTAGCAGTGCCTCGCTGTCATCTGGCACAGCTTGGGCGTGATGAAGCAAACAAGATCTTCTTTTTATTTTGGGGGAATAAACTGAATGGGGGAGCAAGAGGGGGAAGGGGACAGAGGGAGGGGTGAAGAGGGGAGAAGGGGAAGGAGTGAGAGAGGAAGAGGTGTAAAAGAGGGTGAGGGATAAGGGAGGAGGTGGAATGGGGAGGGGTGGAGGGGGAGGGAGGGTGGTAAAGGGGGAGAGGGGGGAGGAGCAGGAGGGGGGAGGGGTGGGAGATTGGGAGGGTGTGAGAGAGGGTGAGGGGTAAAGTCCGATTTATACTTCTGTGTCAAATGTACACCATAGGTACGGCATAGCCGCATACCCTACGCTGTACTATACGTCGAACCCTACGCCGTAGCCTAACGCACACCTCTCCCAAAATGTAACTACGCGTCGCAGCGAAGCAGACCGCAGCAACTGTGATTGGTCTGCTTGGTAGCATCGCATTTCCTCCTATGCATTTCCAGTTGCTTCTTCTTCTCCGCCATTTCAGAATTGAGAGAGAAGAAACTCTTGTTCAACGTTTATTAGCTCCAACTCCAACATGATGTGCTCAGTTTCAATCGCCATTGTTTGAAGTACAGGAAGAAACTCAACACAGTGGCATAGAAACCCCACCGCCAACTAGCGTTTTGGCGGTGAATTGCAGAGCGACGCAGACACACCAACGCACAAGTATAAATGTTCACAACGGCGTAGGCCACTTGTGTAGGCTACAGCGTAAGCTACAGCGTAGCCCGTACGCACAAACATAAATCAGCCTTAAGGGAGGAGGTGGGATGGGGAGGGGAAGATGGGGGGATGAAGAGGGGAGGGGGAAAGAGCGGGAGAGAGGGAGAAGGTGGGAGATTGAAGGAGGTGGGATGGGGAGGGTGAGGTGAGGGAGTAGGGGGTGAAAAGGAGAGGGGCAGGAGATTGGGTGTGAGAGAGGGAGGGGGGTTGGGAGGTGGTGGGATGGGGAGGGGAGTGAAGAGGGGAGGGGCGAGAGATTGGAAAGGTGCAAGAAAGGGTGAGATGAAAGGGAGGAGGTGAGATGGAGGGGGGACAGAGTGAGGGGTGAAGAAGGGAGGGGGAAGGAGTGGGAGAGGGGGAGGGGTGGGAGATTGGGAGGGGGCGAGAGATGGGGAGGCGTAAGGAGGGGGAGGTGGGAGGGCTGAAGAGGGGCGGGGGAAAGGGCAGGAGATTGGGAAGGTGTGAGAGAGGAAGAAGGGGATAGGAGCAGGTGGGATGGGGAGGGTGAGGTGGGCAAAGAGGGGAGATTGGGAGGGTGAGAGAGAGGGGAGGTGGGAGGAGGTGGGATGGGGAGGGGAGGGGGAAGGGGCGGGGCAGGAGATTGGAAGGTTGCGAGGGAGGGAGAGGGGGAATGGGAAGAGATGAAATGAGGAGGGTGAGGTGGGAGGGGAGGGGGTGAGAGAGGGAGAGGGGTAAGGGAGGAGGTAGAATGGGGAGAGAGGAGGTAGGAGGGGTGTAGTATGACAGAGGGAGGGATAAAGTGGGAAAGGGAGAAGAGGGCAGGGAATGGGTAGGGGCAGGAGAGGGGATGGGGGTGGGAAGGAGAGGGAAGCTTATCTGGAAAACCGCTAAGTAAAAGCTATTTTACACTGTCTGGGATTGTCTCAAACTCTTATAAATCAATTGTTAATTAGGAGATAACATTCGTGTTGAGAGGACTGTGAGAGGTAATAAATGCCTCATTGGCTGGATAAATGCCAGATACACAGATCTCAGTATTTTCAAGTATGTGCACTGCTTTTATACAGAGTAATTTCCGTAAACAAGGACACAACATCCTTATTTAGGGAGTAGGACAGTAAAATTAACAATCAAGGGTATCTGAAGTGTCCCAGACCTCAGAATTAAACCTGTTTCTAATCTGACCAGGATCTGACCACTCCTTTCTGCAGTTAATGTCAAAGGTGAAATGTAAAAGGTTAGTAATTCGGAAGTTCGTGACCTGTCGCACATCACAACAGCTGAAAGGTATGAAAGAATTGCAAAATGAGAGAGAACGTTGAAAGACTTGGACGTGGAGAGGATGTTTCCTCTGGCGGGGGAGTGATAGAGTCATAGAAAAGTACAGCACAGATGCAGGCCCTTCAGCACATCTACTCCATGCTGAAACCTTTTAAACTGCCTCCTCCCATCGACCTGCACCGGGATCATCGCCTCCATACCGCAACCATCCATGTACCTATCCAAACTTCTCTTCAATGTTGAAATCGAGCTCGCACGCGCCACTGGTGCTAGCAGCTCGTTCCACACTCTCACCACCCTCTGAGTGAAGACGTTTCCCCTCATGTTCCTCTTAAACCGCTCACCTTTCACCCTTAACCCATGACCTCTGGTTGTAGTCCCACCCAACCTCAGTGGAAAAAGCCTGCTTGCATTTACCCTATCTATACCCCTCATAATTTTGTATACCTCTGTCAAATCTCCCCTCAATCTTCTATGTTCTAAGGATGTTAAAGATAAAATAGCTAAATAAGGTTAGTAACTCAAAAGGTCATGAGCTGTCTTGCTTAAAACATTACCGGTAGATCAAGCTGTTAAGAAAGCTTTTGGCACATTGACCCTCATAAATCAAAGTATTGAGTACAGGAGATGGGATGTTATGTTGAAGTTGTATAAGACATTGGTGAGGCCTAACTTGGAGCATTGTGTGCAGTTTTGGTCACCTACCTACAGAAAAGATGTAAATAAGATTGAAAGAGTGCAGAGAAAACTTACAAGGGTGTTGCCAGGACTGGCAGACCTGAGCTATAAGGAAAGATTGAATAGGTTAGGATTTTATTCCCTAGAACGTAGAAAATTGAGAGGAGATTTGATAGAGATATACACAATTATGAGGGGTATAGATAGGCTAAATGCAAGCAGTCTTTTCCCACTGAGGTCGGATGAGACTACAACTAGGGGTCATGGGTTAAGGGTGAAAGGTGAAAAGTTTAAGGGGAACATGAGGGGAAACTTCTTCACTCAGAGGGTGGCGAGAGCGTGGAACGAGCTGCCAGCACACG
Organism: Mobula hypostoma; assembly: GCF_963921235.1. Lineage (NCBI taxonomy): Eukaryota > Metazoa > Chordata > Chondrichthyes > Myliobatiformes > Myliobatidae > Mobula > Mobula hypostoma. Next base: position 8,376,675 of record NC_086126.1, on the reverse strand, counting down.
TGGTGCATGCGAGCTCGATTTCAGCGTTTAAGAGAAGGTACATGGATGGGAGGGGTATGGTCTGGGTCCACGTCAATGGGAGTAAGCCGGTTAAATGGTTTGGCACGGAGCAGATGGGCCGAAGGACCGGTTTCTGCGCTTTATGAAAAATCTGAAAGAATTGCAGAGCATCTGCGAGGCAAAGATTTCGATCATCTAGCCAAGCCCTTTAACTGTCTGCTCAGGTCTCTGCTGAAAATTTAAGCACTAACCTGTTTTAATTAGTATATATCATGTAAATCCCAGCATGCCAACTGCTGCTGAAAATGGAGAAACCAGTCATGAGGAACATCACTGTGTGGGCTAATGAGACAATCTCTATTCTTCAGGATTGCTTTGAACAGACTAACTTGCAGATGTTCAAAAGAGGCCACCACAGTCCTCAAGGACTATGACTCATCTGTCATCGGCTACATCGCTAAGTGCGTAATTGACTTCGGGAACGCAAGGACGGTCATCTCACGGCCCAACCAAACACCCTGACTGAGCGCAGCGGTGAGCTTCCTGCAAAATCCACGCTTCCTACTAAAAGCCAGGACGCTGCTTCGGAGTCCGGAGGGAGGACGAGCCTCAGAGCAGTGACCTCATCTTCAGCATCGAGAGGGCAGGGACTGCCTGGGCACCGAACAAATTCAGAGACACCTGCCCAGTGACCATCCCTGACGCATGTGGCAGGGCCTCACGGTCACTGCTGACCGCACAAGGAAAGAGAGCGCCGACTGGCCCAAAGGTGCCTCCCGCCCTGACGCTCCAAACAATCTTAATGCATGCGTTGAGGTGTGCCCCACAAAGCTGGCCACAAAAGCTACCCCCCCTTCCCCCAGGTGAGCAGCTGCTGCCTGCGACAGCAGAGGTGAGGGCCTTCTCTCTGCCCGACTTAATTGTAATTTATAATCCTTCTAATGTTTAGCACTGAACCGCCGCTACAAAACAATAAATCTCACAACATAGGTCAGTGAGGATAAATCTGATTCTGATACGCTTGTCCATTCGTCCCTCCCCACTGATCTCCCTCCTGGCACCTATCTTTGCAAGCGGAACAGGTGCTACCCCTGCCCCTGCACCACCTCCCTCACCACCCTTCAGGGCCCAAGACAGTCCTTCCAAGTGAGGCGACACTTCACCTGTGAGTCTGTTGGGGGTCATATAAGACCATAAGATATAGGAGCAGAAGTAGGCCATTTGGCCCATCGAGTCTGCTCAGCCATTCAATCGTGGGCTGATCCAATTCTTCCGGTCATCCCCACTCCCCTGCCTTCACCCCATACCCTTTGATGCCCTGGTTAATCAAGAACCTATCTATCTCTGCCCTAAATACACCCAATGACTTGGCCTCCACAGCCACTCGTGGCAACAAATTCCACAGATTTACCACCCACTGACTAAAGTAACTTCTCCGCATCTCAGTTCTAAATGGACGTCCTTCAATCCTGAAGTCGTGCCCTCTTGTCCTAAAATCCCCTACCATGGGAAATAACTTTGGCATAGCTAATCTGTTCAGGACTTTTAACATTCAGAATGTTTCTATGAGATCCCACCTCATTCTCCTGAACTCCAGGGAATACAGCCCAAGAGCTGCCAGACGTTCCTCATATGGTAACCCTTTCATTCCTGGAATCATTCTTGTGAATCTTCGCTGAACCCTCTCTAATATCAGTACAAGTCGACCTTCACTAATCTGACTACCTGTAATCCGGTTCCTTCGATAATTCGGCACTGAGTATGCTTAATGTGATCCTTCTGTAATTCGACATTTTCACTAATCCGGCACTCCTCAGGTCCCAATGGTGCCAGATTATCCTTTCTAGAATAAGGAGCCCAAAATTACACACAATAGTCCAAGTGTGGTCTCACAAGTGCCTTATAGAGCCTCAACATCACATCCCTGCTCTTATTGTAAGGGGGTTTCGATTTTTATGTTTCTGCGGAGGCTAATTAAAATGGCTCTTTGTTATGTTAATCTGGGGAATGCAGCTTTGTTGTGTTAAACGCTGAGAATGTTTGCGCTAGCAGCTTGTTGTGGTTTAGAGGGTGATAAGAAATACATTATTAACCAGTTGGGATAGTTGTTATGTTTTTGGTGTATTTGAAGATACAGTATGCGTGGGGTTTTGGGGCAGCAGGTGGGAGAGAGAGGCAGAGGATGGACGAGGTGCTGTGAGTCCGCTAACAGGGTCGGACCCCGAGCGGGACGTTCAGCGAGGAGACGGAGACGGACTCGTGTGGAGCATCTGGTCGACCACCGTTGTTGGTCCCAGGCGGCCGGTCGAGGTGGTTCGAGGGGTCGCAGGGTGAAGAAGAAGGTCCTTGAGCTCCAACGGTTTTCGTGCATGAAGAGATTGAACTCTGATGAGTGTAGCGCCTTTTATTTTCCTTTTATATTTTATTCTCTTTTAATTATATAGTTCCAGTAATATTTATAAACTGTAAATCATTTAATTGCATCTGGTGTATTGTCTGTTATTTGGGCGGGGTGGGTTACATCACACAGCATCCACACAAACTAATTATCCAGTTTGGCGGGGCCAAGGCTGTTTCCCTAGACGACAGCGAGGTGAGTGACCCTGAGGGTGGCCAGGGGGGCTACATTATATTCTATAGCTCTAGAAATGAATGCCAACATTGCATTCGCCTTCTTCACAACCAACTCAACCTGGAGGTTAACCTTTAGGGTATCTTGCACAAGGGTTCCCAAGTCCCTTTGCATCTCTGCATTTTGAATTCTCTCCCCACCTAAATAATAGTCTGTCCGTTTATTTCTTCAACCAAAGTGCATGACCATACAATTTCCAACATTGTATTTCATTTGCCACTTCTTTGCCCATTCCTCTAACTATCTAAGTCTCTCTGCAGGCTCTCTGTTTCCTCAAAACTACCCGCTCCTCCACCTATCTTTGTATCATCAGCAAATTTAGCCACAAATCCATTAATATCGTAGTCCAAATCATTGACATACATTGTAAAAAGCAGCGGTCCCAACACCGGCCCCTGTGGAACTCCACTGGTAACTGGCAGCCAGCCAGAATAGGATCCCTTTATTCCCACTCTCTGTTTTCTGACAACCAGTCAATGCTCCACCATGCTAGTAACTTCCCTATAATTCCATTTTATCTTGCTAAGCAGCCTCATGTGTGGCACCTTGTCAAAGGCCTTCTGAAAATCCAAGTACACCACATCTACTGCATCTCCTTTGTCTACCCTGCTTGTAATTTCCTCAAAGAATTGCTGTAGGTTTGTCAGGCAGGATTTTCCTTTCAGGAAACCATGCTGGCTTTGGCCTATCTTGTCATGTGCCTCCAGGTATTCCGTAATCTCATCCCTAACAATCGATTCCAGCAACTTCCCAGCCACTGATGTCAGGCTAACAGGTCTATAGTTTCCTTTCTGCTGCCTCCCACCATATTTAAATAGCGGCGTAACATTTGCAATTTTCCAGTCATCCAGAACAATGAAAGATCATTGTTAATGCCTCCACAATCTCTCCACCTACTTCCTTCAGAACCCGAGGGTGCATTCCATCAGGTCCAGGAGATTTATCCACCCTCACAGCATTAAGCTTCCTGAGCACCTTCTCAGTCGTAATTTTCACTACATAAACTTCACTTCCCTGACCCTCTTGAATGTCCAGTATACTGCAAACGTCTTCCACGGTGAAAACTGATGCAAAAATGCGCATTCAGTTCCTCTGCCATCTCTGCATCTCTCATTTCTCCAGTGTCATTTTGTATTGGTCCTATATCTACCCTCAACTCTCTTTTATCCTTTATATTTTAAAATAGTTTTTAGTATCTTTGATATTAGTCACCAGCTTCCTCTCATAATCATCATCATAATGCCTTACAGGGCACGAAACGAAAGATTGCGTGGCGCGCCAGTCCTCACACAGACAGCAGGTGGTCATTGACTCACAAAGAGTTCATCCGCCCTTTGGCAGGTTTTGTTTTCAGTCCTGCTGGGTGCCTACACACCCTCCTCCCTGGTTAACTGAAGAGCACCAGCGGATGTTCCGGTTGAGTCGCCGACAACCCGACCCGAGACAGGTAGTACTGGGCTACGTGGTACCACTAGCAAGGCAAGGCCCTGACCTGACCTTTAAATGCTCCGGGAGGCTCTTGACGTGAGTTGGCAACAGCACATGACGAACATCGAGCTCTATGACGACCTACCGATGCTCACCACTAAAATCGAGGCAAGAAGACTGCAAATAGCGGGGCACTGTCTACGCCATCCCGAGCTACCTGCCAGCCTACTTATCATATGGGAGCCCAAGCACGGGAGGATGAACCCTGGGCGCCCTCCCAAGACTATGGTCAACACGCTCCTAGAAGACAGCGGCGTGGCTAATGTAGATGAACTGAACACACTGATGAGGGAGAGGGAGAAGTGGAGAGTCCGTCATCATGCCCGACGCCGGCCCCCTAGACCTGAGTCAATACAGTAGTAGTAGTCAGTAGTAGTTCCTCTCATAATTCATCTTTTCCTTCCTAACGACCTTCTTAGTTTCCTTCTACAAGTTTTTAAAAGCTCCCCAATCCTCTATCTTCCCACTAGCTCTGGCTTTCTTGTATGCCCTCTCTTTTGCTTTTACTTTGGCTCTGACTTCACTTGTCAGCCACGGTAATGTCCTTCTCCCCTTTGAAAATTTCTTCTTATTTGGAATATATCTGTCTTGCTCTTCCCTCATTTTTCACAGAAACTCCAGCCATTGCTGCTCTGCTGTCCTTTCTGCAAATGTCCCTTTCCAGTCAACTTCAGCTAATTCCCCTCTCATGCCATTGTAATTTCCTTTATTCCACTGAAATACCGACACAATGGATTTTATTTTTTCCCTCTCAAATTTCAATGTGAACTCGACCATATTGTGATCTAAGGGTTCCTTAACCTTAAACTCTCTTATCACATCTGGATCATTGAGGAACATCCAATCCAGCACAGCTGATTCCTTAGTGGGCTCAACAACAAGCTGTTCTAAAAAGTCATCCCTTAGACATTCTACAAATTCTCTCTCTTGAGGTCCAGTACTGGCCTGGTTTTCTCAATCCAGTTTCATGTTAAAATCCCCAACGATTATCATGACATTGCCTCTCTGACACGCCTTTTCTATCTCCTGCTGTAATTTGTAATCCACATCCTGGCTGCTGTTTGGAGGCCTGTAGACAGCTGCTATTAGGGTTCATTTACCCTTGCCATTTCTTAACTCAACCCATAGAGACTCTACACCTCCCAATCCTATGTCATCTCTTCCTAATGATTTAATATTATTTCTTATACACCGAGCCACACCACCCCCTCTGCCTACCAACCGATCTTTCCGACACACTGTATATCCTTGGACGTTCAGCTCCCAATGGCAGCCATCCTTTAGCCAAGTTTCAGAGACGGCCACAATGTCACATTTGCCAATCTGTAGCTACATTTCAAGATCAAGAATGCTGTGTGCATTCAAATATAACAATTTCAGTCCAGTATTTGTTGCCTGGTGCTCCCAGTGTGGCTTCGTGTATATCGGTGAGACCCGATGGAGATTGGGAGACCGCTTCACCGAGCATCTACGCTCCGTCCGCCAGAACAAGAGGGACCTCCCAGTGGCCAACCCATTTTAATTCCACTTCCCATTCCCATTCCCATTCATCCATGGCCTTCTCCACTGTCGGGATAAAGCCACACTTAGGTTGGAGGAACAACAACTTATATTCCACTTGGGTAGCCTCCTTCCTGCCGGCATGAACATCGATTTCTCAAACTTCCCGTAATGCCTCCACCTCCCCCCCTTCACCATTTCACACTCCCTTGCCTGCCCCATTGCCTCCCTCTGGTGCTCCTCCCCTCCCCCTCCTTTCCTTCTTTCTTCCATGGCCTTCTGTCTCTTTCGCCAAGCAACTTCCCAGCTCTTTGCTTCATCCCTCCCCCTCCCAGTTTCGCCTATCACCTGGCGTTTCTCTCTCTCCCCTTCCCCCACCTTTCAAATCTACTCCTCAGTTTTTTTTTAAAAACGCAAACACGAGGAAATCTGCAGATGCTGGAATTTCAAGCAACGCACATAAAAGTGGCTGGTGAACGCAGCAGGCCAGGCAGCATCTCTCGGAAGAGGTACAGTCGACGTTTCGGGCCGAGACCCTTCGTCAGGACTAACTGAAAGAAAAGCTAGACTCTTCCTTCAGTTAGTCCTGACGAAGGGTCTCCGCCTGAAACGTCGACTGTACCCCTTCCTAGAGATGCTGCCTGGCCTGCTGCATTCACCAGCAACTTTTATGTGTGTTCCTCAGTTTTCTTTCTCCAGTCCTGCCGAAGGGTCTCAGCCCGAAACATCGACTGTGCTTTTCTCCATAGACGCTGCCTGGCCTGCTGAGTTCCTCCGGCATTTTTGTGTGGGTGTTGCTTGGATTTCCAGCATCTGCTTTTTTTTTCTCTTGTTTCTGTTTCTGACATTCATTATTTACTGCTTGAAACAATGCCGAACAAAAAGCTTCTGGGGATCGTTGTCCTTAAAGGCTTTGAATTATTTTCCTTCTGACTATTATTGGGGTTCAATTTTGAGAATTCTGAAAAGCTTAAACACCAACCCCAAATTTTTGAAGCGGAACAACAAATCCCAGGTGCTCTCCATCATCGTCTGTGTCACTCAGTCTCTCTTGGTGTCCGCCCTGAAACAGATATTCCCTTTGGACTTTCCTCTGGCAGGCCTCCTCCCTTCCCTACAGTTTAAAACACCATTTATTTTAATAACGCTTCCTGCTCTGGTGAAAAGTCGCCAACCTGAAATGTTCTCCCCGCTTGTCGACAGATGCTGTCTGACCTTGTACTTGCAGCATTCTGTGCTTTTTTTAAAAAAATTATTTTCATCATCTTTTGGAAGTATTCCAAGAGATTTAGAACAGACAGATGAGGAATTGTAAAATCCAGTCTTTTAAGAGGCTTCTGGATAGGTACATGGAGCTTAGAAAAATAGAGGGCTATGGGTAACCCTACATAAGGACATGGTCGGTACAGCATTATGGGCCGAAGGGCCTGTATTGTGCTGTAGGTTTTCTATGTTTCTATGCTCCTACCCCCTACAATTAGTTGAGTTGGTCATTTTTGACATTGAAAATGCCCAGGCAGAATTTTCTGCATTTTCATCCGACACAATGAGTCACGGATGGAATGGAGGTTTTGGCTCATCCCTAGTATTTCAAGGCATGAACGACTTCCATCTGTAACCTGCCCTGATAGAGTCACAGAGAAGTAAAACACAGAAACAGGCCCTTCGGCCCACCTAGTCCACTCCAAACCATTTAAAACTGCCTACTCCCATCGACCTTCATCGTCCTCCGTACCCCTCCCATCCAAACTCCTCTTTAATGTTGGAATCGAGTTCGCCTGCACCTCTTGCACTGGCAGCTGCTTCCACACTCTCATCTCATTCTGAGTGAAGATGTTTTTTTCCCTCATGTTTCAGAATCAGAATCAGGTTTACTATCACCAGCACACGTCGAGAAATGTGTTAATTTTACGGCAGCAGTACGGTGCAATACATGATAAATGAATACAGAGGAAAAAAACTGAATTACAGTAAGTACTTATTAATCAGTTAAATTGAAATAAGAGTGCGAAACGAAACAGAAATAGAAAAAAAGTAGTGAGGTAGTGTTCATGGGTTCAACGTCCATCCAGAAATTGGACGGAAGAAGCTGTTCCTGAATCGTCTTCAGATTTCAGTAACTCCTTCCTGATGCTAACAAAGAGAAAGGGGCAATGAATGTCTGGACACTACGGAGGCTGGTGCCCATGATGGAGCTGACTAAGTTTACAACTCTCTGCAGCTTCCTCCGATCCTGTGCCGTAGCCCCTCAGCCCTCCAGCCGACCCACCCATATCGGACAGTGATGCAGCCTGTCAGAATGCTCTCCTCGGTACACTTGCTGATCACAGCAAATAAACCCTAGCCCATTGGAATATCAGCACAGCACCGAATTATATACGCAGCGCACACACAAAACGCCAGAGGAGCCCAACAGGCCGGGCAGCATCTGTGGAAAAGACTAAACAGTCGACGTTTCATGCCGAAGGGTTTCGGCCTGAAACTTTGCCCGTCCCCTTTTCCACAGATGCTGCCTGGACATGCACTTTTCTCTTTGTTAGCATCAGGAAGGAGCTACTGAAGTCTGAAGACAATTCAGGAACAGCTTCTTCCCCTCTGCCATCCAATTTCTGAATGGACATCGAACCCATGAACACTACCTCACATTTTTTAAATTTCTGTTTTTACGCTGCTTATTTAATTTAACTATTTAATATGCATATGCTCACTATTACAAAGTACATGCTCCACACATCAAAGTTGCTGGTGAACGCAGCAGGCCAAGCAGCGTCCGTAGGAAGAGGTGCAGTCGACGTTTCAGGCCGAGACCCTTCGTCAGGACAATTCTGCTCAGTCTTCATCCTGACGAAAGGTCTCGGCCCAAAACGTCGACTGCACCTCTTCCTATGGATGCTGCTTGGCCTGCTGCGTTCACCAGCAACTTTGATGTGTGTTGCTTGAATTTCCAGCATCTGCAGAATTCCTGTTGTTAAAGTACATGCTCACTGTTTTTTCTATTATTATCTACCACATTGTTTGGCTGTTGCAAAGCTAACAAATTGCACGACGTATGCCAGCGATATTAAACCTGCAAGGGTGTTTCTTCGGTGCGTCAAAAATCAAACTTACAAAAATTAGTGAAAAGAAGACTGCCAATTTTTACAGAGTCATAGTAACAGCTCCATACTTTGTCCAGTGTGAATTCCTGGCAGCCCATCTCTCTCTCCCTCCTACCGAGAGCAATCCGCTACGGCTTTTTAGGCACCAGGACATAGCATCTTTAATTAGCCACAAAGTTAACTTAAGACCGCACATGGATCAGAATTACCTCACAACGTAGTTACAATCATACAGCAAAGCGAACAGGAATATCTACCTTAAATACAGTTAAACGAAGAACATCTTCACAGCCCCATTACGAAGGAAATGGACCATATTCCGAAGTGCGTGGCGGGAAAGGCCCCATAGAGCCAGCCCGTTATAAGAATATGCCGGGGGCTGGGGGGGGGGAAGACATTGAAGCGTCTGTGCAAAAGGAGCAGAATCACAAGGCAAAGTTTGTGTGCGCGTGTGAGAGTATCGGAATCAGAATCAGGTTTAATCTCACCGGATATGTCGTGAAATCTGCTAACCTTGTGGCGGCAGAACAATGCAATACATAACAATAGAAAAAAAACATGAATTACAGTATTGACTTGAACTGACCTGACTTTATTACTTATATCCTTCATATACATGAGGAGTATGTATATATATACAGTACACACAACACATATGTATATGTGCATGTGTGTATTAAATAGTTGAATTAAATGAGTAGTGAGAAAACAGAAATAAATAAAAATAGTGAGGTTGTAACGATGTGCTACACACAGAGCTAGAAATAACGACACGCAGGCTGTACGTTGCACTCGAGACTAGCGTATTCAAACTTCGCGGCACTGGCTTTTACGCAGTTCCACTCCCGCCCTCTCCGGGCGGAAATGACGTCAGAGGTGCATTACAGAAGTCTCTCCCCGCGCGCGGGCTTTCTCCCCTTGCTGGTGAAGAAGAAGGCCCAGCACCATTTTGGGGCTGGCCTCTCTGTCGACGCGCGCACCATTTTGTGTGCCCATTCGTCTGCGTAGAAAGTGGGTCGCCACAAGGTAGTCTTCAGTGCCCATTCAGAAATCGGATGGCAGAGGGGAAGAAGCTGTTCCTGAATCACTGAGTATGTGCCTTCAGACTCGTGTACCTCTTCCCTGACGGTAACAAGCATCCTGGGTGATGGGGGTCCTTAATGATGGACGCTACCTTTCTGAGGCATCGCTCCTTGAAGATGTCCTGGGTACGACGAAGGCTTGTGCCCGTGATGGAGCTGACTGAGTTTACAACTCTCTGCAGCTTACTTCAATCTTGTGTAGTAGTTCCCTCACCACCCCCATACCAAACAGTGATGTAGCCAGTCACAATGCTTCTCCGCAGTCCATCTGTAGAAATTTTCCATGGTTTATAAGTGTGTGTATATAGTCATAGTCATAGTCATACTTTATTGATCCCAAGGGAAATTGGTTCCAGAGGCACATAGCAGGGTTTTAGATGCACCAGGTTGTGATCTGACCTTCCTAATGGGGGGAGGGGAGAGGAGCTGTATGCATCCTTAACATTAGCGTACATCAAATCCAGAGTCCTCTCCCCCTGGTCGTACAGCTCACATACCACGTAAAGTTGGGCAGTGTTCTAGCCATGGTAACATGGTTGAAGTCACCCGAGATGGTAATGAAGGCACTCAGGTGCTGGGTTTGTAATCTGGCTATGACGGTGTAAATGATGTTACACGCCGACATCGGGATGGCAGAGGGAGGGATGTACACAACAACCACAATTGCATGCGAGATTTCCCTCGGCAAATAATATGGCCGGAGTCCAACAGCAAAAAGTTCAATATCCGGGCTACAAACACGTTCCTTGATCGTAATATGGCCAGGATTGCACCATCTGTTGTTAACCAGAACAGCAAGACCCCTCCTTTACGCTTACCGCTCTCAGTGCAAATCCGGTCAGCCCGAACGGTCTGGAAGCCCTCTATGGAAACGTTTTGGTCGGGTATGTCCTCGTGCAGCCACATATAAATGCACATGTGTACGAAATGTGTTTACCGAGCACTCTCCGTCACAACCACATACATCTCAGAGGCTCATGGGCATGTATGAAGCAGTACGGATGGAGAGGAGGTCTCCGAAGGATTTCAATACGAGGATGAAGGTAATTAGTTTGAACAGCTGTTGTGAAACATTGCCAGACGGAGAGTATAAGAGTAAAAAAAATTCGGTAAACTCAGGTTATTCTAACACAGTTTGCTCAGATGATCTTCCATTATTCACAATTCTCAAAATTGCTGATATTTATATGGGTAAGTGAGATTTTTTAGGCAGATGGGGGTCGTCAGCCGTGTTTGGCAGCTTATCCAGGGGAAGAAATTCTCTGATGTCAAACCTCCACTGCCAGGCAGCCGTACCCATTCATGGGCGAAGCCTTGGGGAGTAAACCCTGGGGGGAAAAATCCGAGCTGGGGTCCCTAAGGCAGGTGTACGTTGAGTTCAGTGCCGGCTGGCAGCTCCTGTGAGGCCCAGCCCGTTCCTTTGGGTTCAGCAGCAGTGTGGAGAGAGGAAGCCTGCTGCATGGGCGACAGCTTGCTCTCCGCATCATCCCGACCTGGTTTGCGTACCACGCGGACAGCTAGGACACAACAGCAAACATCTACAGTACATGAAACGCTGTCGTAGGAAAGCAGCATCCATCATCAGAGATCCCCACCACCCACCCAGGTCGCACTCTTTTCTCGCTGCTGCCATCAGGTAGAAGGTACAAGAGCCTCAGAACTCACACCACCAGGTTCTGGAACAGTTACTACCCCTCAACCATCAGGCTCTTGAAGAAAAGGGGATAACTACACTCACTTGCCCCATCCATTGAGATGTTCCCACAACCAATGATCTCACTTTAAGGACTCTTTATCTCATGTTCTTGTTATTTATTGCTATTTATTTATATCTGCATTTGTGGTTTGTTGTCTTCTGCACTCTAGTTGATCTTTCATTGTTCCTGTTATAGTCACTATTCTATAGATTTGCCGAATCTACCCGTAGGAAAATGAATCGCAGGGTGCACATGGTGACATATATATACTTTGATAATAAAACTAACTCTGAAGTTTGAACTTTGTACATCCATGGTTGGCCGAGACCAACAGAGGTCCTCAAAGTGAGATTCAATAAATCATTATTCAGAGAATTGAATCCCTTGACTCTACAAACAAGGTGTGGATTACAAACACAAAGGTCATTATATAATTTAAAGATTGCAAAATATAATTAATGACTGACTGAGTACCTACATCATCGAAAACACACCCTCTGCTTAAACCAAGACCAATTATAGCACAAGCATGCTGAAGTGGAAACAAGACAGAACTGTTTTGATCTTACCCTCAGGCCGTTTGTCACCTGATACCACCACACCTGCCATCCAACAGGTAGCTGGGCCAGATTACTATTAACTCTTTAAATCCAACTACTGTGAAGAGTAACTAAAGATGTGAATCTTTCCCACAACATCCCACAATATCCCACAACATCCAAATAAATTTGCCCCAGACCCTTTATAGGCATCCGTTAGTCTCAAGAGACCATGGATTTGTGCCTTGGAAGGTTTCCAAGGAGCAGACCTGGCAAGGTTGTATGGAAGACCAGCAGTTGCCCATGCTGCAAGTCTCCCCTCTCCACGCCACCGATGTTGTCCAAGGGAAGGGCATTAGGACCCACACAGCTTGGCACCAGTATCGTCGCAGAGCAATGTGTGGTTAAGTGCCTTGCTCAAGGACACAACACGCTGCCTCAGCCAAGGCTCGAACTAGCGACCTTCAAATCACTAGACGAACGCTGCCTTAACCACCAGACCCTAAAACCAGTTTAAAAGATCCTTTTAATTAATGTAAAAATTTGGACAACTCGTTTTTGAGACGTTCTAAAGAGATTAGCTTTATTTGTCATACGTTGGGGTGGAGATACGTCTCTACCAAAGGAGGTGTAAGGCGCTCCTTCCCTCCGCTAGTCTGCAGGTCACCCTTGGGCGAGGTGTAGCACCTGTTTAGCCCCCCTCCTCACTCCCCCCCACCTGGTCAGGGTCATGTGAAGCTATGGGATGGTCGTATGAGCAGCCGGTGCACATCGCAAGTCCTGGCTATGCGACCACTGACGCCAGGCAGGCCATCTCGGAAAAGTACTGGTAATGGCTGGGGGGGCGGGGGGGTCACCCGTCTTGTAAAGACACTGCCCAGAAGAAGGCAATGGCAAACCGTTTCCATAGAAATATTTGGCAAGAACAATCACGGTCATGGAAAGACCGTGATCGTCTACGTCATACGACACGGCACAGAACGAACATCGAAGCATTGAAACACAGAGCGATACACGTCGCTTGCGTCAAATCAAATCAGTGAGGGTTGCCCGCAAGTATTGTCACACTTCCGCGTGCCCACGACTCACTAGCCCTAACCCTAACCCTACCTCTCCCCGCCCCACGTGTACATCCCCCAATCCTACTCTTCACCCTAATCCCGCCCCCTGACTAACCCCAGCCACACCCCCACAAACCAGCCGACTTGTGTAAGGAGGAGAAAGATTGGCACTGGGTTAGCGAAGGTGAGGGCCAGAGGGTTACGTGACGCTGAATCGCGAGTGACGAGATCAGGCAGCACCGGCGGGACGACTTTCCCGCTGCCGGCACACTCACATCCTAACCGCTCACCTTCGGTGATGCGGGAGGAAACCGAGGGAACGCCCGGAGAAAACTCACGCATCGGCACAGGGAAACCCAGGCGGTCGTGGGGAGAACGTACAAACTCCTAACAAAGTGCAGCGGGAACCGAACCCTAATTGATGAGTGATGACTGAGCCAACCGCTGCCTGAAATGTTCTAACAACGTTCTTTTCCAATCTGCTACCCTCTCGCACCTTATCTCCTTACCTGCCCATCACCATCCTCCGGGGCCCCTCCCCCTTCCCTTTCTTCCATGGTCTTCTGTCCCCTCCTATTGGATCCCCCCTTCTCCAGCCCTTTATCACTTCCACCAATCAACTTCCCAGCTCTTTACTTCACCCCCTCCCCCACACCCAGCTCCACCTATCACCTGCCACCTTGTACTTCTTCCTCCCCTCCCCCCACACCTTCTCACTCTGACTTCTCCCCTCTCCTTCTCAGTCCTGATGAGGATTCTCGACCCGAAACATCGACTATTTTTAGATTATGAAGACACGCAGTCCTCTTTTATTGTCATTTAGTAATGCCTGCGTTAAGAAATGATACAATATTTCCTCCGGTGTGATATCACAAACACAGGACAGACCAAGACTGAAAAAAACTAACAAAACCACATAATTATAACATATAGTTACAACAGTGCAACAATACCATAACTTGATGAAGAAGTCCACGAGCACAGTAAAAGTTCAAAGTCTCTCAGATGTCCCACATCTCACGCAGACGGAGAGAAGGAAGAAAAACTCTCCCTGCCATACCAGACCACGGTCCGACTCCGAGTCATCCGAAAACTTTGAGTTCTGATCAGCCCTCTGACACCGAGTACCGAGCGCCATCTCTGTCCGAACGATTCAACCTCCTTCTCGGTCGCCAACAGCAGGCAAAGCCGGGGATTTTGAGGCCTACCCTCCGAAAGGTTCCCGACCGCACAGTAATGACAGTAACGAACGAGCATTTCAGAAATTTCTCCAGATGTTCCTCTGCGCTTTCACGTCCATCTTCATCAAATCAGAATTGTCCACAGCCCCTATTTAACAGATACGATATCATTTTTCATCGGAGGGCTGCGCACGCGTGGCGTGCTGCTTCTCTTCTCCTCCCGCCTGTAATGTACTCTTTTCCCTCGACGCTACCTGGCCTGCTGAGTTCCTCCACCATTTTGTGTGTGTTGCTTTGGACTTCCAGCATCTGCAGACTGCCATGTGTTCGTTATTTTCTCCAATCTACTCAGTTCTCCGCCGATCTTATCACGGGTGCCGTGGTAGCACTGCGGTTAGCGTGACACACTTAGAGCTTGAAGCGTCAGGGTTCGGAGTTCAATTCCGACGTTGTCCAAAAGGAATTTGCACATTCCTCCCCGTGAATGCGCAGGTTTTCTCCGGGGGCTCTAGTTTCCTCCCACATTCCGAAGACGTAACAGCTAGTAGGTTAATTAGTCATTGTAAATTGTCTGCGATTAGGCTAGGGTTAAATTGGTGGGTTGCTGGTGTTAGAGCATTTTCTGGAATTAGGTATGCAGCAAACATTAACCTCAGCAGCTAACTTCAGCAAACAATCTTTAGACCTGAATGTGGCTTGGAGACTAAATTTTAACTGCAGCCCCGTTTCCTGGAACTGTGGACAGCAAGTTTATTGAAAACAACAGACCATGGTGATTAACTTTCATTTTGGGTGTCTGGAGTGTGGGTGCGAAGAGGGAGGTGTGCGAAAACTACATGTAATACAAAGGAAGCATTGTAGATATATTGTAACTCTAGAATTGTCCTTTAAGCTTTCTGTCTGTCTAGGTACCATATCCGATGCAGACAATGGTGACCATGGTTTTCCATATAGATCTATCTTTCGTTCTTTGAATGACTTCCATTTCCTTGAAGTGTAACCACCTGGCTCGGCTTTTGATGTACATAAGCCGAGGTCTTCCTCTAGGTTTGCTCCCCTCGATCTTTCCAGAGAGCGTGAGTTTTTCTAGCTCATCTTTCCACATGATGTGTCCTCGGAATCTGAGTTGCCTTTCTCTTATTGTTGGTATGAGTGATCGAACTGCTTGGGCTCTTCCGAGAACTTCTTCATTCGATGTGTGTGTGGTCCATGATATTTTTAACATTCTCCTGTAGAACTATAATTCAGCTGCTTGTAGTCTCTTTTCCATTGCTGGGGAAATGGTCCAGCATTCACTTCCATAAGTCAGGACAGAATAAATGTAGCACTGCAGTAATCTGTTTTTAGTGTACATGCTCATCTTTCTGTCTGTTAATATGATCTTCATTTTTTGGAAAGCTTCTTTCGCCATTGCTATTCTGTATTTGATATCTGTGTCGCACCTGCCAATACTTGTTATTAGGCTGCCAAGATATCTGAATTTGTTGACTTGTTTGATGTTTGTATTTCCGATCTTGATCACACATTGTGAGATGTTTGTCTTTCTGGAGATGACCATACTTTCTGTCTTCTTGGCGTTGATCGACAGGCCTCTGCGATTACTTTCCGCTGCCACTATAGTGAGTAGTTCTTGAAGTTTTGTTTCTGAGTCAGCTATTAGTACGATGTCATCAGCATATCTGATGTTATTTATATTACGGCCTCCGATTGTGAATCCTTTGATGTCTTTGATAAAGCAAAACATAACACAGCAACTGGTCCAGACAACGTCCTTTAACCTTTAGCATATAAAATATCATCTAATATTGGGCTGAAGAGGCCTCTTCCTCCAGGGAGTGTCTCATATTGTTGAATAAACCACTTCTGTATCCGCTAGCTTCGGTCTCTCTCCGCTGACGTAGTTCACTTTAGCTAGATGGTGCGGCTCAACAGACTGGAAGACCCTGTTCCTCACTGTATCCCTCACTAAATAAATATTACCCATCCGACCATTTTCCAAATGAGCCATTATGTATTCTTGAATGTCCTTCAACTTGTATGCTTGCTTCAGACACCCTGCTTCAAAACCTAGAGTGACGCACAATGCGTTTTCTCACTTCGCCAAGGTTTTTTGCTTGTGTTTTGCTATTCTTCTCCGTATTTTCACAGTGCTGTTATTTACATTGCTCTTTTTTTGACTTCACCATCTGCCTCGCGAACCTGCAGCTTTGTGGAGTCATCCTCTTCCTTTCTTTTTACAGAACAGAAAGTGAGACTTTTTCTGTTTGCTTGTTGAGATACTGTGTGGAGTAGGCCATTCTGCCCCTTCGAGCCATGCTGTCCAGCAATCCCCCAATTTAACCCTAGCCTAATCACAGGACAATTTACAATGGCCAATCAACCTACCAACCGGTAGGTCTTTAGACTGTGGGAAGAAACCGCAGCACCCGGAGGAAACCCACGCGGTCACGGGGGGAACGTACAAACTCCTTACAGGCAACAGCGGGAATTGAACCCGTGTTGCTGGTACTGTAAAGCACTGTGCTAACCACCATGTTAGCGCGCTGCCCTAATTAGACCAAATCCTTCACCGCATTAATCTTTTTCAGGGTCAAAAGAGCAAATCACCTCTTTTATTTTGTCAGAATCAGAATCAGGTTTACTATCACTGGCAAATTTGTTAACTTTGCAGCAGCAGTGCATTGCAAAACATGATAATATAGAAAAAAAATTGTGAATGACAGTAAGTATATAGTAAAGGTATCTGTTAGTCTTGCGACACCATGGATCTGCGCCTGGAAAGTCTTCACTCTCCAGGGCGCAGGCCTGGGCAAGGTTGTATGGAAGACCAGCAGTTGCCCATACTGCAAGTCTCCACTCTCTATGACACCGATGTTGTCCAAGGGAAGGGCATTAGGACCCATACAGCTTGGCACCAGTGTCATCGCAGAGCAATGTGTGATTGAGTGCCTTGCTCAAAGACACAACACGCTGCCTCGGCTGGGGCTCGAACTAGCGACCTTCAGGTCACTAGTCTTAACCACTTGGCCACGTGCCCACACGATAAGTATATACATATGTACATTAAATAATTAAATTAAATAAGCAGTGCAAACACAGAAGTAAAAAAGTAATGAGTTGGTGTTCATGGGTTCAATGTCCATTTAGAAATCGGATGGCAGAGGAGAAGAAGCTGTTCCTGAATTGTTGAGTGTGTGCCTTCAGTACCTCTTTCCCAAAAGTAAGACCATAAGACGTAGGAGTAGAATTACACCATTTGGCCCATCGAGTCTGCTCCGTGATTTTGTCATAGCTGATTCTGTTTTTATCCCTGTCTCAGCCCCGCTCCCCAGCCTTCTCCCCGCAACTTTTGATGCCGTGTCCGATCAAGAAGCTGTCAGTCTCTGCCTTAAACACACCCAGTGACCTGGCCTTCACAGCTCCCTGTGGTAACAAATTCCATAAATTCACCACCCTTTATTGGGCATGGGTTGGGTGGTCGGGGTCCTTAATGATGGACGCCGTCTTTTTGAGGCATCGCTCCTTTAAGATGTCCTGGATACTACGGAGGCTAGAGCCCATGATGGAGCTGACTAATTTTACAACTCTGTGCAGCTTACTTCAATCTTTACTGTGATTCTTCAGTCTTTTTATTCACTACTTCTTATGTAAACCCAGTTTCCTTTCCTATCCGGTGTTCTAAACTGCAGGCTTTGTCTCACTCTCTAAATTTGAGAAGTACTAACAGTGCTGTTGGTTCATTAGGATGATTGAGAAATTAAACGGAGTTCCAAGCTGCAGATTTGTTGATTTATGGTAAATTAGCTCCTCTGTCATCTTCTTCATTATGAAATGACCCCAAATGAAAGTACAAGCACTGAGAAATGATTCATTTCATAATTATGGTCTCTCTAATGTTCTACCTACAATTAATAATGGTTTATTGGCTCTGAAGTACTTTGGGATGCATTACATTGGATATGAAAGGCTCTATACAAATGCAAACCTTTCTTATTCAATACCCAATAGATAATGTTTAGGCACGTATACATTCTGTGACTACTTCATTAGGTATACTTGTTTGCTAATGCAAATATCTGATCAGCCAAACATGTGGCAGCAATTCAATGCATAAAAGTATGCCGACATGGTCAAAAGGTTCAGATGTTGCTCAGACCAAACGTCAGAATGGGGAAGAAATATGATCTAAGTGGCTTTGACTGTGGAATAATTCTTGGCGCCAGACGGGGTGGTTTGAGTATCTCAGAAACTGCTGATCTCCCGGAATTGTCACACACAGCCTCTAGAGTTCACAGAGAATGGCGCGAGCGAGAGAGAAAAAAATCCAGAGCAGCAGTGGGCAAAAACACGTTGCTAATGAGAGAAGTCAGAGGAGATTGGCCAGACTAGCTCAAACAGACAGAGAGGCGACAGTAACTCAAGTTACCACATGGTACAGGATGAGAACCAGGTTTAATATCACCGGCATATGTAGTCAAATTTGTTAACTATGTGGCAGCAGTACAATGCAATACATGGTAATATGGAAAAGAAATGTGAATTACAGTACGTATAGGGTAAGTATGGAGTGGGTCGAGAGGAGGTTCATAAGGATGATTTCAGGAATGAAAGGGTTATTACACGAGGAACGTTTGATGGCTCTGGGTCTATACTCGCTAGAATTCAGAAGGATGAGAGGGTATCTCATTGAAACCTTTCGAATGTTGAAAGGCCTAGAGAGAGTAGATGTGGAAAGGATGTTTCCCATGGTGGGGGAGTCTAGGACAAGAGGGCACAGCCTCAGGATAGAGGGGCATCCATTCAAAACAGAGATGCAGAGAAATTTCTTTAGCCAGAGGGTGGTGAATTTGTGGAATTTGTTGCCACATGCAGCTGTGGAGGCCAGGTCATTGGGTGTATTTAAGGCAGAGATTGATAGGTTCTTGATTGGACGTGGCATCAAAGGTTATGGGGAGAGGGCCGGGAACTGGGGTTGAGGAGGAGATTTAATAAAAAGGATCAGCCATGATTGAATGGCGGAGCAGACTCGATTGGCCAGGTGGCCGAACTCTGCCCCTATGGTCATTGAGTAGTTAAATTAAATAAGAAGCGCAAAAAAAAAAGTAGTGAGGTAATGTTCAAGAGTTCATTGTCCATTTTGAGGAGAAGAAGCTGTTCCTGAATCTCTGAGTGTGTGCCTTCAGGCTCCTGTACCTCCTCCCTGATGGTAACAATGAGAAGCGGGCATGTCCTGGGTGGTGGGGGTCCTTAATGATGGACGTTGCCTTTTTGAGACACCGCTCCTCGAAGATGGATACAGCTGGTACCTGATAGAGCAGCCACTGCATGTATGTGAATCAGGAAAAGCACCTGACTCTTCCAGAAGCCGTCAAGGGCCTGTGCTTTCAGGACCGCCAGGTATATATAAAACAAGCTCAGATCAAGCAGTCCACTTTTAAGTCAATTGCACTCGTATTGTACCAAGCAGTTCAACATTTCTCAGAATCATCAATATCTATTAAGAATATCTCAACCTGTGCCCTAAGGTAAAATAAAAAAAGCTTTAATCTCCTAGAATCCAAAGAAGTTAAGGTCACTAAAGACCAAATCTTGTCAACTATCAAATCTGTTATTGAAGCAAAACAAGAGAAAAACCTGAAGGGCAGCTGTTTTCATTTAAATATTAGTCAGATAAATTGGGTTTAATTCCATGACAAGTCAGAGGAGATACCTAATGTTAATCAATCCTTCATTAAACTTACATCCTGAACATTAATAAAGTATTAACCTCAGCAAACTGTGAATTCCAGATAGTTAGTTTGTTTACTAATAGAGGCCTGGGTTGGTCTCAATCCTCTGATGGCTTGAACAATGAGCTGCGCAAAATGACTTTGTTCCCCTCATTTTTCCACTGTCGGTTTCTAAGATTTTGCCAGGGGCTATATTCCCAATCAATACCTTGCCGAAGGCAGCTCTCCGGAATCATGCACATGTTCTGAACCTGTACTACAAAGAGTTCAGAATATCAAGCCGCGTTTGGAGACCGGGCACTTTTGACATTTGAAGTGAATCCCAGAATATTGGACAAAAGTTTGATTTTAATAGACCACGGCATGAGTCCTCGAGTCAGAAAGATAACTGTCCAAACAAAATTCCTCTGAATGTCATCCTGAAGGCTACTTATCCAGATCTGACCAGATACATCACACCAATGTTGTTTATTTAATATTTTGGTAATATTTGAATAATATTGTAAATGTATTGTATGATTAAGCATTCTTTGTTTCGTTACATAATTCATTATGGATTATATCTAGAAGTACGTGAAAAGCATGCGTCCTCACACCACCACATCATTCGCGCATGCCTCGCTTAAAATAAAAGCGAAATTAGACACCTTATTCCTGGGTACTTTGTTTTTATTATGATTAGTTTTCATGTTTTGGAATTACAGAACCTAACAGTAGTGATGAAGAAGGTTTAAACAAACCCGAGATGACTACCTACATTGTGAAGCAGTGAGACGTTCGAGTATCACACTGCTTTGTCCATTGCCATTTCTTCCCCATCTGTAGCACCAAGTTCAAGGGATAGAGCATAGTAGCTAGTTTAACAGGATCCTGTTATAGAATTGACAAGTACTAAATAGGACCACAACTGTGACATGTCCTTTGGCCTTGGGGCATCCACCACTGCTTGAGTTTTCTTAGCACACTTGTGTATTCTTGTGTGTCAATGGTGTAAACACATTAAGTGATATTAGGTTGCATCAAGCTCTGAGCCCATAATCTCCTAATCTTTTTAATACCGCCTTGAGATTTTGGAGAGATTCCTCATCATTTTCACTAGTAACAATGATGTCATCCAGGTAACACTGAGAGTTCAGGCATCCTTGAAGCACCTGGTCCACAGATTTCTGCCTGATTGCAGGTGCAGATGATACTCCAAAAATAAGCCTATTATAGCGATAAAGCACTTACGAGTGTTTACAGTTTGAAACACTTTAAACCCTTCTGCCATCTCCACCTGCAGATAGGTGTCAGCTAAGTCCACTTTGCTGAAGTGTTTCCCCTCCCAGAAAGGTTTGCAAAAATATACTCTATCCGGACAGGGGGTATTGATCTACCTTCAGTACAGGGTTGATAGTGACCTTAAAATCACCACAGATCCTGACAGACCCATTCTTCTCGGCTACTGGGACCACTCGGATTGCCCAAGTGCTCCACTCAACCTTGGAAAGAATCCTTTTGGCTTCTATACATTCCAGCTCACTGGCTACTTTATCATGGATGGTATCAGGAACTGGATGGGATATTTTAGTTTGTTGTCATTATCATCATCACTGTTGTCATTATCATCATCAATGTTGTCATTATCATCATCACTGTTGTCATTATCATCATCACTGTTTCTGAGCCCATGAATTTTGTCCATTTCCTGCATTTTTTTAAACTCGAACGTCTTCTCCTCTTGTGAAGAAAGCGTTCTGCGCATTTTTTTGTTTTTGAAGGTCTCACTGCGTTTCAACAGGTAGGTAATGATCTCAGGTTCATTTTCAAACTTACTCATTGCCACAGTTATGCTTTCTAACTCCAAAACATAAAAAATAAGTCAAGTTTATTGTCATTGAACGAATAAATGTATGTAATATACATAATCATGTAATATAATGAGACAAAGTTTCTTCGAAGCAGGCTGTAAAGCACATACTGTGAACTACTGTGAAAGTAAGCATAAAATCTACAGATGAATTACACATAAATAACAAACTAAAGTAAGTTATTATTAATTGTAAGATACAGAACACATTAACCAGTGACACTTTGAATGTGATGCAGCGGGGAGTTCAGAAGCCTAATGGCCTGAGGGAAGAAACTGTTCCCCATCCTGACCGTTCTTGTCTTTGTGCATCGGAGTCTCCTACCTGATGATAGAAAGTCAAAGAGGATGCTGGATGGATGGGTGGGATCCTTGATAATACTAAGGACCCTGCCTACGCAGTGCTCCTGATAAATGTCCCCGATGGACGGTAGGGAGACCCCTATGATCCTCTCGGCCGTTCTCCAGTCCTTTGTAGGGACTTCCGGTCCAATGCTCGGCTGCTCCCATTCCAGATGGAGATGCAATTTGTCAGGATTCTCTCAATGTTGCACCTGTAAAATTCAGTTAAGATCATGGGGGGAGAGTGGGAACCTTGCTTGTCTTAATCTTCTGAGGAAGTGGAGGTGCTGCTGTGTCTTCTTGTTCAGGGAGGTGACATTAAGAGACCAGGTGAGGTCGTCCGTGATGTGAACTCCCAGGAACTTGGTGAACTTAACTCTCTCCCTACGGAGAAGTCCACAATGATTTCCTTCGTCTTCTCCATGTTCAGGGCCGAGTTGCTCTTCTCACACCAATCCACCAGCCGCTCCACTTCCTCCCTGAGGAAAGGAGAAAGGCTTTAAAGTGCTTCATGACCAGCCGATCAGAGTATTTCATAATGGTTGATGTTAGTGCCACCGGACGATAATCATTTGGGCAGGTTACCGTCGCATTCTTTGGCACTGGGCTAATAGTTGCTGCCTTGAAGACCGAGAGGACAATGAATTGTTCCAGAGGGATGTTAAATATGTCTGTCAGCACCTTTGTCAGCTGGGCTGCACAGTCTTTCAGAACTCGATCAGGTATATTATTGGGCCCCACAGCTCTGTGTGGGTTGACCCTGACCAGGGCCTTCCCTACCTCAGCTTCAGCCAGACTGAAGTCTGCTCCCCTGCGGGGAGGAGCACCTTCCTCGCCCGCACTTTGTTCCGCGCACCAAACCGAACGTAGAAGACGTTCCCCCTCTCCGGGAGTGAAGCAATCCTGGTCACTGACGCGCAGCGTAGGCTTGTAGCCTGTGATCCTCTGAGTTCCTGGCCACATGGTATCGCAGGGGTGACTGTAAGTTCTCTGAAACACGCGCAAAGTGCTGGAGGCACTTTGACGCATGCAGAATGGGTTTCTGGCATCTGCGGGTTTTCTCTTGTTCATAAATTCTCAGAGAATGCTCCCCTTCCGCCTTCGGGACGGAGTGGGAAAGCACGGTTCTTGCTTCCCCGAGAGCTGTTGCAATCTCCCGATCTAAAAGAAAATCACGGATTGTGAAATCATGCCCCAGTTTCATTTTTACGCTAAGCGAGGGGCACGCATATGGCGCGGGGGAATGATGACGTGTGCCATTTGCGTACTTTGTACATATAACCATTGTGAATTATTTGAAGAATGTTTAATCAAACAATATATTTACAATATTACTCAAGTATTAGTGAAATATTAAATACACAACATAGTCGTCTGTGGCAATGAATTCCACAGATTCAACACCCTCTAGCTGAAGAAATTCCTCCTCATCGCTGTCCGAAAAGGACGTCCTTGTATTCTGAGGCTGCATTTCCTACAACGCAGAGGTGATTCAATTTCAGAACTTCTCCAACAGGAGTTAAAAGTGTTCTCAGCCATCCTGACATTGTGAAAGGCACGATTAAAATTCAAATCGTTCTTTGTTATTCTGAAGTCCAGGAATCCAGTGTTTTCTGAGGTACTTCCAATAAGTGCTGTTGTATTTTTTTATTTGTCGTACCCTGGCAGTGGACCCATAAACAAAGCCTGCCTTGTTTAGATGGTCTGCTGCCAAGCCGCGGAAAATCGTGTCAACACTGGAAACTTCCTCCTGGATGACGGGCTCCAGGAATTCAAATGAAAAGGCATCAAAACAGCTTCTGCCTACAGCCTGTTTGTGTACAGTTTTGTGCTCTGCTTGTTCAAGTCTCAAACAACAGGCAATGCCGTTTAAAAGGGCAACATTGCAGACTATGGATCATTTTAAATGGAGCATTCATGCACAGAAAATACCACAAGCCATGCCTACCAGAATGTGTTTGCTTTCAAAATTGCTCCATCTCTTGTTTTTTTTTAATACAATTCCACTTTCAGTTCAAATGAAAGCCTGTCATTTAGTATCAAAATGGCTTTGCTGTTTTGCACGGGGGAATGGCAGTGAATGGATCCCTCTCCTCTGCAGTGTAGTACTGAGACTTGTTGGCAGGCTGATCACAGTGGACTATTGTGTGTGCTATAAAGCAGTAGCTCATTTCATTGTGTGGGCTGCTGCATAGGCCTAATCTAACCGTAATTATCACTGACAAAAGCTTTATTGTACATCCCTGCATGGTCCATCCAGAACGCCCCAACTAAGTAACCCTATCATCGTCCAAATACCTGAGGAATTGTTTTCACGTCACAGGGGGCAACCTCGAAGAAATGACGGGAGGCAGCTGGTGCTGCCAGCTAACAGAGAGAGTGCAGCATGAGTTCCCATTTGGCAATATAGCCAACCACTACTGGGTAAGAGAGTATGGGGAAGAAAAGAAACCTTCGCCCACCAAGCAGGTAGTTGCATTTTAAGATGGGTTCAAAGTTCAAAGTAGATTTATTACCAAAGTACACGTATGTCACCTCGTACAACCCTGAGATTCGTTTTCTTGCGGGGCATTCGCAGGAAATACAAAGAAACACAGTAGGGTCAGTGAAATCATAGACAGGAGGAAGTCTGCAGATGCTGGCAGTCCAAAGCAACGAGCACAAAAAACGCTGGTGGAACTCAGCAGGCCAGGGCTGGAGAAGGAGCAATCTGGTAGAAGTGGAGAGTGGACCTTAGGAGAAAGGGAAGGAGGGGGCCCAGGGGAAAGTGATGGGCAGGTGAGAAGTGGTAAAAGGCCACAGTGGGGAATCGAAGAAGATGGTGGTGGAGGGAAAAAAATTCTCCTTCCAGTTAAAAAAATCATTCCCTCTCCCCTCCTCTTCTATTTTCCACTCGGGCCTCCTACCTCTTCGCACCTGCCTATCACTTCCACTTGGGTCCCCTCCTCCTTCTCTTTCTCCCACGGTCCACCCTCCTCTCCTATCAGATTCCTTCCTCTCCAGCTCTTCACCTTTCCTACCCGCCTCACTTCACCTGTCAACTTCTAACTATCCTCCTTCTTCTTCCTCCCACCCTTTTAATTCTGGCATCTTCCGCCTTCCTTTCCAGTCCCGGAGAAGGGTCTCGGCCCGAAACGTCGACTGTTCATTCATTTCCATGGACGCTGCCTGACCTGCTGAGTTCCTCCAGCATTTTGTGCCTGTGGCTCTGGATTTCCAGCATCTGCAGAACTTTTTGTGTTTAGGTTTTTCTGTATGGCATCCATTTCTGTTTAGTTAGTCCCCAGCACAAGACTTCCTCATTGCCTATTACACCACTGGCGTTCAGAGCAGCGATGAAGGTCCTCCATCTCTGGTGTGTTCAGGGCTTCCTTCATCGTGTCAGTAGCTTCCTCTCGGTTTTCACTACTGTCAGTCATGCAAGTCCTGGGTGGAGACCTCCCCATTCAGATGTAGAAGGATTCTTCATTGCTGTTTCCGTAACAATTTTGTTTGACCAGTCAGGGTTGTTAGCCCTGAGCTAAACCCCGAACCTGGAGGACTGGATGGACCACTCTTAGTCTGACCTCTACCCTTTGACCTGTTTTCCATGGGCGATCCTACCAAGAGCCACAGCACAAAGCCCTGACTCCAGGCAACGTAGCTCCCCGGGTCACTGAGGCACGCAAGCCTCCAAACCCTACAACAAGATTGTGGTCCTCTTGGAGGACCTAGCACATGAAAGCCACTATAAAATTAACCTTATAGAAAATGCTCCGAGAATCTTTCTCTTATTTATGATTCACGTACTTTTGACCACATCTTTACATTACTGCAAATGAGGTCAGCTGAAATAAGAGGAATCTGAAGGGGCAGGTGGATTTGGAAGATGTAAGCAGGTTCAAATAGTCTTTGTGAAATGCGGAAAAAACAGAAAAAAGAGAGTCTGAGAAATCGTGTATAAAATATAGTTGAAATTGATTATTGATGATAGCTCAGTGTTCAACACCACCATCCCCTCAGTCTATTCAACAAGCTCCCAAACCTGGGCCTCTGTACCTCTCCTTGCACTTGGACTCTTAAATTCCTCATTGGGAGACCAGAGACAGTGCGGATCAGAAATAGCCTCTCCTCCTCGCTGGCAATCAACACCGGCACGCGTGCTGAACCCTCTGCGCTGCTCCCTCTACACCAGGTGGCTCAGCACAGCTGAGACGCCATCTTTAAACCCGCCGATAACGCGGCCGTTGTTGGCAGAGTCTGGGACGGTGGCGGGGAAACGGACAGGAGTGAGACAGGTCAGCTGGTTGAGTGGTGCTACGACAACAACATCGTACTCGACGTCCGGAAGGGATTGATTGTGGACGTCGGGAAGGGGAATTCACACCAGTCCTCATCGAGGTATCAGCAGAGGAAAGGGTGAGCAGTTTCAAGATCTGTCCTGAGCCCGATATATTGATGCAATTAGCAAGAGGGCACACTAGCAGTTACACTTGCTTCAGAGTTTGAGGAGGCTTGGTATGTCACAAGAGAGTCTAGAAACTTTCTACAGATGTACAGTGGAGAGCATTCCAACTGGTTTGCTCTGTAGGGGGCCACCGTTTCAAGAATAGCTACTTACTTCCCTCCCGTCATCAGATTTACTGAATGGACAATGAACCGAAGAACTCTTATTCGAGGACGAGGGAGATGTCTTTCTTTTTTAAAGAAAGGGGCTTCCCTTCCTCCACTATCAACTCTGCTCTTAAACGCATCTCCCCCATTTCACGTACATCTGCTCTCACTCCATCCTCCCGCCACCCCACTAGGAATAGGGTTCCCCCGGTCCTCACCTACCACCCCACCAGCCTCCGGGTCCAACATATTATTCTCCGTAACTTCCGCCACCTCCAACGGGATCCCACCACTAAGCACATCTTTCCCTCCTCCCCCCCCCCGCATTCCGTAGGGATGGCTCCCTCCGCAACTCCCTTGTCCATTCGTTCCCCCCCCCATCCCTCCCCACTAATCTCCCTCCTGGCACTTATCCGTGTAAGCGGAACAAGTGCTACACATGCCCTTACACTTCCTCCCTTACCACCATTCAGGGCCCCAAACAGTCCTTCCAGGTGAGGCGACACTTCACCTGTGAGTCGACTGGGGTGATATACTGTGTCCGGTGCTCCCGATGTGGCCTTTTATATATTGGCGAGACCCGACGCAGACCGGGAGACCGCTTTGCTGAACATCTACGCTCTGTCTGCCAGAGAAAGCAGGATCTCCCAGTGGCCACACATTTTAATTCCACATCCCATTCCCATTCTGACATGTCTATCCACGGCCTCCTCTACTCTAAAGATGAAGCCACACTCAGGTTGGAGGAACAACACCTTATATTCCATCTGGGTAGCCTCCAACCTGATGGCATGAACATCGACTTCTCTAACTTCCGCTAAGGCCCCACCTCCCCCTAGTACCCCATCTGTTACTTATTTTTATGCACACATTCTTTCTCTCACTCTCCTTTTTCTCCCTCTGTCCCTCTGAATATACCTCTTGCCCATCCTCTGGGTCACCCCTCGCCCTTGTCTTTCTTCCCGGACCTCCTGTCCCATGATCCTCTCGTATCCCCTTTTACCAATCACCTGTCCAGCTCTTGGCTCCATCCCTCCCCCTCCTGTCTTCTCCTATCATTTTGGATCTCCCCCTCCCCCTCCAACTTTCAAATCCCTTACTCACTCTTCCTTCAGTTAGTCCTGATGAAGGGTCTCGGCCTGAAACGTCGACTGTACCTCTTCCTAGAGATGCTGCCTGGCCTGCTGCGTTCACCAGCAACTTTGATGTGTGTTGCTTGAATTTCCAGCATCTGCAGAATTCCTGTTGTTAACTCTTATTTTCTCCCTTTTTGCAATACTTATTTTACAGAAACATCTATTCCTTACTGTAATTTATATTTTTATTACGTACTGTATTGCTGCCGCAAAACAACAAATACGGCCATAAGACACGGGGGCAGAAATGGGCCGTTCAGCCCATCAAGTCTCCCCACCATTCCACCATGACTGATCTGCTCTCCCGCTCAACCCTCGTGGGAGAAAATATCAAGGCCTTACATTGTAATGGGCACTGAGGGGCTAATGATTTGTTTTAAAATGTGAATTCGAAGTCTACAATCCCTTATCTGTAACTAATGTTCTCTGTGTGATTGAAATGTGCCTCGCAACTGAGATGTAAAAATAACTGTATCTGTTCTTCTTTGTTCTGAGAAGTTTTATATGTCTGCGGTTGTGCCAGCTTGTCTGGTATATTTTTTGAGAACAAACACTTAAGTAAAATGTGCAGCTGCTCAGGGACATATTTTTGCTACCTCGCCGTCCGGTAGTGTTGCTGGAGTTCAAATAAGTACTAAGAAACTGATTACTAAGCGTTGCCTTGAAGTCGTCATGCAGGATGTGGTGGACTAATTATACATTGTTCTCTAAAATATTAGACATTGTTCTCTGAAAGTGCTAGACCAAGGTTCAAATAAGGAATTATCTGGTCATACAATGTTCTGAGGCACGTGACCTTTACTTCTGTAAAAAATCCACCTAGGTGTCTCTTGTCATGTATAAACATGACTGAGTTTTCTTGTTGGATGGAGCTCCAGGATCCCACGTTTAGGCGCTGGGCTTCCCATGATATCGTGCGACAAATAAAGAATTTTCTACCACACACACACAAAATACTCTGCAGATGCTGGGTCGAAGCAACACTCACAACACGCTGAAGGAACTCAGCAGGTCGGGCAGCATCAGTGGAAACGATCAGTCCGGAACCCTTCGTCAGGACTGTAGAGGGAAGGGGCAGAGACCCTATAAAGAAGGTGGGGGGAGGGTGGGAAGGAGGAGGCTGGTAGGTTCCAGGTGAAAAACCAGCAAGGGAAAAGATAAAGGGGTCGGGGAGGGGAGGCAGGGAGGTGATAGGCAGGAAAGGTGAAGAAGGAATAGGGGAAAGCACAATGGGTAGTAGAAGGAGGTAATTCCCTCCCCCTCCTTTCCCCTATCCCTATTTCCCCCTCCCCCAGCTGCCTATCACCTCCCTCATGGTTCTGCCTCCTTCTACTACCCATTGTGTTTTCCCCTATTCCTTCTTCACCTTTCCTGCCTATCTCCTCCCTGCCTCCTCTCCCCCTCCCCTTCATCTTTCCCCTCACTGGTTTTTCACCTGGAACCTACCAGCCTTCTCCTTCCCACCCTCCCCCCACCTTCTTTATAGAGCCTCTGCCCCTTCCCTCTTCAGTCCTGACGAAGGGTTCCGGCCCAAAACGTCGACTGATCGTTTCCACGGATGCTGGCCGACCTGCTGAGTTCCTCCAGCGTGTGGTGAGTGTTGCTTTCTACCACACTCTCCCTCCGGGTCCGAGTACTCTTTTCCGCGACAACCCTCATTCTCCTACCTTCTCCTCGTAACCTTAAACACCCTGATTAATCAAGAACCTATCAACCTGCTTTGAATGACTCGGTCACCACTGCCAACTGTGGCAATGAGTTCCACAGATTCTCCAATCTCCAGCTCAAGAAATTCCTCCTCATCTCTGTTCTGAAGAGACTTCGTGGCTGGGGGATTCGGGAGAAAGTGCAGGTAAAATTCCCCGTAAATAAAGAGGTGGGACTCCATGCCGTGATGGGTTTAAGGGTTGACCAAGCGTCAGAATCAGGTTTAATACCACCAGCCTACGCCGTGAAACTTGTTAACTTAGTGGCATAACATGAATTACGGTAATTATATTTCCTAAATGGACTTTGAAGCTTTGAACACTACTTCACTTTTTTCAATACACAGTATTTCTGTTTTTGCACATTTTTTAATAATCTAGTAGTGGTAGTAGTAGTCATACTTTATTGATCCCGGGGGAAATCGGTTTTCGTTACATAAATAATTAAATAGTGATAGAACCATAAATAGTTAAATAGTAGTATGTAAATTACACCAGTAAATTATGAAATAAGTCCAGGACCAGCCTATTGGCTCAGGGTGTCTGACCCTCCAAGGGAGGAGTTGTAAAGTTTGATGGCCACAGGCAGGAATGACTTCCTATGATGCTCTGTGCTGCATCTCGGTGGAATGAGTCTCTGGCTGAATGTACTCCTGTGCCCAACCAGTACATTATGTAGTGGATGGGAGACATTGTCCAAGATGGCATGCAACTTGGACAGCATCCTCTTTTCAGACACCACCGTCAGAGAGTCTAGTTCCATCCCCACAACATCACTGGCCTTACGAATGAGTTTGTTGATTCTGTTGGTGTCTGCTACCCTCAGCCTGCTGCCCCAGCACATAACAGCAAA
This sequence comes from Mobula hypostoma, assembly GCF_963921235.1. Lineage (NCBI taxonomy): Eukaryota > Metazoa > Chordata > Chondrichthyes > Myliobatiformes > Myliobatidae > Mobula > Mobula hypostoma. The sequence continues at coordinate 8,346,189 of NC_086126.1, read as the reverse complement.
CATGATCGCACTGGCCACCATAGACTCGTAGAACATCCTCAGCATCGTCCGGCAGATGTTAAAGGACCTCAGTCTCCTCAGGAAGTAGAGACGGCTCTGACCCTTCTTGTAGACAGCCTATGCAATATATGTAATTGATTTACCTGTTTGTTCATTATTTTGTTTTATTTTATTTATTATTATTATTTTTTCTCTCTCTGCTAGATTAAGTATTGCATTGAACTAAGTTAACAAATTTCACATCACATGCCAGTGATAATAAACCTGATTCTGATTCTGATATATTAAATAGTTAAATTAATCAAGCACTGTAAAAACAGAAATTTTTTTAAAAAGTAGTGAGGTAGCGTTCATTGGTTCGATGTCCATTCAGAAATCGGATGGCAGAGGGGAAGAAGCTGTTCCTGAATCGTTGAGTGTGTGCCCTCACTGATGGTAGAGGGCACGTCCTGGGTGATGGGGGTCCTTAATGATGGACGCTGCCTTTCTGAGGCATCGCTCCTTGAAGATGTCCTGGATACCCTGGAGGCTACACCAGGGCCAGATGGAAGGTAGGTGAGGAGATCATGAAGGTTGCGGTTGAGAATTTTAAACGGTTGCTGGTCACAAATGCCAGACGACCGGAGGATGGTAAATGTGCCGTAGTGTCCTACGGTATAGTCACAGGCCCTTCAGCCCATCTGGTCCATGCTGACCAAGATTCCCATCTAAGCTAGTTCTACTTGTCCATGTTTGGCCCCTATCTCTCTAAACCAGTGGTCCCCAAACTTTCTTTCGATTACCGCCTCCTTGGCTCCCAGACCACATCCTCAGTGACCCCCAACTCCCTTTCCGGCCATGACATAAAAGCTATAAATTATTTTGATTTCCAATGCACCGTGAAAGAAAATCGGAACTGCAAATTCAAAGCAGTGACAAATAATTGCAAAAAAATTATTCATAAGTCACTGAGAAGTCTCAGTTCAGTAATTTGCAGTCTATTTCACTACCTTGAAAAAAATTGGGCCACTGCACTGAAGCCGTGCTCCACAAAATATTCTGCTGGATAGGCAATGAGGAAAATCTTGACCTTTTTCCCACAGTGCAGGAGAGCGTTCGGTAATAAAATGCATCTTTTAGTAATTGTGGCCATGAGTCAACCGATTGACATCAAACCTATTTATTACCTAATCTAGTCCATAAGAAATTTCAAACCTTCTAATGTGTTCAGCTTAACCACTGTCTGAAACAGCATTGCAGACTGCCTACTTCAAAGGACTATTAAGGATGGACAATAAGACCATAAGGCCAGAAGATAGAGGTGCAGAGTTAAGCTATTTTGGCCAGTCAAGTCTCCTCTGCCATTTTCATCACGGCTAATCCATTTTCCCTCCCAGCCCCAGTCTCTCCTACCTTCTTCCCGTATCCCTTCATGCCCTGAGCAATCAAGAATCTATCAGCCTCTGCCTTAAATATACCCAGTGTCTTGGGCAACAAATTCCACAGATTCACCACCCACGGGCTAAAGAAATTCCTCGGTTCTAAATGGACATCCCTCTATTTTGAGGCGGTGTCCTCTGGCCTTAGGGTCCCCCTTCAAAGGAAACATCTCCACATCCACGCTACTAAGGCCTTGCAAATTCTGATAGATTTCAATGAGATCCCCCCCTCAGTCTTCTGAATTCCAATGATTTCAGAAGCGTGATACTCCCTCTCCAATACAGTATACTGTAATCTTCTAAATGGAACATGGCATTATAGGGTCCCCCATTACCCAGGTCATGCCCTCTTTTCATTGCTACCATCAGGAAGGAGGTACAGGAGCCTGAAGGCACACACTCAACGATTCAGGAACAGCTTCTTCCCCTCTGCCATCCGGTTTCTGAATGGACATTGAACCTCACTACTTTTCAATTTCTATTTATGCACCAAATTTTTAATTTAACTAGGGTGATGATGATCATCACCAGTCTGGGTGGAAGGTGTGGAGATCCTGAGATGCCCAGTCGTCAAGATCCCCCTCTCGGCCTCACCGGTGGAGTCCAAAGGAAAGTTTATGAAGCGATACGTCTGTCACCAGCTCGGCTGCAGGAGCTGCCGGAAGGATGTTCGGTGACGTCCGGCCGCCTCAGGGGCTCCACTCTGGATCTGCTGTCTGGGTTTTACTCCCGTAGCCTTCGTCTCTCCCGAGGCTGCCCGCAAGGCAGTGGGGCTATTTACCCATCGCTGGGGATCTGGTTCACGAGCACCAGTGTGTGTCCATACACCGGTGGGCCTGCGTGCTACGTGTGCAGGGGCCGGACCTCCTCCCCGTCCTCTGTAGTTCAGCCCGAGTCCAAGAGGAGTTCGGTTTCCGCGTGTCGCCGGCGAGGAGGCACGACGTGAGGCTTGCTGTAGGAGAGGCTGTGTACTGGCAGGGAGAGACTGACACATTCAGCTCTCCTGTTCGCGAGACTGCTCGCCAGCAGTGGGAGCTGAGAGTGAGAGCGGCAAGCACTACACCTACAAGATGCCTCACAACAACCAGTTTGACAACCATAATCCACAGTTTTTTTCTCTATTATTATGTATTGCAATGCACTGCAGCTGCAAAGTTAACAAATTTCACAACACAAGTCGGTGTTATTAAACTTGATTCTGATTCTGAGTACAGGCCCAGAGCCATCAAATGATCCTTGAATGACAAGCCTTTCAATTCTGGAATCGTTTTCATGAATCCCCTTCGAACCCTCTCCAACACAGGCAAGCACATCCTTTCTGAGATAAGGGGCCCAATTCTGCTCAGAATACTCCAAGTGCCTTATAGAGCCTCAACATTACATCCTTGCTTTTATATTCTAGTCCTCTTGAAATGAACACTAACATCACACTTGTCTTCCTCACCTCAGGGTCAGTAAGTGTGGTACTGTATGTCTAGCATTACCCTGTCCCATCAATGAATACATAACGCATAAAATCTTTTCACTCTGTGGACAGCAAATATTACAAGGCTATCCTAAAATCTGCAAACAACAGGAATTCTGCAGATGCTGGAAATTCAAGCAACACACATCAAAGTTGCTGGTGAACACAGCAGGCCAGGCAGCATCTGTAGGAAGAGGTGCAGTCGACGTTTCAGGCCGAGACCCTTCATGACGAAGGGTCTCGGCCTGAAACGTCGACTGCACCTCTTCCTACAGATGCTGCCTGGCCTGCTGCGTTCACCAGCAACTTTGATGTGTGTTGTTTCCTAAAATCTGCCATATGTTAGCCAATTTTTATAAATGTCCTATAACCTGTTAGAGGAGCCTTGGCTCTGAGTTGAGGGAGTTATTCAAGTTATAGAGCCTTTCTGCATTTCAGAAAGCTGTAAAGGTTTAAATGTAAAAGTATCTCGAGAATGACTGGTCTATTGGTAAGAAATGTAATAAGAAAATTTAATATGGTAGTTACCTGCAACAAGTTTATAGGTACATTCAATAAAATGCTCTTTCCATGTAGGAATGACCACAGGTTGAACCAGTGCAATGTAGTAACACATGTGTGACTGAATCATTTTAATATTTTAATTTAATAGTTTAGAGGATCTATCCTGGTCCCAACATATTAATGCAGCTTTAGAGAAGGCAAGATGGCGGCTATGTTTCATTCAGAGTTTGAGGAGATTTATCACATCACCAAAAGCATTTGCAAATTTCTGTACATGCGCCGTAGAAAGCATTCTAACTGATTGCATCACCTTCTGGTATTGGGGGGAGGCGTTGGTGAGGTGGGCTATTGCACAGAATCAAAGTCGAGTAATGGCAGCTGTAAAATTAGTCAGCTCCATTATGGACACTGGTCTCTGTAGCATCTAGGACATCTTCGAGGGGCAGTGTCTCAAAAAGGCGGCATCCATCATTCAGGACCCCCATCACCCAGGACAGGCCCTGTTCTCATTGCTACCATCAGGGAGGAGGTACAGGAGCCTGAAGGCACACACTCAACGATTCAGGAACAGCTTCTTCCCCTCTGCCATCCGATTTCTAAATTGACATTGAACCCATGAACACTACCTCTCTACTTTTTTATTTCTATTCTTTTTGCACGGCTTAACTAATTAATACATACTTACTATAATTCACCGTCTTTTCTCACTATTGCACTGCACTGCTGATGCAAAGCTAACAAATCTCACGACATATGCCGGTGATACTAAATCTGATTCTCACTCAGATGCGTGGCACATCACTGAGCCTGCAGAAGAGACCTCCGGCTTGTTGGACTCCGCTCTGCGGTGCCACAACATAGCTAAGCCCGTGAAGTGGTAGACAAGACAACTTTTTTTGGAGAGCAAGCTGGCAATTCGTAAAATAGTAAACGATCAAAAGAGTGCCACATATACTGACTGGTGCCAATTTCAGTAAAATGTGATATGATCTGTTTATTGTGTTCCTGATTGCCCGCCTCTTCTCTGAAGCAATGGCCTGTCTCAGCAGCAGATTCAGGTTTAATATCACTGACATATTGACGAATTGTTTTCTTTATTATTAACTTTAATTGTATATCATCAAATTAAATAAGCAGTTCTAAAGGAGAGGAAAGATTACTGAGGTAGTGTTCATGGGTTCAGTGTCCATTCAGAACTCAGATGGCCCAGGGTGGGGTTGGGGGGGAGTTCCTGAATTGTTCAGTGTGCGTCTTGAAGGCTGATGTATACTTCTGCGTCAAATCGAACCCTACGCAGAGCCTACGCGGATCCCTACGCCGTAGCCTGACGCGCACCTCTCCCAAAATGTAACTACGCGTCGCAGCCACGCAGAGCATAACAGCTGTGATTGGTCCGCTTGGTAGCATCGCGTTTCCTCCTACGCTGCAATAGCTTCCCATTGGGCGACTGAAGGGCAGGGAAGGGACTCTGGCTGCAATGCTTTCCATAAAGCTTTACAGAACCCCGAAATTACGGAGGGCACGTTTCGCTCTTACGAAAAAAGACGTTCGCTTTAAACTTGCTTACCCCGAGAAAGACTACCATGACCACGAAGCCTTGCACGGGCAGGTGTGTGCGCATGCGCGACGTGCACGAATTGCAGAGCGACGCAGACACACCAACCCACAAGTATAAATGCTCACAACGCGCGTAGCCCACTTGTGTAGGTTACGGCGTCGATTTGACGCAGAAGTATAAATCAGCCTTGGGGCTCCTGTACCTCCTCCTTGATGGTAGCAAAGAGAACAGGGCATATTCTGGGTGATGAGTATCTTTACTTACAGATGTCACCTTTTCAGGCACTCTCTTTTGAATATGTCCTTGATGCTGGGTCTCTGGTAACATCCCAAATATAGCCACTGTTGTGTCCTCTTTGTAATTACATCATTATGTTAGGCCCAGGACAGATCTTCAGAGATGCTGACACCCAGGAAGCTGCTCACTCTTTCCACTGCTGACCCCTCGATGAGGGCAGAAGTGTGTTCCTTCGACCTCCCCTTCCTGAAGCTCACAATCAATTTGTTGGCCTTACAGACGCTGAGTGCAAGATTGTCGTTGTGACACCACTCAGCCAGCTGATCTATCTCGCTCCTGTGCGCCCTCCTGGTCACCATCTGGAAGCCAACGACAGTTTTGTGTCACCAACAAGTTTACAGATGGCGTTTGAACGGTGCCTAGCCACACAGCCGTGAGTGTAGAGAGAGCAGAGCAGCGCCCTACGCACTCATCCAGTGTTGATTCTCAGCGAGGAGGAGGCGCTATTTCCGATCTGCACTCACTGAGGTCTCCCGATGAGGAAGTCAAGGATCCAGATACAGAGGGAGATACGGAGTGCTTGCTGATTAGTACCGAGGGTATGATTCCATTAAACACTGAGCAGCCTGTCAGAGGTATTGCTACTGTCAAGGCCAGTGAGATTTCATCTGCTGTAGACCTATTGTTGTGATCCGCAAATTGCAGCAGGTCCAAGTCCTTGCTTTGGCAGGAGTTGATTCAGGCCATGTCTATCCTCTCAATACACTTCATCACAGCATTGAGGCATCCGTTAGTCTTGCGAGACCGTGGATCTGCGCCTGGAAAGTCTTCATTCTCCAGGGCACAGGCCTGGGCAAAGTTCTATGGAAGACCAGCAGTTGCCCATGCTGCAAGTCTCCCCTCTCCACCGATGTTGTCCAAGGGAAGGGCATTAGGACCCATACAGCTTGGCACCGGTGTCGTCGCAGAGCAATGTGTGATTAAGTGCCTTGCTCAAGGACACAACACGTTGCCTCAGCTGAGGCTCGAACTCATGACCTTCCGGTCGCTAGTCCAATGCCTTAACCACTTGGCCACATGCATAACCGTGCGATAGTCGTTGTGGTAGCCTACCCTGCTCTTCTTGGGCACTGGTATGATTGTCGACCTTTTGAAGCAGGTGGAAACCTCCGACTGATGCCGTGGGAGATTGAAGATGTCCCTGAACTCCCGCCAGTTGGTTGGCACACGCTTTCAAAGCCCTTCCACGCACACCACGCCTTGCGAAGGTTCACCCTCCTGAAAGGTGACGTCGGCCCCGAGACGGAGATCGCAGGGTCAGCAGGTCTGCAGGGATTCGTACGGGTGTAGCTTCATTCTCCCTTTCGAAGCGGCCATGGAAGGCGCTGAGCTCATCTGGGAGTGAAGCACCACAGCCAATCACGACTTTAGGTTTCACCTTGTAGGAAGTAACAGCCCGCAAACCCTGCCCGAGCTGACAGGCGTCAAATCCTGTTTCCAACTTCAATCAGAATTGTTTTCCCACTCTTAAAATAGCCTTCCGTAGGACCTACCTGGAATTCTTGTGGAGTACCAGATCACCTGTGTGGGCATGTGGCCAAGTGGTTAAGGCATTGGACTGGCGACCTGAAGGTCATGAGTTCGAGCCCCAGCCGAGGCAATGTGTTGGGTTCTCGAGCAAGGCACTTAATCACACATTGCTCTGCGACGACACTGGTGCCAAGCTGTATGGGTCCTAATGCCCTTCCCTTGGGCAACATCGGTGTCGTGGAGAGGGGAGACTTGCAGCATGGGCAACTGCCGGTCTTCCATACAACCTTGCCCAGGCCTGCGTCCTGGAGAGTGAAGACTTTCCAGGCGCAGATCCATGGTCTCGCAAGACTAACGGATGCCTTTACTTATTTTACCAGATAACCGGTCTTGAATGCCACAGATCTAACCCTCAGCAGACTATGAATCTCCTGGTTCACCCATTGCTTTTGGCTCGGGTATGTCCACTATGTTCTTGAAGGCACAAGACTGCTGCTGTAGGTAAACATCTTTTTTCCTTTTCTCCAATGAGAATTCTGTTCCATAACAGCTATAGTCCAGCTGCTACACAGCATTACAGTTCAGCACAGACTAGATGGGCCGAAGGTACTGCAGTGATCTATGACTGTCCTGTCACAAGCACCAAGATGTGGTATCAGAATCAGGACCAGGTTCATTATCACTGATTCCAGACTTGAGAAGGGGTAAGACGAGGGGAAACACCAGTCCTCGTTGAGGGACCAGAAGTGGACAGTGAGTGAGCAATTTTCCGGGTGTCAATATCTCTGAGGATCTGCCCTGGACCCAACATATTGACGCAGCTACAGAGAAGGCAAGAAATTAGTAATGATTTCGATTGTCATGTATTGTAAATGTAATACACAATAGAAAAAAGGTCAAGTGCAGTAATTACGTATAAAATAAATAGTTAAATTAAATAAGCAGTGCATAAATAGAAATTTAAAAAATGTAGTGAGGAAGTGTTCATGGGTTCAGAGTCCATTTAGGAATCGGACGGCAGAGGGGAAGAAGCTGTTCCTGAATCATTGAGTGTGTGTCTTCAGGCTCCTGTACCTCCTTCTATACATTCATCTCTTCAACCACAAATAAAAAAATTTTGACATTTTCTTGTGCACATCGCTCCAACCTACCCAATTGGTATATCACCACCTCCCCCCCCCCCACAATAGCAATAATTAGCCCGAAACTTTCCTGCCTCATTCCCTCTTCCACTGCATCTCCTCCGGTAGTGAGTGCGGCACTCCCTCCAAGTGCTTCCAAGGCATGTCAAAGCTCAAAGTAAATTTATCATCAAAGCACGTACATTTCACCACACACAATCCTGGGATTAATTTCCTTGCAGGCATTCACGTTAGAACAAAGAAGTACGACAGGATCGGTGAAAAGCTGCGCACAAACAGCCAACGTGCAAGAGCAGAGACCGCGCATTGCGAAAGGACAAAATAAATAAAGAAATAAAAGCGCAAACAAATACATTGGTAAATAAATCACAATTGGAGTCTTCGAAAGAGAATGCACAGGTTACAGAGTCAGTTCAGCGTTGGGGTGAGCGAAGGTATCCACACCAGTTCAGGAGCCTGACGGTGGAAGGGTGATAGCTGTTCCCGGCCAGACTCTGTCGCCAATTCTTGAGTCGGACAACTCGGGCTGGGGAGGGGGGGACGGAAAAACTGCCACGGCCAGACTTTATCACTGTAAATCAGCGAGCTGTTTTGAGTCTGTCTCCCCTCCCGCTGTGAAAGAGTGACACCTCTCTGTCCCTTGGCTCGGGCGAGAGAGAGCCTGTGGTATGTCACATTGGTCGGGTGAACAATTCGTTTTTCTCTACTGCAGGGCACGGTCTTTCCTGGGGGGTGGGGGCTTTGCTGTTGCTTGCTTGGTGGGTGGAGGGTGCTGATGCTTTTTTTGCTGAAGTTAGTAGGGGAGGGGGAAGAGGAGGGCTTCGAGGGGCATTCTTCTGCTTTGTGGATGTTGAATTGAATTGAATTGACTTTATGACTTACATCCTTCATATACATGAGGAGTAAAATTCTTTATGTTATGTCTCCATTCAAATGTGCAATTATAGTAAGTTATAATAAATATTATGTACAACAGGACAATCAATATAACATCTTCTTCTACAGTTGCATCGGCATGAATTAATCAGTCTGATGGCCTGGTGGAAGAAGCTGTCCCGGAGCCTGTTGGTCCTGGCTTTTATGCTGCGGTACCGTTTCCCGGATGGTAGCAGCTGGAACAGTTTGTGGTTGGGGTGACTCGGGTCCCCAATGATCCTTCGGGCCCTTTTTACACACCTGTCTTTGTAGATGCCCTGAATAGTGGGAAGTTCACATCCACAGATGCGCTGGGCTGTCCGCACCACTCTCTGCAGAGTCCTGCGATTGAGGGAGGTACAGTTCCCATACCAGGCAGTGATGCAGCCAGTCAGGATGCTCTCAGTTGTGCCCCTGTAGAAAGTTCTTAGAATTTTTGGGGGTGGGGGCCTGTGAATTTGGGGGTGTCTGTGAAGAATAAGAATTTCGGGTTGTATATTGTATACATTCTCTGATATTAAATGAATCTATTGAATTATTGAACACGGTGGTGTGGGGCCTAAGGCTCCTGTACCTCCTTCCCAATTGCAACAGCAAGAAAAGGTCATGGACTGGATGGTGGTCTTAACTCTTACCTTTGTCGGTCTGATTTGCCCTTCACTCAACTTCAATCCTTTGCATCTAATCGCTGCCTCTGATGGTCCTGTCATCGTCTGCCTCCTGAACTCTTCCCCAACTATCTCGTATGCTCTTATCTCCCTCAGTACATCTTCCTTCATCCCTTTACCACTTTACTTGACTCCACCGGCTTCCCTCCTCGCAAGACCAAACCAGAATCATTATCTCCAAATCGACAATCACATTTTAATTGAAAATTTCAAGACAGGTTTGGTTTCCATGCGCTGCGCTTCAGGAGAAAGGTTATCATTTAGATGGAAAAACAGGGTACGAGAACAAAAGACCCGCAGAATGCTATTTAATTTAAATCTGCTGTGATTGATGTACGAGACAAACTCGAGGAATTGTGCAAGGCTGAATAAGTGACGCAATCTGAATCTTTTGAAAAGTTTACCCTTAACATTTTGAGAAAATTAAAAATGAAAATGTGCTGGTTCGTACGATATGAAGTGACGTGCTTCACAAATTTCAGCTTCTTGGCAGGGCCCTGGTCGCCCAAAATTCTGAGCATGCACAAGATCATTATGCCTCTCCACACAAAGAGCGCACAGCAAAGCCATGTGTAAAATGAGCCATTTGGCTGGATTTCACACCCAATATTCGGATTTGGCCGCGGGCCCTGTTTTATTTGGCTCCTGCGAGAGGCCTGGCACTGAGAGAGAGGGAGAGAGAAAAAACAGGAGCCCAGTCAGTGCCAGATTACAGAATACTGTGTGTGTCTCGCAGCCAGACCTTGAGAAGCAACAGAGAGCTGTACATGGCTCAAATAATGTAACCAGCTAATTGCTGGCTATTTAAATTACTCTGCGTGCAACAGAAAGGGACCGTACTCAGTGGAATTACTCCCAAATGACACGGCGGCCACTTTATTAGGTCCACCTGCTCACGAAAGCAAATATCTGATCAGCCAAATATGTGGCATTGTCTCAATGCATAAAAGCATGAAGGCATGGTCATGAGGTTCAGACTGAACGTCAGAGTGGGGAAGAAATGTGATCTAAGTGACCTTGACCGTGGAACGATTGTTGGTGCCAGATGGGGTGGTTTGAGTATCTCAGAAACTGCAGACGTCCTGGGATTTTTGCGCACAGCAGTGTCTAGAGCAGGGGTTTCCCAACTTTTTATGCCATGGACCAATACCATTAAGCAAGGGGTCTGTGGACCCCTTCCCTTCTCCTGCCCCCCTCCTAAGACGGCGGCAGCTAAATGCATCTCACTTCCAGGAATGGCAGGTGTGCAATAGTCCTACCCCGCCATCCATATATTATTAATTTTGGACTGCACTCCTGAGGTTTTAGAGTTTATTTAATGTATATATTCTTTGTCATGCTGCAAAACGTTGAGCTGCTAAACTGTGTTTCATTGCTCCACAACAATGACAATAAAGATATTCTATTGTATTCTTAAAAAAAGGCCTTGATAATGAGAGAACAACAGGAATTCTGCAGATGCTGGAAATTCAAGCAACATACATCAAAGTTGCTGGCGAACGCAGCAGGCCAAGCAGCATCTATAGGAAGAGGCGCAGTCGACGTTTCAGGCCGAGACCCTTCGTCAGGACGTCACGAAGTCCTGACGAAGGGTCTCAGCCTGAAACGTCGACTGCGCCTCTTCCTATAGATGCTGCTTGGCCTGCTGCGTTCACCAGCAACTTTGATGTACGTTGCTTGATAATGAGAGAGGTCAGAGGAGAATGGCCAGACGGGCAGGGAACAGTAACTCAACTAACCACACACAGAGGGAGTCAGGCTCTATCATAGTTGACTGATGATTTTGGTGGACTGGTGGATCTGGACTAGATACATGTATGTTCTGCGTTGTTGCATTTTACTGGTATTCTATATGTGCTTGTTATCTTGTACGTGCAAGGACTGGGCCTCAAGCTGTGTGTCACTGGGGGGGGGGCGGTGGCGTGGAGCATCCAGTCTGGAGTCAGTGCTGCTCCCCTTTCCCCAGTGTTCGCTAGTGGGAGACGGGCTCTATTGTGGTTGATTGTGGATTGAGGGCGCAAGTTTTTGACTCTGTTATTGCAAGATTGCAATACCGTTTGTGCTTCCCATCTTGTGCGTGCTTTGTTCTGTGTGCGTCTGTTGGTATTGTGTTTTGTATCTTGATCCTGGAGTAACACTGTCTCATTTGGCTGTATTCATGAGTACTAATGCCTGGCTGAATGACAATTAAACTTGAATTGAATTGAATTACGACAGTGGTATGCAGAAGAGCATCTCTGAATGCACAACACATCGAACTTTGAAGAAGATGGGCTGCAGGAGCTACCTAATAAACTGGCCACTGAATGTAATAGGAGGTGTCAGTGCTCCATTAATCTAGTTCTATATCTTGAAGTAAATCAAGGAGAGATATCTGCTATAGGTAATTCAGATTATCTGTCACGTAGGTCACCGTTTAGTTTTCTCACTTTCAACATTGGGTTGTCAGAATAACACGATGAAAAATTGCATTTACCTTTCATCTCTACTACAGGGAGAAACATTTCACAAGAGCATTATCAAACAAAGTTTGACATCGTCACAAAGAGATATAAAGATCTCCCGGTGGCCACCCATTTCAATTCTACTTCCGATTCCCGTTCTGTCACGTCAGTCCTTGGCCTCCTCTACTGCCATGATTTTGCAGTACTCAGGTTCGAGGAGCAACACTTTATATTCTCTCTGGGTAGCCTCCAACCTGACGGTACGAACATTGATTTCTCGAACTACTGGTAATTAACCCCTCCTCTCCTTCACCATTCCCCATTCCCATTTCCCTCTCCCAATTTATTTCCTTACCTGCCCATCTGGTGCTCATTCCCCTTTTCTTCCACAGTCTTCTACTCTCCCCCAGCAGATTTCCCCTCCTCCAGCCCTTTATATATTTCACCAATCTTTACTTCCCAGCTCTTTACTTCACCGTCTCCCCCTCTCCCGGTTTCACCCATCACCTACCACCTTGTACTTCTTCCTCCCCTCCCCCTACCTTCTCACTCTGATTTCTCCTCGTTCTTTCCAGTCCTGATGAAGGGTCTCGGCCCGAAATGCCAGGTGTTTACTTTTTTCCCATAGCTGCTGTCTGGCCTGCTGAGTCCCTCCAGCATGTTGTCTCTGTTGCTTTGGATTTCTAGCCTCGGCAGACTTCCTCATGTTTGCGATTAGGTGACTAAAGGCTGATTAAAGAGTCAGCCATGAAAAGAGGGGGGAATGAAGTGACCCCCATAGGGAGGTGCTCCAGAAGAGAAGGTCATCCCTTTTGAACAGAGATGAGGAGGAATTTCTTTAATAAGAGGGTGCCGAGTCAGCGGGATTCATTGCTAGGGAAGACCAGGTCATTGGGTATGTGTAAGATGGAGGTTGGTGGGTTCTTGATTAGGTTACCAGGAGATCGGGGTTGAGAGAGATAATGGATCAGCCATGATGGAATGCCGGACCAGACTCAATGGGCCAAATGGCCTAATTCTGCTCCTATGTCTTATGGTCTAATTCCAGAATTCAGGGCTAAGTATCTGATGGCACATCCCAGACATGCACGAGGCCAGAATTGTAGGACTGCTGTGATTATAGAGGGTTTAAGGCTGCAGGATGCGATGAAAACAGGAAACGTAATGAGTAAGGAAGCAGCTAGACATTAGGACAGATAATCTCTAGGTGGATCAAGATCTGGTAAATAAAGATTTGGTGAATGGGGCTTGAGGAAGTTAGAATATGGCAGCAGTGTTTGGATGAGTTGGAGATCGGGGTGACTGGGAAGCTAAGCAGCTGATGTAATTTGAATTTTCACAACTAACATTTCCAGACATGAAAATTTCATACCTTCAACAATGCAACCGGAACTGATTGTGGACATAGTTTCAAAACTGCAGGGAAACATTCGATGCAGGCGTAAAATCATTGCACATCTCAACAGACCATTGGGCAAATGAGACTTAGCAACACAGTGTCACAACCCACGGATTCGGCAATGCAGCAGAAACGGCAATTGCGCTTGTGAATATACACGTGTCAGCTAATTATTATTTCATTGTGACGGTATTTAACTCCATTCTTTTCTTCGTAGTGTTTGTCGAGACTTGAGCAAAGCACAGCAACGTTTTGCTGCCTGCTTGCATTCGGCCTTGCCTGAAAAATTGGACTGTTGAGTCAACTGGCTCTGAAGATTAGCGGTATTCGTTTCATATTTAGTTATTCCTTTCAGCTGCAGTGTTGGCTTCATTTTCCATTTGAGAGTTTTAGTTAACAGCCCTGTTCAGCCTAGCGTTTATTGTTTTCTTTCCCTCTAACTCTACTCACGTTAAAGTCTGTGAACTGTCGACCCACTTCAGTGTCTCTCGCTCCGCACTTGGGCCATATCCAAACGTAGTGACGCACAGATTCAAAGCACATTTATTATCAAAGTATGCATGCAGTATACAACCCTGAGATTCATCTTCAGACAACCATGAAGCAAGAGAAAACTACAGAACCTGTATAAAGAAAAATGTCAAGCCCCAGTGCACAAAGAAAAGAACAAATCACACAAACGGCAAGAAAGAAAACACAGAATACAGAACACCAAATCACAAAGATATTGAAACAGTCCAGCCTGTTATCACTCAAACAACAAAGGCAAGATCTTCTTTCATTTTATCAATTTTACTTTCTCTGTTCACATTTAGTACCCTAGACAGCCATTTTCCTACCCACAATTCACCTTTGGTCACTTGCCCATAACAAGGAAAGCGTCCATGCTAACTAAGTGGTTACAGAGCCCAAATGAACAGAGCTCAACACAGGCATATTCAGTCCAGTTCAATCCAGCGCTGTGTCTCTTGCCATCAGCAGGCCGCAGCGCTAGTTCACCCCGATCAAGATCGCACAAAACAGCAACAAAAACAGGAGCAACCAGAAACCGGAAACCTGCAGAGTCCAATCCGCAATTCGCGTCGGTTAAACCTTGCCCAAGACCCATGGACGCCGGCAGCATCGAGCGAGAGGGAGAGAGAAACCAGATAACGGCGTTCGATTTTGAGACCCGCTGAGAAACTGAGGCGGGTAGTATACAAACCACGAGAGCAGCAGGGGCATGAATGAAGGCTTGAAAGGCAGGGAGCTAAAGCACCAGACAAGTGAGATGATGGAGCTCGAAACTGGGGACTTGGCAAGCAAGCAGATAATATAATCTTGCAATTGTCTGAACACTTCTCATTCAGACTGTGTCTGTACAATATCAAATTGAACAATAATGCATTCTGGGGATTCCCTTGCGATCTGGACTTGATGTCACAGACTTTATCTTCATGTTGCTGACTGAATGTTAAGCTTTGTCTGAACGTGGTGCTGAAAGAAAATGCCAGCAGCCAGGATCACAGCAAAAACAGACCTTGTCCCAGCTGTTCTTCTACGAAAGGGACTCTCTCCTTTTTAAGTGCAGCCTTTATTTCCTTGTGTTGGGCATGTGGCCAAGTGGTTAAGGCATTCTTCTAGTTACCTCAAGGTCGAAAGTTTGAGCCTCAGCTGTGGCAGCGTGTTTGTGCCCTTGAGCAAGGCACTTAATCACACATTGTTCTAGTGTCTGTGTGAGGAGTGGCGCCCCACACAGACTTCCAATCTGTGCCTTGTAAGGCATGAAAATGCCCAACGCAGGCCTCTCATGGTCTGAGTCGACGTTCCCCTTCCCTTTATTTCTTTCCTGTGCCTATTCTCGTGATCTTACACTTCTGGTATTCACAAATATCTACCACTTAATTTTTTTTATGGAAATAATTTTGGAGAGTGTGTTACTCAGGTTGGGTTGGTTGGGTTGAGGTGATCTCCAATCTCAGTAATTTACTTGCCAACGTTTCAACACCATACCAGGAGGCACCGCCATTGCATTGGTGATTGTGATGTGACCTCCGAATGCTTGGGGCTTCAATCAGTTGACTGGATGTCATTTCGGAAACTTGATTGTGACATGGGGGGTGGGCCAAGTCACTGATTGGTTTTGTGGGGAGCTTTGGGTGTTGTGGTCTGGAATTGTGCCCGCCTCGGCTCATAAACAGGATCAGGGTCCACACGTCTGTTTACAGAATTGTTCACGGAAAACCACGCTCCTAGGAATTCTCTTGCATGCCGCGTGCTTGCTTGCGCCATGATTTTCACTGGCGCCCAGTCGAATTTGTGACCCCCTCGATCTTCATGGTCAGAGACTAGGGAGAGTCGGTCATGCCGCTCGACAGCCAGTTGTTGTGGGTAGTTTTCGCCCAGTTTGGCTGACAAAATATTTGCTGCAGTGCTCGCACTGGACTTTGCAAAACCACGTTGGTCTTGTCTAATAGCTTGGCTTGTTCTTTATGTATGTATTGAGATAGGACCGTCTGTCTCTTCGAAATCCAACCAGCAATCCCTGATTTAATCCTAGCCTCATCACGGGACAACTTACAATGGCCATTTAACCTATCAACCAGTACGTCTCTAGACTGTGGGAGGAAACCCACGCGGTCACAGGGAGAACGTACAAACTCCTCACAGGCAGCGGCGGGAATTGAACCCGCGTGTCCTACACTGTAAAGCGTCGTGCTAACCACTACGCTACCTTGCCGCCCTCAGCACCCACTTCTCAAACCTTTCAAATTTAGGTCATTTACGACGATTGCTTAATGAAACTCCCATTGTACAATTTTGCCACCTGCCCAATTTCTCAACCTTAATCCATTCTGTCTGTGAGAAATGTGATCAGCTAAGAAATGTGAAATCCCTTTACCATGTGAGTTATCCTCACAAAATGTCAGACTTGCAATCTGACACCTAAAATTACTTTAATCAACTCTTCTAGTTCCACTACAAAGGTAATAGTTCCAACAACACAGGAATTACGTTATCTGTCTAGGATTCAATCATGCCTGCAGATATCATTATAAGCAAACTAGGACTTGCCCAGATAATAATAAACTCTATCACAGCCCCAACGTATTACAAATTATATTAAAATTGCCCTTCTCAGCAAAGATATTGCGCTACATGGATCTTAGGGCAGATGAGGGAAGGCTTGGTGGAAGAGCAAAGGATAAACGAGCACCATAAATAGACAAAGAAGAGGTTAGATTAGATTAGATTAGATTATGAGGACACGCAGTCCTCTTTTATTGTCATTTAGTAATGCATGCATTATGAAATGATACATTAATTCCTCCGGTGTGATATTACAGAAACACAGGACAGACCAAGACTGAAAAAACTAACAAAACCACATAATAATAACATATAGTTACAACAGTGCAACAATACCATAACTTGATGAAGAACAGCCCATGGCACAGTAAAAAAGTTCAAAGTCTCTCGAAAGTCCCACATCTCACGCAGGCGGGGGAAGGAAGAAAACTCTCCCTGCCATGCCCGATCACAGTCCGACTCTGAGTTGTCCGAAAACTCCGAGCCTCCGATTAGCCCTCCGACCCGAGTACTGAGCACCATCTCTATCCGAGCAATTCCACCTCAGTCTCGGTCGCCAGCAGCAGGCAAAGCCGGGGATTTTGGGGCCTTCCCTCCGGAAGATTCTCGATCGCCCAGTAACAGCAGCAGTGAACTGGCGTTTCAGAAATTTCTCCAGATGTTCCTCTGTGCTTTCACGCCTGTCTCCATCAAATCAGAATTGTCCATGGCCCCTATTTAACAGATACGATATAATTTCACCGGAGAGCTACGCGCACGGTGAGCTGCTATCTTCTCCTACAGGAAGGAATTCTGAAACTTATGGCCTTGCTAATTGTCTGTATTAAAAGGATTCAAGCCTAGTTGGTCAGTGTTCGGTACCTTTCACTAGATCTTATAACAAAGTACCAAACACACAAAGACATGTTTATTGCTAGCAATGAAGAGAAGCATCCCCATTCCCCATGGCTGGAGACGGCCTCTGATTTACAGTTTACAAAGTTCCTTTTCCATACAAGTTTTCAGACTTTGCTTTGGCTGTTACCTGTTCTGCAAGGCCAGCTCCTCTAGCAGAGCATCACTTCAAGGCCAGCATCAACCTCCCCTTGGTTACATAATGATCAACGATCAATTGTATGGCTCCTGTCACAAACCAGCATATAGCAAAGCACTATGGGATCTTACAGGTTCCATTTTGTTACGTTAGAAGATTAAATACATAAACATCTGAGAGTTTTTAATATATTTTCACACCAGAAATGGATATCCTAGAATATCTCTGCACAATATTACAGAGATGGGGAAGTATTAAAAAAAATTAGGGGGTGAGAATTTAAAATTCATCCAATGTTCCTCAAGAGAGGACTCAATGATGTTAGCAAGCAATGGAAGGAGGAGTAGATTGGAATCAGAATCAGGTTTAATATCATTGGCATATGTTGTGAAATTTGTTGTCTTTGTGGCTGCAGTACAATGTAATGCATAATAATAGAAAAAAACTGTGAATTACAGTAAGAATATATATATTAATAATAATACTTTATTGATCCCAAGTGGGAAATTCTTTCATTACAGCAGCAACATTTAAAAACACACTTAACACTGTGTGTACTTAACTAATAATAAAGTACAGAATAATACTCAATAATAATTTACCAATATGTAATAATCTGCAATAATCTGCAATAATAATTTACAAAATCATAAAACAAGAACTATAGTACTTTGATGAGTGTTCTCCTGTCGCACAGAGATGAACTGTTGTATACGCTTATTGCATTAGGAAGGAAAGACTTCCTGTAACAATCCTTGTGGCAGTGGAGATGAATGAGTCTGTTTCAAAGAATGCTCTGCTGCTTATTCAGTAGGTCATGGAGAGGCTGTGCCCGATTGTTCATAATTGATAAATGGTAGTACAAAAGTAGAAACAAGAAAGTAGTGAGATCGTGTTCAATGTCCATTCAGAAATTGGATGGCAAAGGAGAAGAAGCTGTTCCTGAGTCATTGAGGTCGGGAGGAGAAGATGGCAGTGCACCGTGCGTGCGCAGCTCTCCGGTGAAAATGATATCGTATCCACTAAATAGGGGCCGTGGACAATTCTGATTTGATGGAGAATGGACGTGAAAGCACAGAGGAACATCCGGAGAAATTTCTGAAACACTCATTCGCTGCTGTCGTTACTGTGTGCTCAGGAATCTTTCGGAGGGTAGGCCTCAAAATCCCTGGCCCTGCCTGCTTGAGATGGTGCTCAGTACTCGGTGTCGGAGAGCTGATCAGAGCTCGAAGTTTTCGGATGACTCAGAGTCGGATTGTGGTCGGCATGGCAGGGAGAGTTTTTCTTCCTTCTCCCGTCTGCGTGAGATGTGAGACATTTGAGAAACTTTGAACTTTACTGTGCTCACGGACTTCTTCATCAAGTTATGGTATTGTTACACTGTTTGTAACTATATGTTACAATTATGTGGTTTTGTTAGTTTTTTCTGTCTTGGTCTGTCCTGTGTTTTCTGATATCACACAGGAGGAAATAATTTCTTAATGCATACATTACTAAATGACAATAAAAGAGGACTACGTGTCTTCATAATCATAATCATAATAATCATAAGCTGTGCTTTCAGGCTTCTGTACCTCCTCCTTGATGGTAGCAATAAGAACAAAGCATGTCCTGGGTGATGGGGGTCCCTAATGATGCATGACGCCTTTTTGAAGCAACGCTCCTTGAAAATGTTTTGGATACTACGGATGCTAATGTCCATGATGGAGCTAACTGAGTTTACAACTCTCTGCAGCCTATTTCGATCCTGTGCAGTAGCTACTCCAATACCAGACAGTGATGTGGCCAGTCCGAATGCTCTCCACGGTACATCTGTAGAAATTTGCAAGTGTTTTACCAAATCTCCTCAAACTCCTAACAAAATATTGCCACTATTGTGCCTTCTTTGGAATTGCAACAGTATGTTGATCCCAGGATAGATCTTCAGAGGTAGTGACACCCAGGTACTTGAAATTGCTCACCCTCTCCACCTTTGATCCCTCTATGAGGACAGGTATGTGTTCCCTTATCTTAGCCTTTCTGACGTTCACAATCAGATGGATCAGGCATAGACAGCGTTTAAAAATTGCCCTGAGTTTTTAAAACTTAGTCAAACAAATAATCTTGCATTTCAAATTTGCTATCTGGGAAATAAGGTAAACGAAGTAAAACGAAGTCTTGTCATCTTCAGAAGTTTTCGGATGACTCTGCCATAGTTGGATGCATCAGCAAGGGAGATGAGGCTGAGTACAGGGCTACGGTAGGAAACTTTGTCACATGGTGTGAGCAGAATTATCTGCAGCTTAATGTGAAAAAGACTAAGGAGCTGGTGGTAGACCTGAGGAGAGCTAAGGTACCGGTGGCCCCTGTTTCCATCCAGGGGGTCAGTGTGGACATGGTGGAGGATTACAAATACCTGGGGATACGAATTGACAATAAACTGGACGGGTCAAAGAACACTGAGGCTGTCTACAAGAAGGGTCAGAGCCATCCCTGAAGAGACTGAGGTCCGTTAACATCTGCCGGATGATGCTGAGGATGTTCTACGAGTCTGTGGTGGCCAGTGCTATCATGTTTGCTGTTGTGTGCTGGGGCAGCAGGCTGAGGGTAGCAGACACCAACAGAATCAACAAACTCATTCGTAAGGCCAGTGATGCTGTGGGGATGGAACTGGACTCTCTGACGGTGGTGTCTGAAAAGAGGATGCTGTCCAAGTTGCATGCCATCTTGGACAATGTCTCCCACCCACTACATAATGGACTGGGTGGGCACAGGAGTACATTCAGCCAGAGACTCATTCCATCGAGATGCAACACAGAGCGTCATAGGAAGTCATTCCTGCCTGTGGCCATCAAACTTTACAACTCCTCCCTTGGAGGGTCAGACACCCTGAGCCAATAGGCTGGTCCTGGACTTATTTCATAATTTACTGGCATAAATTACATATTACTATTTAACTATTTATGGTTCTAGTACTATTTATTATTTATGGTGCAACTGTAACGAAAACTAATTTCTCCCGGGATCTATAAAGTACGACTATGACTATGACTATGAAATATAAAGAACACCACAATCTTCCTTCTCCTCTCCCCACTATTTTATTCTAGTGTCTTCCCCCTTCCCTTTCAGTCCTGAAGAAGGGCCTTGGGCGAAAATGTCGACTGTGTACTCCATAGATGCTGCCTGACCCATTGAGTTCCGACGGCATTTTGTGTGTATTGATAAAGAATTTATTCTCATGCAACTGGAAGTTAAAAGGGAGTTCCTGTTATCCTAATATCAAAATAGAATTGTAGAGACAGTGCATACAGAAACCAAGATTCCCAGTATAACCATGATAGATGCATACATTCATCAACCATGGGATTGAGTTCAAGAGCCGTGAGGTAATGTTACAACTATATAAGACCTTGGTCAGATCCCACTTGGAGAACTGGGTTCATTTCCGGTCACCGCACTACAGGAAGGATGTGGATAATGTAGACAGAGTGCAGAGGAGATTTACAAGGATGTTGTCTGGATTAGAGAGCATGCCTTATAAGAATAGGTTGAGAGTACTTGGCCTGTTTTACTTGGAACAATGGAGGATGAGAGGTGACCTGACAGAAGTGTATAAGATGATGAGGGGCATTGGTCGTGTGGATAGCCAGAGGCTTTTTCCCAGGGATGAAACGGCTAGCACGAGGGGACGTAGTTTTAAGGTGCTTGGAAATAGGTACCGAGGGGATGTCAGGAGTAAATTTTTCACACAGAGTGTGGTGGGTGGGTGGAATGCACCCTCAGCCGCGGTGGTGGAGGCGGATACAATAGGGTCTTTTAAGAGGTGTCAGGGGTAAGTTTTTCACACAGTGAGTGGTACATGAAGCTTAGAAGAATAGAGGGCTATGTGGTAGGGAAATTCTAGGTAGTTTCTAGAGTAGGTTACACGGTCGGCACAACATTGTGGGCCAAAGGGCCTATAATGTGCTGTTGATTTCTATGTTCTATGTTTATTACAGCAAAAGTGATTTCTTACCAATCCAGGAGGCTTCTGATCGTAAATTAATGTTTAAAAGATAAATGGTATGTTATAGAATAATGCTAAGTCGAGGAGTAGTTGATATCGAGCGACTTATGTTATGGGATGGCTGTGAGTTAGAACCAGCTGAGATTAAGGTGATAAAGCCAGAAGTGTAAAAGATAGGGGAACGTCTATTAATGAAGATTAAGTGCATATACGTTAAGTGCAAATTTGCTGATGATACAAAGATTGGAGGTGTAGTGGATAGTGAGGAAGGTTTTCAGAGCCTGCAGAGGGACTTGGACCAGCTGGAAAAATGGGCTGAAAAATGGCAGCAACACACATCAAAGTTGCTGGTGAACGCAGCAGGCCAGGCAGCATCTCTATGAAGAGGTGCAGTCGACATTTCAGGCCGAGACCCTTCGTCAGGACTAACTGAAGGAAGAGTGAGTAAGAGATTTGAAAGTTGGAGGGGGAGGGGGAGATCCAAAATGATAGGAGAAGACAGGAGGGGGAGGGATGGAGCCAAGAGCTGGACAGGTGATTGGCAAAAGGGATATGAGAGGATCATGGGACAGGAGGTCCGGGAAGAAAGACGGGGGGGGGGGAACCCAGAGGATGGGCAAGAGGTATATTCAGAGGGACAGAGGGAGAAAAAGGAGAGTGAGAGAAAGAATGTGTGTATAAAAATAAGTAACAGATGGGGTACGAGGGGGAGGTGGGGCATTAGCGGAAGTTAGAGAAGTCGATGTTCATGCCATCAGGTTGGAGGCTACCCAGATGGAATATAAGGTGTTGTTCCTCCAACCTGAGTGTGGCTTCATCTTTAGAGTAGAGGAGGCCGTGGATAGACATGTCAGAATGGGAATGGGATGTGGAATTAAAATGTGTGGCCACTGGGAGATCCTGCTTTCTCTGGCGGACAGAGCGTAGGTGTTCAGCAAAGCCATCCCTCCCCCTCCTGTCTTCTCCTATCCTTTTGGATCTCCCCCTCCCCCTCCAACTTTCAAATCTCTTACTCACTCTTCCTTCAGTTAGTCCTGACGAAGGGTCACGGTCTGAAACGTCGACTGCACCTCTTCATAGAGATGCTGCCTGGCCTGCTGCGTTCACCAGCAACTTTGATGTGTGTTGCTTGAATTTTCAGCATCTGCAGAATTCCTGTTGTTTGTGTTGAAAAATGGCAGATGGAGTTTAATACAGACAAGTGTGAGGTATTGCACGTTGGAAGGACAAACCAAGGTAGAACATACAGGGTTAATGGTAAGGCACTGAGAAGTGCAGTGGAACAGAGGGATCTGGGAATACAGATACAAAATTCCCTAAAAGTGGCGTCACAGGTAGATAGGGTCGTAAAGAGAGCTTTTGGTATATTGGCCTTTATTAATCAAAGTATTGAGTATAAGAGCTGGAATGTTATGATGAGGTTGGTGTTGTATAAGGCATTGGTGAGGCCGAATCTGGAGTAATATGTTCAGTTTTGGTCACCAAATTACAGGAAGGATATAAATAAGGTTGAAAGAGTGCAGAGAAGGTTTACAAGGATGTTACCAGGACTTGAGAAACTCAGTTACAGAGAAAGGTTGAATAGGTTAGGACTTTATTCCCTGGAGCATAGAAGAATGAGGGGAGATTTGATAGAGGTATATAAAATTATGATGGGTATAGATAGAGTGAATGCAAGCAGGCTTTTTCCACTGAGGCAAGGGGAGAAAAAAACCAGAGGACATGGGTTAAGGGTGAGGGGGGAAAAGTTTAAAGGGAACCTTAGAGGGGGCTTCTTCACACAGAGAGTGATGGGAGTATGGAATGAGCTGCCAGACGAGGTGGTAAATGCGGGTTCTTTTTTAACATTTAAGAATAAATTGGACAGATACATGGATGGGAGGTGTATGGAGGGTTATGGTCTGTGTGCAGGTCAGTGGGACTAGGCAGAAAATGGTTCGGCACAGCCAAGAAGGGCCAAAAGGCCTGTTTCTGTGCTGTAGTTTCTATGGTTCTATGGTTCTATGGTTAAGAAACAGGGAAATGTTATTTAATGCAGACAAAACACGAGCAATATCTGTGGGGCTTTGGGGCCGTAAATCAAGACCCCAGGACTGAATCTTAAAATTTAAAAGTAGAGTGTATGTGTAGGTATATGCTATCACATTCTACCTTGAGTATACTACACTGTCCAGTAGCACTGACCTCAACAACAGTGAAGTGCTTTGAGCAGCTTGTGTGGGACAGCATTAAATCACGTCTTGACCTAGGAGGAGCGTTTGATGGCTCAGGGCCTGTACTCACTAGAATGCAGAAGAATGAGGGGTGACCTCATTGAAACCTATCGAATGGTGGAAGGCCCCGATAGAGTGGATGTGGAGAGGATGTTTCCTCTGCTGGGAGAGTCTAAGACCAGAGGGCACAGCCTCAGAATAGAGGGGTGTCCTTTTAGAACGGAGATGAGGAGGAATTTCTTTAGCCAGAGACTGGTGAATCTGTGGAATTTGTTGCCACAGGCAGCTGTGGAGGCCAAGTCTTTACATATATTTAAGGCAGAGGTTGATAGGCTCTTGATTAGTCAAGGCATGAAGGGATACGGGGAGAAGGCAGGAGATTGGGGCTGAGAGGAAAAATGGATCGGCCATGATGAAATGGTGGAGCAGACACAATGGGCCAAATCTTATGGCCCTTTCCTAGTTCACTTATCACTCAAATCAGTCCACTGATGATGCCATAGCCTCTGTCCTCCACCTAGAAAATGATGCCTCCTACGCTAGGATGCTGCTTATCGACTTCAGCTTGGTGTTTAATACGATCAGAAGCAGTTGGGTAAACTGTACACATTGAGTCTCAGCTCCTCTCCCTCTGTAACTGGATCTTGGACTTCTTGACACAACGACCACAATTAGTCCGTGTTAGCAGTGACAATACAATAGAGTGTTAAGTTACAGAGGATGGCACAGCAACAACCTGGCACTCAACGTCAGTAAGACGAAAGAGCTGATTGTGGACTTCAGGAAGGGTAAGACGAAGGAACACATACCAATCCTCATGGAAGGATCAGGAGTGGAGAGAGTGAGCAGGTTCAAGTTCCTGGGTGTCAAGATCTCTGAGGACCTAACCTGGTCCCAATGTATCAATGCAGTTATAAAGAAGGCAAGACAGCGGCTATAATTCATGAGAAGTTTGAACAGATTTGGTTTGTCAACAAAAACACTCGAAAACTTCTATAGATGTACTATGGAGAGCATTCTGTCTGGCATGGGATGGGGTGGAGGGGCAACTATACAGGACCAAAAGAAGCAGAGGGTTGTAAATTTACTCGGCTCCATCTTGGGCACCAGCCTACAAAGTACCCAGGACATCTTTAGGGAGCGGTGTCTCAGAAAGGCAACGTCCATTATTAAGGACCTCCAGCACCCAGGACATGCCCTTTTCTCACTGTTACCATCAGGGAGGAGGTACAGAAGCCTGAAGACACACATTCAGCGATTCAGGAACAGCTTCTTCCCCTCTGCCATCTGATTTCAAGTGGACATTGAACCTGTGAACACTACCTCCCTTTTTTAATATATATTATTTCAGTTTTTTGCACGATTTTTAATCTATTCAATATATGTAGATTGTAATTGATTTACTTATTTATTTATTAGTATTATTTTATTTTTTTCTTCTTCTTCTATGTTATGTATTGCATTGAACTGCTGCTGCCAAGTTAACAAATTTCACGACACATGCCGGTGATAATAAGCCTGATTCCGATAGTTCAATGGTTCAACTTAATATCAGAAAATGCATTCAATATACAACCTGAAATTCTTACTCTTCACAGACATCCACGAAACAGAAAAAACACAAAGAATGAATGACAGAAATGCCAGCACCCCAAAGCCCCCTCCCTTCCCCCACACAAGTCGCAGCAAAAGCATCAACCCTCCCCCCCCACCCCGCAACTGGCTCCAGAAAAAACACCGAACCCCTCCCCCCAACATGCAAGCAATGTCAAAGCCCCCAAAGAGATCATCGAAAAACTACGCTCCATCCCGACACTTCGATATCTCAAACGGGCTCTCTCTCACTAGCGAGGGGGGCGGGGGGAGAGGGAGAGAGGTTGCTCCTGCTCCCGTTGGTCGCAGGAGACCAGCAGCTCACTGAGTCAGCGATACGATCTTCCACGTCGCTTCTCCGATTCCGCCGAGTCGAGGACCGACAGGCTCTCCCTTGCCATCAAAAGAGAGTGAGTGTTGGGGCCTTCATCCGACAGCAGCGCACACCGTCTGCTGTATCGTTATTTCAGTCTCCCGCGGCGCACCGGTCAGCGACATCGGTGTCCACGGTTCCAGGCCGTACCCGGAGGCATTGAAATGCCAGGCCGCTCGCAGAGAACTATGAGTCGTGCAGGTCGACAATTGAAGTGCAGTGATCATCACTGGGCAGCCTGAGAAATCAAGATTTCAACTTTCTCATCGAAGAGGTCCGTTCAGTAGTCGGACACAAGCTGTCCGTGCGCCTTGTGGCATGTCTCCACAAGCTTTTGTGCCTCCTGCCTGGGGTGGGAATGGTCTGATCCTTGGGTACAAGGTCTACAAGGACCTCCTGCAAATCCGCTGAGGCAACCACGACACACGCTGGATTCTCGGTGCTCCACAGCAGCCTGGCCACCACTCCGAACGTTGGCTGCTTTCCGAAGGCAGTGGAGATTGGAGACAGCCACAATGGAGGGGAGGCTGAAGACCAGCTTAACTGTGACTAAATGTGGATAAGTAGCTTCCCAATGTTCATCATCTATTCTGGCATCTGAGAAATAATCTCTTTGGCAAGAATTCTGAAGGTCATTATTGTACAGTAACTCTTACTTAACTAAGGCAAAGGGCTGGACATTTATTTTCCCCGAACATTAACAGGGATGCGAGCGCACAAGGGGTTTTCAATTGGTTGTAACAATCAGAAATAGCCATAGCACCATCCATCCTGCTGCGTCTGCTGTTCTGGTAGCCTGTTCGAGGAGCACAATTTTTTAAATTTCTTAATCATAGAACACAGAACATAGAAATCCACGGCACATTACCGGCCCTTCGACCCACAATGTTGTGCCAACCATGTAACCTACTCTAGAAACTGTCTAGAATTTCCCTAGCGCATAACCCTCTATTTTTCTCAGCTCCATGTGCCTATCTAAGAGGTTCTTAAATGACCTTATTGTATCCGCTTCCACCACCACCGCCGGCAGTGCATTCCACGCACCCAGCACTCTCTGTGTGAAAAACTTACCCCTGACATCCCCTGGGTCCCTATTTCCAAGCAGCTTAAACCCGTGCCCCCTCGAGTTAGCCATTTTAGCCCTGGGGACCACTGACGCCAGGCAGACGATCTCTGAGGATCATTGACGATGGCTGGGATCACCCGTCTTGTAAAGACGCACACTGCCCAGAAGAAGGCAACTGAAAACCACTTGTGTAGAAAAGTTTGCCAAGAGCAATCGTGGTCAAGGGACCATGATCGCCCACGGCATGCTGCATAATGATGATGTCACATGACACAGCGCATAATGATGATGAAATTGAGTGCCGTTTCTGAAATACTTCTAATTTATAAATATTTATTTTATTACACGTGCCAAGATTTACTGAATGCTGGCGAGCAGCAAAGATGTTCTCAGACAGTCAAAAGCCCTTATCGTAAGGGGAGCTTAAAAAGCTGATGCTTGGGGCTTTGTGATTATCAGAGTGGCTTCTGTGAATCCAAATGGCTGCCTGTGCTACAGTCCAGTTGGGATGATCGGTTCACAACTGAAATCTTGGCCTCAGTGCTGTAATGTTGAACAGCCATTAGATCTTCCCTACTCAAAGAAATTATATTCTGTGACAGTTTATATCTAATATGTTGAATTGCATTGCACATTATCAACACCACCTCAATCTAAGTGCTGAGGTGGCTCGATACATATTTGAAAAATGCTTT
The DNA here is from genome assembly GCF_963921235.1 of Mobula hypostoma. Classification (NCBI taxonomy): domain Eukaryota; kingdom Metazoa; phylum Chordata; class Chondrichthyes; order Myliobatiformes; family Myliobatidae; genus Mobula; species Mobula hypostoma. The sequence goes on along the minus strand of NC_086126.1, from coordinate 8,318,879 downwards.
AATATATTGTGATTGATTATTCGGCAGTTACATTATCACAGCTTCACGCAGAATTTTAAAATATCTGCTTGCTGCCTGCAGCCTTGGGCCCTGCCGTATGGGGTACACGCTGTGCTTCCATTTATAACTACTACATCTCAGAGAATTTTTTTCCTTTTCACACCGGATCTGATTAATCCGAGACATCGACTTTCTTTTCACAGGGAGCATCAAAGAGCTCAGAAACAGGCCCTTTGGCCCCTCTAGTCTGTGCCAAGATATTTTTCCACCTGGTCCCATCGACCTGCTCCAAGCTCCGTGATGTTTACTCGGCTCTGTGCTGAACTGAGGCCGAGGCTGTGGCCTGCTCTGGGGTTCACGTCTACGGACTCACTTTTGCTCTGAATGCTATTTGCTTACTTTTACCGTTTGCACGATTTGTGTTTTTTTCTTCTTCTCTCTGCACATGAGGTGCTTTTCCTCCAAGAGGACCACAAACTTGTGGTTTGGAGGCTTGCGTGCCTCAGTGACCCAGAGAACTCTGTTGGCTAGGCTTTATGCTTCGGCTCTTGTCACCCAAGCCAAGCAGGTCAAAGGGCAGAGGCCAGACTAAGAGTGGTCCACTGGACCTCCAGGTTCAGGGGTTGAACTGTTACAGAAACAGCAAAAAAACATCACTCTACATCTGAGTGCGACAGCATTCCTGAGTCTCCACGTGGGACTTGCATGACTGCCATGAGTGAAAACCGAGAGGAAGCTACTGACACGATGAAGGAAGCCCTGGACACCGCCAGAGATGGAGGACCTTCATTGCTGCCCAAAACGCCAGCGGCATAACGGGCAGTAAGTAAGTACGTTGGGTGTTTAAAGGTCATCTTTTTATGCGTTCTGTTGGGTTTCTTTGCTGTGTGGCTATCTGTAAGAAGACGAATCTCAAGGTTGTATAATATATACTTTGATCATAAATGTACTTTGAACTTTGACCTTCCCCCAGACCAAAGCCCTCCATACCCTTCCCATTCATGTACCTCTTAAAATCTCTCATTTAAATGTTAATTAAGACCATAAGTCCATAAGATATGGGAGCAGAAGTAGGCCATTTGGCCCATCGAGTCTGCTCCGCCATTCAATCACGGGCTGATCCAATTCTTCCAGTCATCCCCAATCCCCTGCCTTCTCCCCATACTCTTTGATGCCCTGGCCAATCAAGAACCTATCTATCTCTGCCTTAAATGTTCCCAATGACTTGGCCTCCACAGCCACTCGTGGCAACAATTCCTCAGATTTACCACCCTCTGACTAAAGTAATTTCTCCACATCTCTGTTCTAAATGGACGTCCTTCAGTCATGGAACCGTGCCCTCTTGTCCTAGACTCCCTTACCATGGGAAATAACTTTGCCATATCTAATTTGTTCCGGCCTTTTAATATCCATAATGGTTCTGTGAGCTCCCCCCTCATTCTCTTGAACTCCATGGAATACAGCCCAAGAGCTGTCAGACATTCCTCAGACAGTAATCCTTTCATTTCTGGATTAGATTCTCATGACCTGCTGTTTCCTCTGTTTTCTCTTTTTTTTCCCAATTTCCAGTCCCTGCTGCTATTTTTCTTATTTTTAAGATACTGCATAATATATTGCCTCTTTTCAAAAGCACCAAACTTCCTTGAAGGAGAAATCAAATAACTTCAGGCCTTATGGAAGCAAATTAACATCACTCGGTCAACTTTCATATGTCCTTTTAAAAGAAGGATTGTTTTATTAATCAAATAAGGGAAGCTTTCTTGTCAGGCCACAAAATCTGCTTAACAAGGAGGAATGTTGTTAAAGGATGCTAAGGAAAACAGAACAAGCTTTGATAAAGATAACCGTCTGAGTCGTGGGAAGTAAATTCATCAAAATCATTAGATTAGCCAAGGGGCAAACGCATTAATTCTTGTATTAAGTGCCACCAAGAGAATTAGCGATGGATTTTATTACTGAATGTCAAATCCACGCTTCGTGACCCTGATTACAGATGCGAATGGTCCCGTTCACCTTCTGCATTAGTCAAGAGCGAAAGGGGAATAAGTCTTCTCTCCCTCTGCGAGTCACAGCCCGAACCCTCGAGTGTGTGCAGCAAAGGATTTGGGAAAGGAGTCCAAATGAGTCCAGAGGTCCACAAGGCCATAAAACATGGGAGCAGAATTAAGCCATTCAGCCCATCCAGGCTGTGCTGCCATTCCATCATGGCTGATCCCAGATCTCACTCAATCCCATACACCTGCCTTCTCGCCATATCCTTTCATGCTCTGACCGATCAGGAAACGATCAACTTCCGCCTTAAATATACCCACGGACTTAGCCGCCACCGCAGTCCGTGGCAGAGTATTCTACAGATTCGATGCTCTCTACCTAAAAAAATTCCTCCTTACCACTATTCTAAATGGGCGCCCCTCAATTTTGAGGTTGTACCCTCTAGTTCTGGATACCCGCACCATAGGAAACATCCTCTCTACAACCACCCTATCAAGTCCTTTCAACATTTGGTAGGTTGCAAAGAGATTCCCTCCCCCTCCCCCACCACATTCTTCTGAATTCCAGTGAGTACCGGCCCAAAGCTGCCAGACGCTCCTCATATGTTAACCCCTTCATTCCCGGAATCACCTTCGTGAACCTCCTCTGGACTCTCTCCTTTGAAAACGTTTTACATAATGAAAAACACACACACACACAAAATTCTGGAGGAGGAGCTCAGCAGGTCAGGCAGCAACTACGGAGAGGAAGCAACAGTCAACGTTTCAGGCCGAGACCCTTCTTCAGGACTGAAATGGAAGGGGCGGGGAAGGCGCCAGAACAAAAAGGTGGAGGTCTTGCTCTGATTCAATTGTGTTTTTCGCTCTTATTGTGAATGCCCACAAGAAAATGAATCTCAGGGCTGTATATGGTGACATATATGTGCTTTGATAATAAAATTACTTCTAACTTTTGTTAGCTATATCCTCTCATCTGTCAGGTTAAGCACAAAACTGGGGCAGCACGGTAGCGTAGTGGTTAGCACAATGATTTACAGTGTGGGCGACGCCGGTTCAATTCCCGCCATTGCCTGTAAGGAGCTTCTACGCTCTCCCCGTGACCGCGTGGGTTTCCTCCAGGTGCTCCGGTTTTCTCCCACGGTCCAAAGATGTACCAGTTGGTAGGTTAATTGGTCATTGGAAATTGCTCCGTGATTAGGCTAGGGTCAAATCGGAGGTTTCCGGGTAACCTCGAAGGGCTATTCCGCGCTGTATCGCTGTAAATAAATCTGACGCGGACGTTCCTGCTGCAGTCGCTAGAGAACAGAGCTGGCTTTCTGGAGAAACGCAAGTCAGAGGCCCCCTGTCTACTCTCTGATGTGAATGTAAAGGATTCTTTGACATTATTTTGAAGAGCAGCAGGAAGTTTTCCCCGGTGATCTGGCTGATACTTATCTCTCAATCAACATGACTGGAACAGATCTGGCCATTACAGTAGTTTTCCTTCTGTGGATTGTTTTACATAAATAGGTTTGGTTGCCACGCTTTCAATGTTTGAACATTGGCTACATGTCAAAAAAAATCTTTTCTTGGCAATAAAATGCTCTGGGACATCAGAGGTCACACAGAAATGCATGTCTCTTTTTTACTCACCTTGCTAATATATGTAATGAAACGAATCACAGTGGATCGGAATCAAAATCAAATTCTGTATTATCAAAGTTCAAAGGTCAAAGTTCATTTACTATCAAAGTATACATATCTTGCGATTGGTCTCCTCAACGGCAGCCACAAAGCAAAGAACCCATTAAACAAAAGAAGAATCCTCTCGCAAACACGAGGAAATCTGCAGATGCTGGAATTTCAAGCAACACACATAAAAGTTGCTGGTGAATGCAGCAGGCCAGGTAGCATCTCTAGGAAGAGGTACACTCTTCCTGGAGATGCTGCCTGGCCTGCTGCATTCACCAGCAACTTTTATGTGAAGAATTCTCTCCTTTGCTCTGGAGCCATTCTTCTGCGCCGTCCCCAAAACCCGCCACAATACTTTCACCATGGCCAAGACACCATCTCGCAATGACAAGAAGATCTGCGGATGCTTGGAAACCCAAAGCAACACACACAGCATTCTGGAGGAACGCAGCAGGTCAGGCAGCGTCTACGGAAAAAGAGTAAACGGTCGACGTTTCGGGCTGGGACCTTCTTAGGACTGGAGAGGAAGCGGAGAGGTCAGAGTAAGAAGATGCGGGGGGAGGGGAGGTGGTAGGTGATAGGTGGTACCAGGAAAGGGGGGGGGGTGAAGTAATTCTACTTCCCATTCCCATTCCGACATGTCAGTCCATGGCCTCCTCTACCACCATGATGAGGCCACACTCAAGTTGGAGGAGCAACGTCTCATATTCTGTCTGGGTAGCCTCTAACCTGATGGCATAAACATCGATTTCACGAACTTCTGGTGATTGCCCCCTTTCATCATTCCCCATTCCTGAGTCCCTCTCCCACTTTATCTCCTTACCTGCCCATCACCTGCCTCTGGCGCTCCTCCCCCTTCCCTTTCCTCCCTGGTCTTCTGTCCTCTCCTGTCAGATTCCCCCTTCTCCAGCCCTCTCTCTCTTTCACCAATTGGCTTCCCAGCTCTTCGCTTCACCCCCCCCCCTCTCCCGGTCCCACCTATCACCTGCCACCTTGGACTTCTTCCCCGCCCCCCCCCCACCTTCTGATTCTGACTTCTCCCCTTCCGTTCCAGTCCTGATGAAGGGTCTCAGCCCAAAGAGCCGACTGTTCCCTCTTTTCCCTAGATGCTGCCTGGCCTATTGAGCTCCTCCCGCGTCTTGTGTGTGCTACCATTTCATAATGCTTCATTGTTTTTCTTTGCTCATATAAAGTCCTGAATCTTTATGCACTTTAACTACTTTATCAATATCCCCTGACTCTTCAATAAACCCTGCACATCTGCCCCCCAGCTGTTATACCCCATTTAGTTTGAGTCTGATTTGCCAATATTTTGTTCATCCTACAAAAGCAAATCGGATTGCATCTCAGCAGGACTTTTACATCTGCTAACTATCCATTCATTCCACCGGATTGTCTATATCTCTTGCAAGCCTGTTACTATCTGTTATGACTGCCAACAATAGCCACTGGAGAGACACGTGGCCGCTCTTTATTTGAACACACAAGCTGACAGTATTCAGAGACACGCTAGAGAGAGGCTTTCTGACCCAACATCACATCACATCACATTTTATATGCTAAATCAAAGGTAACAGCAGGACAATTTCTATAGTCACAATGCATTCATAATGCTTCCTTTGAGTTACATATAAATTTCAAACACTACTAACACTCCAGGCACCCTAGATTGAATGTTAATCACTGCTGTCTCTGAGCTGCCTTCATGCATATGCAGACATCTCAGGTCAGGGGTGTTTATTGCATTCATACATATGCAGACATCTCAGGTCAATGGGGTATTTATTGCTTTCATGCACATGCAGACATCTCAGGTGAATGGGTGTTTCCTGGTTTGCAATCGACCCAAATCTGCAGCTCCAGCAAGACTATTGTTCTGTGCTGCATTTTAAATTGGTGTACAATCCACATTCAGATCTGAAGACTAGTTGCTGTTGAAATTAGTATTTGCTATATTCCATAACTCCAGAATTTGCCCTGTTACTTTCCTCCTCACAGTTCATTTCTTCTCCCGGTTTTGTGTCATCAGTAAATTTGGAATCTATGACCCGTGCACCAAGTCAAAGTTCTTAATATACATCTGGTCGTGGATGTGTACTGATTCCACAGGACTCCAATCTACACATCTCTTAAAAATAACTTCCACTTTGTCTCAAAAAGGCAGCGTCCATCATTAAGGACCCCATCACCCATGTCATGCCCTTTTTTCATTGCTACCATGAAGATACCAGGAAGGAGGTACAGAAGTCTGAAGGCACTCAACAATTGAAGAACAGCTTCTTCCCCTCTGCCATCCGATTTCTGAATGGACATTGAACACATGAACACTACCTCGCTACTTTTTTAATTTCTATTTTTGTCTATTTTTGCACTACTTACTTAATTTAACTATTTTATATATATATATATATATATATATATAACTTTAATATGCTGTTTTTTCTATATTATCATGTATTGCATTGTACTGCAGCCGTAAAGTGAACAAATTTCACCACATATGCCGGTGATATTAAACCGGATTCTGATTCTCCTCTTACTTAGTCTAAGCACCAGATCACAGCATCAGGTTCAGGAACAGTTATTATCCTTCAACCATCAGGCTCCTGAACCTGCATAGATAACTTCACTCATCCCAACACTGAACTGAGTCCTTAGCCTATGGACTCATTTTCAAGGTCTCTATAACTCGTGTTCTCAGTATTATGACTCTATCTATCTATCTATTTGTTTATTTATTTATCCGTCTACTTATTTATTTTCCATGCATTCTCTCTGTGACTACATGGGGTTCCTACATTCCAAAGACATGTGGCTTGAACCAGCCTGGCCATTCTCCTCTGACCACCCTTATTAACAAGCTGTTTCTACTCACTGGATGTTATTTGTCTCTCGCCCCATTCTCTGTAAATTCTAGAGACCGTTGTGCGTGAAGATCCCAGGGGATCAGTAGTTTCTGAGATACTCAAACCAGCCCATCTGGCACCAGCAATCATTCCGCGGTCAAAGTCACTTTTCTTCCCCCATTCTGATGTCTGGTCTGCGCGCCGACTGAACCTCTTGACTGTGTCTGCATGCTTTCACGCATCGCGTTGCTGCCACGTGATTGGCTGATTAAATAGTAGGTGTTCAGAAAGTGGCCACTGAATGTTGTCTTGTTAAGTTTAGAGTTTAGCTTCCCTTTTCATAGAAAACAATGGAAGATATTTTCTGGGAGGAAAAAATTCCATAATTCCACAGAAAATGAGCTCTTTGGCAGTGGAATGTTGAGTTGAGTACTCTTGAGGCAAACTTGTACTCATTTTGGGGAATCCATGAGGAAATCCACCAGACTTCCCAGCAGAATTATTACTGTCAGCAAAGAACATGTCCAACAAACATGAATGGCAGTACTTGGAACAGTTTCAACTTCTGAAAAGGAACAGTTCCTAATTATCCACTATTTTTCCCCTTGCCCTCTCCTCTTCTATTTCCCACTCTGGCCTCTTACCTTTTCTCACCTGCCGATCATTTCCCCCCTGGGTCCCCTCCTCCTTCCCTTTCTCCATTGGTCCACTCTCCTCTCCTATCAGATTCCTTCCTCTCCAGCCCTTGACCTTTCCCGCCCACCTGGCTTCACCTCTCACCTTCCAGCCAGCCTCCCTCCCCTCCCCCCAACTTTTTATTCTGGCGTCTTTCCCCCCTTCCTTTCCAGCCCTGAAGAAGGGTCTCGGCCCGCAACGTTGGCTGCTTATTTGTTTCCCTAGCTGCTGCTCGACCTGTTGAGTTCCTCCAGCGTTTTCCCTCTGAAGTGTTGGTATCTCATGACCCCTCACTTACCATGTTGTGCCAACTCCTTAAATTTGTGCCTGGATCGCTTTGCCGATGGAGGTCAAACTCATGGTCACTCTCAGCTTCCCAACCTCAGGATCATTCCCGGATAGCTGCAGATCTCTGCCGCATCTCACAGCTTGGTCTTGGCTACGGCTTTAAGAAGGCCATCCAGTCTCTGTGCTGGAGGCAACAAGACTTCATCTATTTTCCCTTCCGCCCGCAGGAGCAAGCAGACGGCGCACAGCCATTTGGCAGCAACACGGCTTCCCAAAAGTGTAGTCATTTATCAGATGCAATCATGACTTTTACTGAGACCTTCATGGCACCAGCTAACTGTAAATTGGAGCTTTCCTTGGGCTAGGTACTTAAACATCTTTTGTGACCAGTGCTTGTTAGTCTATTCAAGACCTTCTGACTTCTTGAGAGCAATCTCCTACCACCGTCTCGTAACTGAAGCTGAAAGAATGTCCCTTCTTTTGTTGTACGTTCCCTTAAGAGCTTGTTACAGAGAATTCAATTGCTCTGCCAAGTGCTCACGGCGATGGGAATTTCTACTATATCAATGAAGAACACTGCCCTGACCGAAAAAGCAAGGTTCAGTGCTGAGCTCCACTCTGAAACCCGATATGGTTTTCCATGAATTTTGTGGTCGATGATCTTGATTTTCACAAACTGGGAGATCCACAGTACAAAGGACTGCGAGAGCGGCTGAGAAGATTGTGGGGGGTCTTCCCACCATCCGACTGACTTCCAGTTTAAGATGTGCAAATTGTGAGGCAAGAGAATCGACTGAAAATTTTACTCGTAATGAAGCAGGTTGTGGCGGACTATCGGCGCAGACTGTGAGGAGGCAGGCGGTGGTGAGGCTGGTTTGGGCCATCGTGAGGCGCGAGGGGTTCGAGCCGCCGGGTTTGCAGGGGGAGCTCGTGTCGCTGCCGGAGAGGGAGTGAGCGATTTGGAGAGGAGTCGATGCGGAAGAGTTCCGATGCCCGTCCACCTAACCCGGGCACGAGGTTGGGTCACTCCAGGCGCCAGGCCAATTTGGCGAGATCGAGAACGGCTTCGGGCGGGGCGGCCAGGGCGTATCAGGGTGCCAGGATCCTCATCCTAGAATACAACACTACTCGGTTGAAGCACCTTCAATAACTCCAAAAGACTGAGGTTAGGTAAAATACCGAAAGGCTTTTATTCGCTGTACAATACGACCTCCATGGTGAGTGTCTGTGCCCCCGGACTGAGGGGGAGGGGCAAGGCGAAACACATTTATACAGGATACTGTGGGAGGAGCCACAGGGGCAGTCAGCAGAGGGGCGTGTCCAGACAGTTAACCCGGTTACAACATATATATGGTTTACCACATCGCTGCTTGGTCAATTTAAACACCGGCCCAGATAGACTGGAAGCCAGAGTGTCAGGTACAGAGGCGAGGGTCAGGTATGGAGGCGTGGGTCAGGCTGATTTCGTACGTTCTCCCAGAAATGTTCATTCCTTTCTCCACAGCGCTCAGGCTGTGAACTGATCCCGCTGCTGTGCATTTCTGCCCCACTGCGGTGAAAACCGGGGACTAAGGCTTGACTTGGGCCTACTTTGGATGCTCCAGGAGCAGTTATGAGGCTCAGTCTGGTTGTGGGTGCTGTTGGCTTGCTTCTATTGTTTGTATGTGCTTTCTTTATCTCCCTCCTTCTCCACGTGGTGGTTTTTGGTCCTTTTTTGTTAAATTGAGTCATTCGGGTTTCTTGCTCTGTGGCTGCCCTTAAGCAGACAAATCTCAAGGTGTATAATTTATATATTCTTTGATAATAAATGTGCTTAGCTTCCATCAGGGACATCTATCAGGACTATTGCGTATGCAGGGCCCTTAGTATTATCAAGGATCCCACCCATCCATCCAGCATCCTCTTTGACGTTCTACCATCAGGCAGGAGACTCCAATGCACAAAGACGAGAACTTTCAGGATGGGAAACAGTTTCTTCCCTCAGGCCGTCAGGCTTCTGAACTCCCTGCCGCATCGCATTCGAAGTGTCAATGGTTAGTCTGTTCTGTACCTGACAATATTTAGTTTATGCACTTTACTTTGTTTATTTACGCGTAATTCATTTGTGGATTTTGTTCTTACTTTCCTAAGTTATTGTGTATTACCGTGCTTCACTCTCTTGTCCGGAGAAACGTCTTCTCGTTTGACGGTGTACATATATATAGCTAAATGACAATAAATAATCAGGACAAGAGCCGATTTCGCTCGTTCTCTGCGATGGACATCTCCATGGTGCAGAGGCTATGAAGACTGCCCCTGCCGCTGTGCTCCGTGGCTGCTGATATGATGAACTGATTAGCGAGGCTTCAGGCCTACTCCGGGCTGCTCCAGGGTTCGGATCTGAGGAATCAGTTTTGGTTGGGAATGCTGTTGCTGTTGGCTTCAACTGTTTTCATGACTTGTATCTGGTTTTCTTTCTCTTGTGCACCAAGTGCTGGCCTTTTAGTTTAATTCTCTCTTTTTTTCTTTAATTGGGTCCCTTCAGGTTCCTTTCTTTGTGGCTACCCATGAACAAACAAATCTCAAGCCTGTATAATTTACACCTTCTTCGTTAATAAGTGTATCTTGAATCTTGACTTGATATTGTTATAACAGAACTACAATGCAGTCGAACACTTACATAGCAATGTTTACATAAATGTAACACCAACATAACTAATCCAAGTGCCACAACATCTCATTAAAGGGATTGATGACATTTTCATCAGCAGCTTAACAACATTGGAACTGAACTTCAGAATGGTTGCACCAAAACCCATGATGCAGATATCAGAGCTCTCGTTCCGTCAAAGAAAGAAGAAATGATTTTTTTCTAAGTGGCTCCTTTCACAACCCGTGTCCCCACTGCATTTATAGACAAAAGGCCATTTCCTGAGGTGGCCTCTGTATCACTCCTGCACACCTGCTCGTTAATGCAAATACCTTAATCAGCCAATCACGTGGCAGCAACTCAAAGCATCAAAGCATGCAGACATGGTCAAGAGGTTCAATTGTTGTTCAGACCAGACAGCAGAATGGGGGCAGGGTGAGGGGAAGGAAATGTGTACTAAGTGACAATGACCGCGGAATGATTGTTGGTGCCAGACGGGGTGGTTGGAGTATCTCAGAAACTGCTGATCTCCTGGGATTTCAGGCACGTCACTTTGTATGGTTTACAGAGAATGGTGTGAAATACAAAAAGCATTGGGAGAGAGAGAGATGGAGAGAGGGAAAGGGACCGGAGAGAGGGAGAGAGGGAGGGAGAGAAGGGGAGGAAGGGAGAGGGAGAAGAGTACTGACTGAATGAACAATAACCTTTCAGATATTTGTGAGGCTCATTTGATGGGAGACTGATTTAATATTTAGCGCAATAAACAGTTAAATCTTTACTATTAGGGCATTTCTCTCTCTCAGCTGTGATTGTTTCATAATAGAAAAAGAAATTGTCAGCTTCTGGGTCTGTTTGACTACAGGTAAGGTAAACTCTGCCACTTTTTTCTAATGACACGTCTTCAACTTGTTCCCAGAGGAACACTCTGGCTGTCGTTCTTATTTAGACGTATTGTGTCTGGAATGGAAACAGTTTGCAGCTAATTACTTTTCAGATTCTGAGTCATTTAGTTATCTCACGTACAGTACTGTGCAAAACTCCCAGGGTGCCTAAGACTTTTGCACAGTACTGTAGTAATTTTTTTTAGATTACAAAGACATGCAGTCCTCTTTTATTGTCATTTAGTAATGCATGCATTAAGAAATGATACAATATTTCCTCCGGTGTGATATCACAGAAACACAGGACAGACCAAGACCGAAAAAAACTGACAAAACCACATAATTATAACATATAGTTACAACAGTGCAACAATACCACAACTTGATGAAGAAGTCCATGAGCACAGTAAAAAGTTCAAAGTCCCTCAAATGTCCCATATCTCACGCAGACAGGAGAAGAAAGAAAAACTCTCCCTGCCATACCCGACCACAGTCCGACTCTGAGTCATCCGAAAACTTTGAGCTCTGATCAGCTCTCCGACACCGAGTACTGAGCGCCATCTCTGTCCGAACGATTTGACCTCCATCTTGGTTGCCAACGTCAGGCAAAGCCGGGGATTTTGAGGCCTTCACCCCGAAAGATTCCCGACCGCACAGTAACGACAGCAGCGAAGGAGTGTTTCAGAAATTTTTCTAGATGTTCCCCTGTACTTTCACGTCCGTCTCTATCAAATCAGAATTGTCCACGGCCCCTATTTAACGGATACGATATCATTTTTCACCGGAGGGCTGCGCACGCACGGCGCACTATCGCCTCCTCCCGCCTACTTTATGCATTGCCCTGTACTGCTGCCGCAAAGAAAAACAAATTTCGTGATGTATGTGAATGATGATAAACCTGACTCTGATATGGGTCTCTATTGTGGACTGAGAGTGGGAAGGGGTCAGGGAGAGGAGAATCGCGGTTGGGAAAAGGGGAAGGTAGAGAGGAGGGAGCGGGAAGCACCAGAGAGAAATTCTTTACTGATCAATAAACCAATTGTTTGGAATCAAATGACAATGCTTGGTGTCTCAGGGCTGGGGTTGTCTGCACCTGCGCCAACCCCCACCCCCCTGGCACTCCTCCTCTGCCATCTGTCCCACACCCCTCCCACAGTGCTCCGCCCTCACTGTTCCCAACGTCCTTTGCTCCCGCCAGATTTACAAACTCGCTGTCTGCTCCACGTTGACAAATACAGTGCTGTGAAAAAGTGCATTCCAGCTACAGTTAGAGTCAGAAGTTTATATATACCTTAGCCAAATACACTTAAACTCAGTTTTTCGCAATTCCTGACATTTAATCCTAGAAAACATCCCCTGTCTTAGGTCAGTTAGGATCACTACTTTATTTTAAGAATGTGAAATGTCAGAATAATAGTAGAGAGAATGATTTATTTCAGCTTTTATTTCTTTCATCACTTTCCCAGTGGGTCAGAAGTTTACATACACTTTGTTAGTATTTGGGAGCATTGCCTCTAAATTGTTTAACTTGGGTCAAATGTTTTGGTTAGTCTTCCACAAGCTTCTCACAATAAGTTGCTGGAATTTTGTTCCATTCCTCCGGACAGAACTGGTGTAACTGAGTCAGGTTTGTAGGCCTCCTTGCTCGCGCATGCTTTTTCAGTTCTGCCCACAAATTTTCTACCGGATTGAGGTCAGGGCTTTGTGATGGCCACTCCAAGACTTTGACTTTGTTGTCCTTAAGCAATTTTGCCGCAACTTTGGAGGTATGCTTGGGGTCAATGTCCATTTGGAAGACCCATTTGCGACCGAGCTTTAACTTCCTGGCTGATGTCTTGAGATGTTGCTTCAATATATCCACATAATTTTCCTTCCTCATGATGCCATCTATTTTGTGAAGTGCACCAGTCCCTCCTGGTGCAAAGCACCCCCACAACATGATGCTGCCACCCCCATGATTCACGGTTGGGATGGTGTTCTTCAGCTTGCAAGCCTCATCCTTTTTCCTCCAAACATAACGATGGTCATTAGGGCCAAACAGTTAAACTTTTGTTTCATCAAACCAGAGGACATTTCTCCAAAAAGTAAGATCTTTGTCCCCACGTGCACTTGCAAACTGTAGTCTGGCATTTTTATGGTGGTGTTGGAGCAGTGGCTTCTTCCTTGCTGAGCAGCCTTTCAGGTTATGTCGATATAGGACTCGTTTTACTGTGGATATAGATACTTGTCTACCTGTTTCCTCCAGCATCTTCACTAGATCCTTTGCTGTTGTTCTGGGATTGATTTGCACTTTTCGCGCCAAAGTACATTCATCTCCAGGAGACAGAACGCGTCTCCTTCCTGAGGGGTATGACGGCTGCGTGGTCCCATGGTGTTTATACTTGCGTACTATTGTTTGTACAGATGAACGTGGTACCTTCAGGCGTTTGGAAATTGTTCCCAAGGATGAACCAGACTTGACATCATTTTCTGACCTCAATCCGATAGAAAATTTGTGGGCAGAACTGAAAAAGCGTGTGCAAGCAAGGAGGCCTACAAACCTGACTCAGTTACACCAGTTCTGCCCGGAGGAATGGAACAAAATTCCAGCAACTTACTTTGAGAAGCTTGTGGAAGGCTACCCAAAATGTTTGACCTAAGTTAAACAATTTAGAGGCAATGCTACCAAATACTAACAAAGTGTATGTAAACTTCTGACCCAATGGGAAAGTGATGGAAGAAATAAAAGCTGAAATAAATCATTCTCTCTACTATTATTCTGACATTTCACATTCTTAAAATAAAGTAGTGATCCCAACTGACCTAAGACAAGGAATGTTTTCTAGGATTAACTGTCAGGAATTGTGAAAACTGAGTTTAAATGTATTTGGCTAAGGTGTATGTAAACTTCTGACTTCAACTGTACATACTGTATATGTGCCTAAGACATTTGCAGAGTTTTGTAGATTGAAATGCTGGTGTTAATGGCCAACACAACCTAAAGCCTGCTGGGGGCAGCCCACAAGTGTCGCCACACATTCCTGCGTCAACGTGGTATGTCCACCAGGTTCAGCGGAACAACACAAGCTGCAACAACAAAACAGTACCTTTTGCCACCCTCCTACCCAGCCACACACACACACACAGGCCTCCAACCCCAGGACAGGCCGCCTCCAGGCCTCTGACCTCCAGTCCTAAAGGACAGGTCACCTCTGGGCCTTTGACCTCCAGTCTTAAAGGACAGGTCACCTCTGGGCCTTTGACCTCCAGTCTTAAAGGACAGGCCGCCTCCAGGCCTCTGACCTCCAGTCCTAAAGGACAGGCCACCTCCAGGCCTCTGACCTCCAGTCCTAAAGGACAGGATGCCTCTGGGCCTTTGACCTCCAGTCTTAAAGGACAGGCCACCTCCAGGCCTCTGACCTCCAGTCCTAAAGGACAGGCCGCCTCCGGGCCTCCAACCTCCAGTTCTAAAGATCAGGTCGCACCCAGGCCTCCGACCTCCAGTTCTAGACAACAGGCCACCTCTGACCTCCAGTCTTAAATGACAGGCCGCCTCCAGGCCTCTGATCTCCAGCCCTTGATCACATATTCCCACACTCGCAGACTTTGGGCATCATTGTACAATTGACAAGATACCAAGTCATCATTAAAGTCCAATCACAAACAAGAGAAAATCTGCAGATGCTGGAAATCCAAAGCAACACGCGCAAAATGCTGGACGAACTCAGCAGGCCAGGCCAGCATCTAAGGAAAAGAGTAAACAGTCGATGTTTCAGGCCGAGACCCCTCACCAGGACTCAGTGCTGAAAGGTCTCGGCCCGAAATGTTGACTGTTTACTCTTTTCCATAGATGCTGCCTGGCCTGCTGAGTTCCTCCAGTACTTTGCGTGTGTTGCTCATCATTAAAGTCCCTGTATTTTACACAACGATAAAGCAAGTCAATTTAAAGAGCGCAAGGTCATTAAGATAAATTGACAGGCAGAGATTAAGTGACATAATCTTGAGTTAAAAATCTAATTACAATATTGGTAAAGGACTCCTGTTTAAAATTCTTGAAGGAAGGGTTGCAGGTGATTACAATACAGTGTGAGAAGGACAAACACCAGTTCTGTCTGGAGGAAAAGAACAAAATTTGGCAACTTACTGTGAGAAGCTTGTGGAAGGCTACCCAAATGTTTGACCCAAGTTAAACAATTTAGAGGCAATGCTCCCAAATATTAACAAAGTGTATGTAAACTTCTGACCAACTGGGAAAGTGATGAAAGAAATAAAAGCTGAAATAAATCATTCTCTCTACTATTATTCTGACCTTTCACATTCTTAAAATAAAGTAGTGATCCTAACTACTTTTGTCCGGTAGTGCAAAAATTGAAGTGTGCAACGTTCCCTCAAATAATGCAGCAGTATTCAAGACTTGGGCAGGTTTTACTTAAAGAAGGAAAACAATTCAGCTTTCTCTCCCTACAGAATCATTATAAATATGATTACAACAGTTTGGCATAGTAGTAATCATAGTCATAGTCATAGTTAAACTTTATTGATCCCGGGGGAAATTGGTTTTTGTTACAGTTGCACCATAAATAATAAATAGTAATAGAACCATAAATAGTTAAATAGTAATATGTAAATTATGCCAGTAAATTATGAAATAAGTCCAGGACCAGCCTATTGGCTCAGGGTGTCTGACCCTCCAAGGGAGGAGTTGTAAAGTTTGATGGCCACAGGCAGGAATGACTTCCTATGACGCTCTGTGTTGCATCTCGGTGGAATGAGTCTCTGGCTGAATGTACTCCTGTGCCCACCCAGTCCATTATGTAGTGGATGGGAGACATTGTCCAAGATGGCATGCAACTTAGACAGCATCCTCTTTTCAGACACCACCGTCAGAGAGTCCAGTTCCATCCCCACAACATCACTGGCCTTACGAATGAGTTTGTTGATTCTGTTGGTGTCTGCTACCCTCAACCTGCTGCCCCAGCACATAACAGCGACAAGCAGTGAAAGTTATGCTTCAGGCACATTGAGCATCTTGAAGAAAACTATTCACCCTCTGAGTGAAGAAGTTTCCCCTCATATTCTCCTTAAGCTTCTTATCTTTCACCCTTAACCCATGACCTCTCGTTGTCCTCCCAGCCAACCTCAGTGGACTCATCCTATCTATAAGGTAAATGCAAGCATGAGAGAGGCATTTGTTTCTTTTTGGTCTACGTTTGCACATTTTGTCTTCTTTTGCACGTTGGTTGCTAGTCTTTGTATGTAGTTTTTCATTGATTCTATTGTATTTCTTTTATCTACTACGAATGCCCACAAGAAAATGTATCTCATTGTTGTGACATATACAAACTTTGATAATAAAGTTACTTTGAATTTTGAACTTTGAAGTAAAGCCGAGAACACCAATAAAAGGAGGAGAGAAAATTCAAAAATTTGAGGTGTGAAGGGACATTGGAGTCCTCGTGAGGGATTCTCTAAATGTTAATTTGCAAGTTGAGTCGGTAGTGAGGAAGGCAAATGCAATGTTAGCATTCACTTCAACAGCACTAGAATATAAAAACAAGGATGTAATGCAGAGGTTTTATAAAGCACTAGTGAGGTCTCACTTGGAGTACTGTGAGCAGTTTTGGGCCCCTTATCTAAGCAAGGTTGTGCTGACATTGGAGAGGGTTCAAAGGAGATTCGTGAAACTGATTCCAGGTTTGAAAGGCTTGTTATATGAAGAGTGTTTGATGGCTCTGGGTTTGTACTCACTGGAATTCAGAAGAATGAGGAAACCGATCGAATGATGAAAGGCCTCGATTGAGTGGGTGTGGAGAGGATTTTTCCTATGTTGCGGGAGTCTAAGGCCAGAGGACACAGCCTCAGAATCGAGGGGCACCCTTTTAGGATGGAGATGAGGAGGAATTTCTTTAGCTGGAGAGTGGTGAATCCATGGAATTCATTGCCACGGGCAGCTGGGGAGGCCGAGTGGTTGGGTACATTTAAGGCAGAGGTCGAAAGGCTTTTGAATAACCAGGACAGGGAGAAGGCAGGAGATTGAGGCTGGGAGGGAAAATGGATCAGCCATGATGAAATGGCGGCGCAGACCCGATGGGCCAAATGGCTTAATTCTGCTCCTACGCCTTATGGCCTAATTCCCCATGGTACATCCAAGGACAGAAATGAGATTGCAATGTCGAGATGGCGTAACGATCTGTAATGGTGGTTGAGTCGACAGAGTGGTAAGGTTAGTTGATAAGTGACAAAGAAACAAAGCCCAAATACTCAGTGATCCAGTCCGAAAAATGCAAGGACAGTGAGAGGTTTGATGTAACAATCCTTTCCTAGTTCACAAATAGTACGCCACATTCCAACCTGAACACCTGTATGGACTATGATGATTCAAAACGTGTGCATCAACCCTGCTTTCACTTCACAATCCAAGAGTCATTTCCGCCAAGTTTGTTTCCTTAATAATATGAACATTTTGTTCAAAGGAATATAGAAACATAGAAAACCTACAGCACAATACATACCCTTCGGCCCACAAAGCTACGCCGAACATGTACTTCCCTTAGAAATAACCGAGGGTTATCCAAAGCACTCTATTTTTCTAAGCTCCATGTATCTATCTAAGAGTCTCTGAAAAGACCCTATCATATCCACCTCCACCGCCGTCACCGGCAGCCCATTCCACACACTCACCACTCTCTGCATAAGAAACTTACCCTTGACATCTCCTCTGTACCTACTTCCAAGCACCTTAAAACTGTGCCCTCTCATGCTAACCATTTCAGCCCTGGGGAAAAAAACCCTGGCTATCCACACGATCAATGCCTCTCATCATCTTATACACCTCTATCAGGTCACCTCTCATCCTCCGTGGCTCCAAGGAGAAAAGGCCAAGTTCGCTCATGGGGTACGCCCTCCAATGCAGGCAACATTCTTGTAAATCTCCCCTGCACTCTCTCTATAGTATCCACATCCTTCCTGTAGTGAGGTGGCCAGAACTGAACACAGTACTCCAAGTGGGGTCTGACCAAGGTCTTATATAGCTGTAACTGATGTTGAATTGATTAACATTTTACAATTGAATAAACATCTAATTAAAATGGATTGACTGTCACAAGGATAACTATAAATAAAGATGGCGCAATATTGTTCAGTACATAATAGTTCTGGAGATATTAGAACTATGGAAAAGTAAATACCAATAAATACCATTCCCTAATATATAGTTAGGAATTAACAGTGTGGAGGTTCTTTAAAGTTGTTACAGCCAGGCTGGTAATGGGGACAAGCTCCCACCACCAATTAAATGCTCCCAATGGCGTGCGCCTGAAATAGCCTCTGACAACCGCCCGCCTGCTGGTTTTAGCTACTAAGCCTGACGGAAACCGTTTCTACTGACTGGAGAAGGGGCAACGATGTTCACTAATGTCTTAAAACCAGTTGCTTCAGGCAGATGGGGGTTCGTCAGCTGTGGTTCGCAGCTTACCTTGGAGATCCCACACCTCCGCAGTCACGGAGAAGGTTTCGGGAGTAAGCCCCAAGGAAAACCCCAGAGGTGGTATCCCTAAGCCAGATCTAGGTTGAGTTTGATGCTGACTCTCACCTCTCATCCTCCGGTGCTCCAAGGAAAAAAGGCCGAGTTCACTCAACCTATTCTCATAAGGCATGCTCCCCAAACCAGGAAACATCCTTGTAAATCTCCTCTGCACCCTTTCTATGGTTTCCACATCCTCCCTGTAGTTAGGCGACCAGAACTAAGCACAGTACTCCAAGTGTCTGACCAGGAATATATTTCTCATTTCTCATTTACCTATCTATCTATTTATCAATCTATCTATCCATCCATCCATTTATTTATCTATCTATCTATCTATTTGTATTTCCATTTATCTATCTATCTGTTTATTGGGATACAGCGCAAAATTGGCCCTTCCGGTCCTTTGAGCTCCAGCACCCAGCATTCCCCGGATTTAACCCAAGCCTAATCACAGAACAATTTATAATGACCAATTAACCTACCAACTGGTACATCTTTGGATTGTAGGAGGAAACATACAAGCTGCACTCTTCCAGCCACTGGAGAGTGTTGCTGCCTCTCAAGCAGAGGATGCAATGACCGGAGAAAGTATGCTGAGTCCTTGCAAAGGCACAGCGGAAGCAACTGGAAGAAACCCATGCAGTCATGGAGAAATTTGCAAACTCCTTACAGGCAGCAGTAGGAAATGAAACCAGGTCGTCTGTACTGTAAAGCGTAATAATTAAGACAAATGCAAAATAAAGCCACTCAGCCAGGAAGATTTGATCACATACTGAAGTTCCAAAACACTTTGTCTTTGAAATAAGACTGCATCACCTGGAAATATTTTTTCCTAAAATTTCCTTCTCATTATATCAGCTTCCCTGGCAACATCTTACCCATCATGTTGAAACGTCTTGGTAGTATTCATACACAAAATGCATGCCTCCTATAAATAAGATCATTAGACCAAAAGAAACAGGAGTAGTATTGGGCCATACAGCTCAATAAGTCTGCTCCGCCATTTCATCATGATCGATTTATTATCCCTCTCAACCCCATTTTCCTGCCTCCTCTCTGTAACCGTTGGTGTCCTTACTAATCAAGAACTTATAAACCCCTGCTTTAAGTATACCCGATGACTTCGCCTCCACAACTGTCTGTGACAATGAATTCCAAAAGCTCACCACACTCTGGCTAAAGAAATTCCTCCTCATCTCTTTTCTAAAGAGACATCCTTCTATTCTGAGGCTGTGCCCTCTGGTCCGTCTTGCCCCGGGGGGGGGGGCGGGGGTAAGGCAGAGTGAGAGGGTAGGTTTTCCCTGTAAATTTCTCCCAACCAGCTCTCTCCTTTGTAGCAAAAACAATTTCCATCAGCCTGTTAGGAACCCACTGAGCCACTGCAGGGACTCTGCAAACTTTCTCCAATCATTGCAGACCCCACTTGTGAGGTAGCAGCACTCTCCAGTGGTTGGAGGAGTGCAGCTTGTATGGCGTATCTTTGCCTTTTGCCTTTAAGTTCTGGAACCCAAAGGTACATCTGACCAATAAGGTGCCATCGGCTCTGATATGATGACATTCAGTGAAGTCAAAACAGCCCAAGGATATGCGGGGAAACACAACAAATCTGAAAGGGGAGCTTGATATGTACTAGAAGACCCCTGCCTTTATTGAACTTCTGAAACCACTGTTAAGTCGATACATAATGAGAATGTAGCATTGTAAGAAGAAAGAAAACATGAGGACATTCGTTCTGTCCGCAACAAGCAGGATTTCCCAGTGTCCAACCATTATAATCGCAATACCTATTCCCACTCTGACGTGTCGCCCATGGCCTCCTCTCCTGCCATGATGAGACCACTTTCAGGTTGCCGGAGCAACACCTCATATTCCCTTTGCATAGCCTCCAACCTGATGGCATGAACATCGATTTTTCCAACTTGTGCCCCCCTCACCGTTCTCTCTTCTTCCATCCCCCCGTTCTGGCTCCTCTCTTCCTTCTTCTCTTCTCCTTGCCTGACTATCACCTCCCTCTGGTCTCCCTCCTCCTTCCCTTTCTCCCACGGTCCACTCTCCCCTCCTATCAGATTCCTTCCTCAACCCTTTGAGTTTGCCACCCATTGCCCCCCCACCATCCCGCTTCATCCCCCCTTCTCCCCACCCACCCTCACCTATCACTTACCAACTCGTACAGTCCTACCCTCCACCACCTTCTTACTCTGGCTTTGGCCCACTTCTTTTCCAGTCCTAGTGAAGGGTCTCAGCCCAAAGCATCGGGCTGAGACCCTTAATCCTCTCCATCGATGCTACCTGACTTGCTGAGTCTCTCCAGCATTTTGTGTGTGTGTGTTACTCCGGATTCCCAGCATCTGTATGAAAGCACCTTGGTTTCCGCGGCTGAATAAGTCTAGGGAAGACGACTCCCAGCCACGTCGAACTCGTGAAATTGAGGCACGCTCATCCCACCCCAAACCCCGGTGTGTGTGGAAGCTGTGTAATTCACCATGAAATAACAATCAGTACACTGCATACGATTAAAGGGATTATATTTAACTGAAGGGTTTATAAAGAATAACAAAAAGAAAAGGGTCCATTCTAATTAAACAGTCAAATGTGCACAAGTTGGAGCTCATCTTGAACTTCTCCATCACTCACGCACCCGACCCTCGGTCAACGTAAAAGCACCCACCACCTCCCGAACGTCGCTCGCAATCCTTCTCGAACAAACGGGTCTCCTACCAGACCGTACGCTACGACCGGTTCTCCGCAGCGTCTTCTCTCTCCATCTCCTCTCGAGCAAAAGCCCGAGGCCAACCTTGTTGTCCCCCACCAAGAAAAAGCTCCCACTAATTGGAGGGCACACATTCCTCATCATCCCTCATCTTCAACAGTAACCCGAACAGGCTGAAAGCAGAACAGACTGCTCTTACTGAGCTGCTAAATGAAATACCTACAGCATAACAGTAAAGATGTGAACCAGGGCATCACATGTAGAATCCCTTGTATTTAGAAAGGGACTTATAGACCTTGTTCTTTGCAACATTGCATTTTGCAGGCGGCAAGGGTTGTGCATTCTCAGCTATAAATGTGATGGATCACTAATAAATGTCTCTGTCCTGGTTAAGATGCATTAAAACCATAAAAACCAAAATACTTTAGGGCTCTTAGATGGTTAAAAAGAGGAGAGGCAGAATTGTAACAACTATTACGCATCTTTATCCAAGGGAAGAGAACTGATTTTATGCAAGGTGACAGAGGTATTCAGATGAACACTTGGAAAACGGCAGAACAGGGATTTATGGGCAAAGCACTGGAAAATATGCTTGGTATTGTGACGAGAGTCCTTGAAGAGGATAGTTTGGACCCAAGTGCTGCAGCATCTGAGGCTAGGATGGAGACACGGAATAAAACTGGACCGGGAATCGAGCACGAAACAGAACGCCAGACGACATCTCCGGTTGGGCTTAACGGACCTCAGTTCAGGTGCTCTTTTAAATACTCAGTTCCAAAACCGGGATGTCAAATAGCAGGGCGGTCCTGAATCTTTAAAGGGGTCGCACCAGCCATCCACATACCGGAGAGTTAGAGCATCTAAACCCCGGGAGCATGTTGTAGCAGGTTCAGTATAGACATGGACTTAATGGTTGGCACATTAATGACAGGCTGAAAGGCCTGTGTGTGACCCAGGACGATGCATGGACTCCGCTTGTGCCAAGATGAGGGCACCCTTAGGGTGGAGGAGCAGCATCTGGGTAGCCTCCTACCTGATGGCGTGAATCGGACCGATTTCTCTTTCAGGTAAACAAAATTTCCCTCCTCCTCTTCTCTTTCTCTATTCCCCACCCTGGCTTATTCTCACCTGCCTATCACCTCGCCCTCCTCCTTCCCTTCCTCCTATGGTCCACTCTCCTCCCTTATCAGATTCCTTCCTCTCCTGCCCTTTATCTTTCCTGGCTTCACCTATCACCTCCCAGCTATCACTCTTCCTCGCCCCCCCCCCACCTTTTTATTCTGTTGTCTCAACCCCCTTCCTTTCCAGCCCTGAAGAAGGGTCTTGGCCCGAAACATCGACTGTTTACTCATTTCCATAGGCGCTGCCTGGCCTGCTGAGTTGCCTCAGCATTTTGTGTGTGTGTGTTGCTCTGGATTTCCAGCATCGGCAGACTTCCTCATTATGCAGAGGGAAGATGAAAATTAGTCAGGGAACCTACTCTAGATTGAATAAATCAGAATGAATTTTGCTTCAAGGTAGTTAATATCAGATCATATGTGTAAAAATAGCTATTTAAATAAGCAGCCAGTTATACTTTAACAAGGCAACCAGGGTTTCCGGAGATGAGATTACTGGTATGAACAAAAGCCAGCAAGTCAAGAAATATCTTATAGTAAGAAGTGAACTTGGCTAATATTTAAAGTTATCAAAGTTATTTCGAGAAAAGGCAGAAATAGCAAGATTTCCTTGTACTGTTGGCATATTACAGATTACTCGCATCATGTTGAGCAATACACTGACAAAACAGTGGAGGAACTCAGTGGGCCAGGCAGCTTCTGCGGAAATGAATGAACTGTCGACGCTTTGGGACGAGATCCCTCCTCAGGACTGAAAAGGAAGGAGGAAGATGTCTGAATATATAGGTGGGGGGGGGGAAGGAGGCTAGCTGGAAGGTGTAAGGTGAAGCCGGGCAGCTGGGAAAGGTAAAGGGCTGGAGAAGAAAGAATTATACATGACCTTTATAATGATGTCTGTTTGTTCTCAATGCAGCGCAATACAGCAAGTGGTAACTGTTGTCGCTGTGCATAGGTGAAAAACATCGCTCTGCTAGCCAACTACTCCAACCATTTCATTGCATCGCATCAGCGTACGGAAGTGGGACGAGGGAAAACCAATAACTGACCGGACAGTGTCAGCTGGTCCTCAATATCACCTCCATGAATAAGAAGGCACAGCAGCCTTCTTCCTGAGGAGATCGAGGCAAGCGAGGAACCCTCCCCACCCCCATCTTAACTAAATTTTACAGGAGCACCACTGACAGCGTCCTGACAAGTTGCATCTCCATCTGGTCTGGGAGCAGCCGAGCATCGGACCGGAAGTCCCTGTGAGAACAGAGAGGATCATAGGGGTCTCCCTACCATCCATCGGGGGGCATTTATCAGGAGCGCTGCGTACGCAGGGCCCTTAGTGTTATCAAGGATCCCACCCATCCATCCAGCATCCTCTTTGACTTTCTACCATCAGGCAGGAGACTCCGATGCACAAAGACAAGAACGGCCAGGATGGGAAACAGTTTCTTCCCTCAGGCCATTAGGCTTCTGAACTCCCTGCCGCATCGTGTTCCAACTGGTTAATCTGTTCTGTACTCTACAATATTTAATTTATACAGCTTATTTTGTTTATGTATCCATTATTCATCTGTAGATTTTATCCTTACTTTCCTAAGTTATGGTGTGTTATGTGTACTACTGTGCTTTACACCCTGGTCTGGAGAAACTTTTTGTCTCATTTGGCGGTTTACATCTATATAGTTAAATGACAATGAACTTTACTTAGAGTTACAGAGAATGTGCAGGCACACAATAAGGTGATGAGATAGACTTGATGGTCAAGAGTCCATCTTGCTGTATGTGGGATCCATTCCAGAGTCTTATAATAGGAGCTGTCCATGGTGGGACGTGCTTTCAGGCTTCTGTATCTTCTGCCCGATGGGCTAGGGGAGAACAGAGAACGTCTAGGGTCGGGGGGGGATGGTCTTTGATTACGTTGGATGCTCTACTGGGGCAGCGAGAAGTGTAGACAATTTACGGAATGGTGGCTGGTTCCTGTGATGAGCCGAGGAGATGCATTTCGTGTTTCAGGTTGAGCAGAGGTAAACTGATCGCCACGGATAAAATAGCCGTTAGCACAATGCTATTACAGCTCAGGGCGTCAGAGTTTGGGGTTCAGTTCCAGCGTCTTCTGTCAGGAAGCTCGTACGATCTTCGCGTGGGTGCAGGGGTTTCATCCAAGTGCTCCCATTTCCTCCTGCAGTCTGAAGACTGAAGAGTTAGTAGGTTAGTCATCCTGAAAGTCGTCCTGTGATTAGGCTAGGGTTAATGCGTGGATTGAAGCGCAGCGTGGCTTGGTGGGCCAGAAGGGCCTATTCCGCGCTTTAGCTATAAACAATAAATGAATAAAAGTCAGAAAAACACAGGGTAGGAAACAGAGGCCGTCCAAGAGGACTATAACCTTGCCATGCTGTACTAATTAGAGTCTGGGCTTTATGGGCTTTTGTCTGACTGGTCGAACAAAATTGCTTTGGAAACAGCAATGAAGAATCCTAAAAATGTCGAATACCGGGTGAACGAGTAGTCTTTGGGGTACTGCAAGTCTGTGTCGTTATCGATGCTTTGCTGTACGCTTGGGTGCTCAGTGGGGGGGGTGGGGGCGCCCTTGTTTTTTTGCTGGTGGGGGGGTCATCGCTTTGCTGCTGCTTGTGTGTGGGAGGGGGGAGTTGGGGGGGCTTTGGGGTTCTAACATTTAACTGTCATTCATTCTTTGGGGCACTCCTCTGTTTTCATGGATGTTTGCGAAGAAAAAGAATTTCGGGGTGTATATTGTATACATGTCTCTGATATTAAATGTAGCTATCAAAACCTAAATAGACCTTCATTGTTGCCATAAATGCCAGCAGTGTAACAGGCAAAATAGAAGAGAGAGTGGAGTTCAGGCCATGGGCATCACAGCAACATGACTTCTTTGTGAACAAGGATTTAAATGCAAAGATATCCTGGATCCAAAAGTGCAAAGATATTTCATCACCCTAATACCCAGTATTGCACAGTGAAAACTAAATTAAATATACTACTTTATAAACATAAGCTATTAAATACATATATAACCTGCGTTTACTTCACTCGGAGTTTGAGGAAGTTTGGTATGCCATCAAAGACTTGAGCAAATTTCTATAAATGTATACTGTGGGGAGCATTCTAACTGGTTGCTTCACTGTCTGGTATGTGGGGGGGGGGGGGGGCCTGCACAGGATCGTATAAGGCTGCAGAGAGTTGTCAGCTCTGCCAGCTCTATCATGGGCACCAGCCACCCCAGCACTGAGGACATCTTCGAAAGGTGATCATCAGTTTATTTATTGAGAGACAGTGTGGAATAGGCACTCCCTGCCCTTCAAGCCACGCCACCCGGCAGTCCTCCAATTTAATCCAATCCTAATCGTGGGACAGTTTACAGTGACCGATTGACCAACCAACTGGTACATCTTTGGACTGTGGGAGGAAACCAGAGCACCTGGAGGAAACCCTCGCGGTCACGGAGAGAACGTACAAACTGCTTACAGGCAGTGGCGGGACTTGAACCTGAGTCACCTGTACTGTAAAGCATCGTGATAACCTCTACACTACCCATTAAGGTCCCTCGCCACCCAGGCCATGCCCTTTTCTCATTGCTACCATCAGAGCAGAGCCTGAAGGCATCAGATTTCCTCCGCCATCGGATTTCTGAACGGACAACAAACGCTACCTCATTGTTTTTGGTCTCTTTTCACACTACTTACCTTCTTATGTAAGTTTCTTACTGTAATTTTTAGTATAGTGTATGCACTGCTACTGCATAAAAACAAATTACATGACAGATGTCATGACCTGATTCTGACTTTAAAGGTTCACGTACAGTATGTTTTTCTCCAGCCCTGCCGAAGGGTCTCGGCCCGAAACGTCGACTGTACTTTTTTCCCCACAGAAGCTGCCTGGCCTGCTGAGTTCCTCCAGCATTTTGTGTGTGTGTGTGGTTCATATACAGCATGCCCAGTTCAGATTAATAGCAAGGACGCCTCTGAAAGGCGGCGTCCATCATTAAGGACCCCCACCACCCAGGTCATGCCCTCTTCTCATTGCTACCACCAGGAAGGAGGTACCGGAGCCTGAAGGCACACACTCAACAATCCAGGAACAGCTTCTTCCCCTCTGCCGTCCGATTTCTGCATGGACATTGAACCCATGAACACAACCTCACTACTTTTTAATTTCTATTTTTTCCACTGCTTATTTAACTATTGTATATAAAATACTAACTGCAATTCACAGATCTTTTACTCTTCTATTATGTATTAGATCGCACTGCTGCCGCAAAGACAACAGATTTCATGACATATGCCGTTGATGTTAGACCTGATTCTGATTTTGATCAAATCTGGACTGACGACAGTGACTGAGCACTATTTCTCTGGCTCAGACAAGTACAAGCCTTAGGGACTGTGGAGGTTAAAGTCAACCAAGAATGGAGTACTTACAGAAAGCTGCCAGAGGGCAGACCGACTTGAATCGGAAGCACTTTTAACTTGCCGCTGCGTACGAGGGATTATTTCAGGTCAGTGAGCCTTGCAACACATGCAGCCGCTCAACGACCACTGAAACTAAACCTGACTGAACACCAGATGCTCACGAGCGACAGCTTTGCTCTGCTTTTAAGAAAACGTACGCACACACACACACACACAAACATCTGAGAAATTTTTTTTTTAGTTTGATACAGCTCACAGCAAGACATCAAAACTACGCCAAAGCTGTTCAGTTGGATCCAAATGATAGTTCTGTCACAGATGTGGTACAAGACTTTTTTTCGGCTTACAGTGGAGAGAAGAAAGAGGAAGATAAACAGAAAGAGGAAGAAGAAAGGGGAACATGGGAGGGGGCTCTCTGTTGAGAGCCAGCGGTAGAAAGGGTAAGCAGCTTCAACTTCCTGAGTCTCCATCTTTCTGAAGATCTACTCTGAGAAGGCACGCCAGCGCCTATGCTTCATTGGGAGTTTGAAGAGATTTGGTATGTCCATAAGACCATAAGACATAGGAGGAGAATTAGGCCAGCTGGTCCATCGAGTCTGCTCCACCATTCAATCATGGCTGATCCTTTTTCTCTATCTCCTCCTCAACCCCAGTTCCCGGCCTTCTCCCCATAACCTTTGATGCCATGTCCAATCAAGAACCTATCAATCTCTGCCTTAAATACACCCAATGACCTGCCCTCCACAGATGCACGTGGCAACAAGTTCTACAATCCACCACCCTTTGGATAAAGAGATTTCTCCACATCTCTGTTTTGAAAAGGCACTCCTCTATCCTGAGGCTATGCCCTACTCCCCCACCATGGGAAACATCTACTCCACATCTAGGCCTTTCAACATTCAAAAGGTTTCAGTGAGATCCCCCCTCATCCTCTGAATTCCAGTGAGTACAGACCCAGAACCATCAAACGTTCCTCGTATGATAACCCTTTCATTCCTGGAATCATCCTTGTGAACCTCCTCTGGAACCTCTCCAATGCCAGCACATCTTTTCTAAGATGAAGGGCCCAAAACTGTTCACATTACTCAAGGTGAGGCCTCACCAGTGCCTTATAATGCCTCAGCATCACATCCTTGCTCTTGTATTCTAGACCTCTTGAAATAATAACATAGAATTTGCCTTCCTCACCACCAACTCAACCTGCAAGTCAACCCTCAGGGTGTTCCGCACAAGGACTCCCAAGTCCCTCTGCATCTCAGATTCCTGGATTTTCTCCCCGTTTGGAAAATAGTCCGTACATTTATTTCTACTACTAAAGTGCATGATCCTGCATTTTCCAACACTGTATTTTATTTGCCACTTTCTTGTCCATTCTCCTCATCTAAGTCCTTCTGCAACCTGTTTCCTACCTACCCCTACCTGCCCCTCTTCCAACCTTCGTATCATCTGTCACCAAAGACTCTTAGCAAGTTTCTACAGAGGTACCGTGGAGATCATAATGACTAGTTTCATCACCGTCTGGTATGGAGGGTCCAATGCACAGGAACGGGAAAAGCTGCAACGGGCTGTCAACTCAGTCTGCTCCAGCCAGCACAAGCCTTCACACCATCGAGGACGTCTTCAAAACGTGGTGCCTCAATAAGGTAGTGTCCATCATTTGGGACCCTCACCATCCAGGACACGCCCTCGTCTCATGCTACCATCAGGGAGGAGGTACGGAGCTTGAAAATACACACTCAACATTTTAGGAACAGCTTCTTCAATTTAAGTTCAATTGTCATTCAATCCTACATGTGTAACGCCCTGGTTAAGATTTGTACTGCCATGATGTAAGTATCACATTTCAGCAGTTCTGAAAGAGCAGTCTGTTCTGCCTTCAGTCTGTTTGGGTCTGAGTTGAGATAAGAGGCTTTGTTGTCCAACTTAGGAGTGTGGTGTCAGCCAGTCAGGTTGGTGGAATTGGGAACAAGATGCTGGAGATCTGAGCAACACGTACATAAAATGCAGGAGAAAATCATCAAGCCAGGCAGCAACTCAAAGGGATTCAGCCCGAAACGACAACTGTGCTTTTTTTCCCAAGGCTGCTGAGTTCCTCCAGTATTTTATGTGCGTTGGTGGCATTGGGAGAAGGTTCTAGAGAACGCTGGGCGGAGAGGTTTTTGTGACGGACACTGGTGTGGATTGAGGTCTTTTTCTTGGCAGGAGCTGGGAGAAGCCAGGAGGGAAGATGGCTGAGGATGCTGTCCCTGCTGCACAAGGTGCTTTGTGCAGATGAATGGCTTCAAGGAGGAAGGACCGATACTCCCGTGGGAGAACCCATTTGTTCGAGATGGATTTTGAGCAACATTCGGACGGTGAGCTTTCACTCAGAGTGAGGGTCCAGTGCGTGAGTTAAAGGCAACTTCAAGATGAGCCCCAACTTATGTGCACATTTGACTGTTTAATTATGATGGGCCTTTTCTCTTTTATTTCTTTCTGTAATGACTGTTTGGTTAAGTTAACGTTCTTTATACTTGTATGCTATGTACAATCTGTTATTTCTTGCTGACGGGCAATTGCATGGGAGCAGTAAATTACAAAGCAGTCACACAAATCGGGCTTCAGGTGGATGAGACATCCCAACCTCACGGGTTTGGCGGGACCCAGGTCGTATCTACCCTAGACATACAGAGTCTGAGGAAGATGGTTTTTCAACAGCTGTGGCTATTAGCAAGGGGCTAACAAGCCGTATTTCTAGAAACACCCGGTAAAAAGGGGTTTCATGTGAATACCCATGAATACAGCCAAACAAGACAGTGTTACTCTGGGACCAAGGTGCAAAACGCCACACCAACAGTCATACACAGCACAAAGCACACATAAAATAGCGAACACATGTAACAGATCAGTAAAATACGGCCACGCAAAATATAAAGTCCAGACCCTGAGCCCATGTATGCCGCAGAAATCTGCAGTCGACCACAATACACCTTCCTCTCCACGATCAGATTTCTGAATGGACTACAAACACTATCTCATTTTTGTAAGATTTATTTAATATATATTTCTTATTTTAACTTATAGTATTTTTAAATGTTTTGCACTGTACTGCTGCCACAAAACAACAAACTTCACAACATACGTCGATGATAGTAAGCCTGATTCTGATGAGCTTGGATTTTAAAAGTGCTTTCAGAACCTCTGATTGCCCAAAGTAACTTGAAGTGTGTCCCCTGTTGTAAAGCTGAAAATTACTGTTAGAAACCGCATTAGGGGGCTGAAGAGAGAGGCATTTTTTTTCCAGTCCTTTTTCCATTCCTGGTTGCTGTCTTAGCTAAAGGTGTGCAACTTGCACTGGTGGCTCTGGACTAATTGGTGATTCTCTATTTGTCTCATCCCTCCTTCGCACCCAATCATCTGCGATCTTTTCTCTGCTTTCGAGGGCTGGGAGGCCACTTGGTTGACATAGAGGGAGCAAATGACATCTGTGGAGATGTACCTCAAAATAACAGAATAGCGTTTGAGAATAAAAAAGTGAGATAGCTTTCATTACCGCACTCACACCTAGTACTGTAAGACATAGAAGAAGAACTAGGCCATTCAGCCCGTCGAGTCTGCTCTGCAATGTAACATATGTGACATGTAAGACAGAGTCATTAAGTCAGAGCACCACAGCACAGAAACAGGTCCTTCGGCCCATCTAGTCCATGCCTAACTATTATTCTGCCTACTCCTATCGACCTGCACCCAGACAATAACCCTCCATACCCCTCCCATCCATGTACCTATCCAAACTTCTCTTAAACATTGAAATTGAACCTGTTCCCACCATTTCCACTGGCAGGTCATTCCATACTCTCATTCCATTTCCCTTCAGGTTCCCCTTAAATATTTTACCTTTCACCTATGACCTCTAGTTTTTGGTTCAGTGGAAAAAAGCCTACTAACATGTACCCTATCTGTAACCTTCAGAATTTTGTATACCTCAATCAATTCTCCCCTTATTCCCCCACACTCTAGGGTAAAAACTATTCAACCTTTCAGGTCCCCAAGTCCGGGTGACATCCTTGTAAATTTTCTCTGCACTCTTTCAATCTTGTTGATATACATAGGTGACTAGCACTGCACACAATACTCCAAATTAGGCCTCACCAACATCTTATGCAACTGCAACGTGACATCCCAACTCCTGTACGCAATACTTTGACTTGTGAAGGCACACATGCATCTCTTGGGGCCAATCCACACCTCTGCAATACGTGGCAGGATAAAAGGAACACATCATTCATGGAAATAATTCGGAAGGTGTGTAGCTCAGGTGATTGATGGTTGAGTTGAGTTGTTCAAAGTTGCAAAGGTTCATTTTATTGTCAACGTAAGCATGCACAATACAACTCTGATATTCGTCTTCTCCAGATGGTCATGAAATACAGAAAAGGCATGGGTGCTGATGAAAGACATCAACTCCTCCTCCCCCAACATGAAAAAGAAAAGGAACAAAACTCAAAGATTCCAAAATCCACCCTCCCTTCGCCAGCAGCAAAAAGAACAGGGACAATAACAGCCCCAACCCCCCTCACTTTACAGTACAGGCGACCCGGGTTCAATTCCCACTGCCGCTGGTAAAGAGTTTATGCATTCTCCCCGTGGCCACCGGGTGCTCTGGTTTCCTCTCACAGTCCAAAGACGTACCGTTTGGTAGGTTCACAAAGCATTGTAAATTGTCCTGTCATTAGGCGAGAATTAAATCAGGGCATGACTCGAAGAGCCGCAAGGACCCATTCTGCACTGCATCTCAATAAAAAAAACATTTTAAAAAATTATCAGAATTGTCATGTAAGTATTAAGCAGGTGCATCATTTTGCTGTGAAGAGTTGGCCAAACACCAGAATGACAGGAAAAACACAAAACGTGACAGGGGAATGCTCATTTAAATTGCTCACCATGAAACACAGACATATCGCCTGAACATTTCACAAATACTCATGACATTTGAGCCTCCAAGCAGCTGCTGTGTGTCCGGCAGCCTACCGTGGCACTGGTGCCGTGAGGGTTGCCTCCTATGTGCCCTGAAATGCAAGCAGCTGTTTCTCATTTTAATTCCGCCGAAGGGATAACCCTGTCTGCCTCCACTTTCACCTGTAGCGAGCAATCGGTTCTGCCAAGCGGCTGCAGAAAACCTTCCGCAGAGAACAGAAGACTGTACCGCATTTTCCAATGACTTGGACATCCGAATCAGAATCAGAGGGGCGGCGCGGAGGCGTAGTGGTTAGCACAACGCTTTACCGTGCGGGCGACCCGGGTTCAATTCCCGCCACTGCCTGCAAGAAGTTTGACTTGTGTGGGTTTCCTCTGGGTCCAAAGACCTAATTGGTTAATTAGTCATTGTAAGTTGTCCTGTGATTAGGATTGCTGAAAGGCATGGCTCGAAGACCCTTTGCATTGGAAGACCCAATCGATCACATCCAGGATGGAGATGTGTCTCTACCAAAGGCACTCCTTCTTTCCGCTAGCCTGCAGGTCACCCTTGGGCAAGGTGCAGCACCTGCTCAGCCCCTCGATCAGGGTGACATTATCAGGGATCAGGTGGTGGACGGTCATATGAGCAGATCACAAGTCATGGTTATATGACCACTGACGCCAGGCAGACAATCTCTGAAGAGTATTGATAATGGCTGGAGTCACCCAGTAAAGACACACTGCCCAGAAGAAGGCGAGAGCAAACCACTTCCGTAGAATAATCATGGTCATGGAAAGACCATGTCATACGGAGAAACGAGCTATACAAATGAGCACACATCTAAGAAAGTGGAGGTGCTGTCAAGCCTTCTTTATGATGGGTCCCAGGGCAGATCCTCTGGAGCAGTGGGAATCTTCGAGAGTCAGCAGATAACCTCCGTCAAAGGATAAGGAGGTTCAACTTGTCACTGAACACTGGAACAAACTTCTGCTGATGAACTGATGAAGCTATCTTGACCGGTTGTGTCATGCTCTGGTTGAAACTGTCTTGACCGGTTGTATCATGGTCTGGTTGAAACTATCTTGACTGGTTGTATCATGGTCTGGTTGAAACTGTCTTGACCGGTTGTATCATGGTCTGGTTGAAACTATCATGACCGGTTGTATCATAGTCTGGTTGAAACTATCTTGACCGGTTGTATCATGGCCTGGTTGAAACTGTCTTGACCGGTTGTATCATAGTCTGGTTGAAACTATCTTGACCGGTTGTATCATGGTCTGGTTGAAACTATCTTGACCGGTTGTATCATGGTCTGGTTGAAACTATCTTGACCGGTTGTATCATGGTCTGGTTGAAACTATCTTGACCAGTTGTATCATGGTCTGATTGAAACTGTCTTGACCAGTTGTATCATGGTCTGATTGAAACTGTCTTGACCAGTTGTATCATGCTCTGGTTGAATTGTCTTGACCAGTTGTATCATGGTCTGGTACATCAATTCGAATGCCCAGGAATGTAAGAGTGCACGGGTAGATTTACAAGGATGCTGCCCGGACTCGAGGGACTGAGTTTTGCAAGGAGGCCTAACAGAGACTTTGCGCAATGGCGCATGCGAGACTGAGAGGTGTGCATACAATGAGGGGCATAGTGTGAATACGCAGACATCTTTCCCAGCATTGGGGAATCAAGGAACTGATTGTGGTCTTCAGAAAGGGCAAGATGAGGAAACACACACCTGTCCCTGCAGAGGGATCGGTTCAATTGTGTTCTGATATCCTGTTGCTTACTGAATAAACGCAAGCATCCTGAATGTAAAGGAACACACACAAAATGCTGGAGGGACTCAGCAGGTCAGGCAGCATCAATGGAGGGGAATAAACAGTCTTTTGGCCGAGACCCTTCATCGGGACGGGAAAGGAAGAGGGGAAGAAGCCAGAATAAGAAGGTGGGGGGGAGGGGAAGGAGTACAAGCTGGAAGGTGATAGGTGAAGCCAGGTGAGGGGGGAGGTGTGTGGGTGAGGAAGATTGGATGAAGAGAGAAGCTGGGAGGTCACGGATGGAAAAGGTAAAGGGCTGAAGAAAAAGAGGAGAGTTGACTATGGGAGAAAGGGAAGGAAGAGGGGCACCAGAGGGAGGTTGATAGGCAAGTGAGCAGAACAGACGGGGTGAGAGGGGAACCAGAATGAGGAACAGGGGAAGAAAGGAGGAGGATTCGAAGATTCCAAGTACATTTATTATCAAAGTATCTATACAGGTACAATGTTGAGATTGGTTCTCCCACAGGCGGCCACAAAACATAGAAACACCAAGGAAGCCATTCAACAAAAACACCAAACCCCCAACGCGCGAGAAAAAGAACGGCAAAAACTGAGCGAATAACACACAGAATATTAAACGTCGAACCACAGAGTCCTCAAAATGGTCTAGGAGTGTTCAGTTCAATTCAGTTTGGACTACGGAGTCCTTGAAATGGTCAATTCAGCTTAGCACTGTGTTGTTCGTTGACTGCAGGTCACAGAGCCACAGTCTGCATCGAAGCGCCCTGATCAAATCACACAAAATAGCAAAAGAAAAAGAGTAAGAGGAAACCAGAAGCACATGTAACATGAAGCGCAGAGTCGTCCAAAACGAGTCCACACCGCGAGGCAGCCGATCAAACCTCGTGACGCGAGGAAGACTCCTGGCCCTTCCTCTGGCAGCGGTGAGTGAGAAGGAGAGGGAGACGGGTCAAACGCAGACAGAGGGTGCTGAACACCCGCTCACATTCCACTCTCATCCTTGTCAATTTCAATCCTGCTCGATGCTTTCATCGGTGAAGTGTAATGGAGCCAATCGTGGGTCTGCGCTCTCAACCTTGCCGGATTTCCCCGGAGACAGCGAAAACACATCATCAAAACGTAAATTACAAGCTCCAATCGCACACGGTTTAGTAGCAGAAGCAGATTTAAAAGGGGAAGAAGTCGTTTCTTGAACTGTCGGGAGGACACCGCCTTTGCTCGTGCTGGTTGCTGACGACATCTTGTTCACGGGAAGAAGGAGCAGAAGTTACCGAAAGTTAGGGAAATCCTGAATGCATTTTTTAAATCCCTTTCCTGCCTTGTCCTACTACTTTAGGAAGTGTGGGCATGCACTTGAAGGTCTGTAAACCAAATATAATTTCTCTGGGGTAATATGTAACCTTAATCCTTATTTTAGTTGGTGTTTTTGAAACCTCTGAGGGACAATAATAAATTGACTCACATAAAATCAATTTGCGCAGCCTGGAATGGCAGAAGGACTTAAGTGCCTTGCATGCACATTAACAGCAAGGAAACCAAATGTTCTTTGCTTGCACAGCTGACTATTTTTATTAAGGTTACTTTGATAGCAGCCATGAGCCTCTTTTTCAGCTGTCGCCTCTTTCATCCTCTGTCAGTGATAGAACAAGTAAGACTTAAGAGCCGGGTGCTGAAGTTTGAAAGTGTCGCAGACCGGGATGACGCTGTTTTGGTCGTAACGCTTCAGTCTGATGTCGCGTCAGGGAAACAATAGCAGGAGCGCTGAGCAGCTGTTATTTTCATTCCAGCGAAGTTGCTTGAGAAACTCGCCGATTCCTGCTTGCTGTTTTCCTAGCGCTAACAAAACAAAGTGGTTCTGCTGCATGAGGATCACTGCTATTCGTGCTCTGCAAGGAGATGCCGCTTTCCCATCCGTGAGCAAGCACCTTGCCAGGCAGGTTAGAGTAAGAGCTCGCTGGCAGGTTACAGAAGCCTTCGCACTATTCCTCAGTATGTCAAATTTCATCTCTACCAAGCTGACTGAAGCACTGAACTAAATTGTCCTCCGTGCTGTCAGATGGACAGGTAGAGTAACAACCAAGATGGCTGGTGAAACACAGTGATGACTTGCTGGAAGCAAACAAAACTATTAGCTACTTTATTAATTACACTTCTTTTTCTCAGAGCCAATTCCATCTCACCCCCTTTCCTTGTCCCAACTGTATCCCACCTCCTTCCTTTGCCCTGTCTCCATCTCATCTCACTCACTCCCAATCTCTCTTCCATCTCCACCTCCGTGTCCCCCAAATAATCGCTCTACCAGCCCACTATTCATGGTCCAGCACAGATCCAGGCCCTTCAGCCCAACAATGCCATGGTGCCCACCCAGCTCATCCCAGTTTCCTGAGTTCAGTCAAAGCCCCACCACTCCATGTGTTCCTATCCAAGTGACTTGTTAAGTGATAACCCGGAGTTTGCTGCCGATTCTCGAGTCGGAGAATCTCGAAATAAGAGGCGATGGAGCAGACTGTAAAGTCATAACTGTTGGCCTCCCCTTACGCTGTGAACTGGGTGACATCTCTCAGTGCGTCGTTAGTGAGAGAGAGACCTGCGGCATGTCAAACTGTCGGGTGAACAATAGTTTTTGTTGACTGCAGATCAGGGTCACTCTTCAGGTGCTTTGCTGTTGCTCGGTGGGTGGTGGGCACCGAGGTATTTTGCCAAAGTAGGTGGGAGGAGGGGGGATGTTGTTGCATTGATGCTTTGCTGCTGCCTGCATGGGGGGGAGACAGGAGGGACTTTGGGGTTCAAACGTTTTTCTGTCGTTCATTCTTTTGGGGTTCTGTTTTTCGTGGATGTCTGTGAAGAGTAAGAATTTCAGGCTCTATACTCTACTCTGAGGCCTCCATGGGTCAGAGTTGACATGGATACTGCGTCCTAGCTGTTTGGGTGGTACAATATGGAGAGCAAGCTGTTGCCCACGTAGCAAGCTCCCCTTCTCCACACATCTGACGACCCCAAAGGAACAACAGAGACCGGTATAGCTTGGTACCAGCAGCATCACAGGAGCTGCCAGGCAACGTTGAACTCAACGTTGGACAGCCTTAGGGACTCCAGCTCCGGATTTTTCCCTTGGGGTTTACTCCCAGTGCCTTCCCCATGAGTGGGTACAGCCACAAGGCAGCGGAGGTTCGAGATCAGAGTTTTCCTTCTCCTGGATGAGCCGCCAACCACGGCTGATGATTCCCATCTGCCCGAAGTGACTGATTTTAAGGCGCCAGTTACCCACCTTTGCCCTTCTCCGCTGGGCCTAGTAGCTAAGCCACATGTGAAGGCCAGGAGCTGGACTTGGTTGTCAGAGGCTATTTAAGACACGTACCATTGGGAGCATTTAATAAGTAGTGGGAACTTATCCCCACTACCACGCCCGGCTGTAACAACCTCAAGGAACCCTGTATACCGTATACATTCTCTGATAATAAACGGAACTATCTGAACCACTTTACCTGTCTCAACCTCTTCCTCAGGCAATCTTCTAAACAACAGAAATTATTTATCAATTTGTGAAATACTTCTGACATAATCTAACCTGAAAAGCATTATAAACCCAAATATTTTATCACAGCAGGAATCAATGCCATCAAGAGAATCAGTTGGAAGAAATAATGCCAAAATATAAATGATGATTGATTGAATCATTCCTAAAGTGGGGTAATCATTTTCGCTGTACTTCAACATAAAGGACCGTGTCTTGTTTTCTTTTCGTACGTTAGGCTTTATGCCTAAACTGTTCAAGAGGGAGAAGAGCTCATTACCAACAAGAATTAGCTCAGCATCAACAACGGCAGCCATTTTATATGTGTAATTGTGAATCAAAATAGGAAAATGGAAAGGTTGTGTCTATCACACTCTCTCAATGAATTGGTCTCCCTCCTGGTACTCAACCTTGCAAGTGGAACAGGTGCCTCACCTGTCCCAACACCTCTCCCCTCACTACCATCCAGGGCCCCAAACGGTTCTTCCAAGTGAGGCGACACTTCACCTGCGAGCCTGTTGGGGTCACCGACTGTGTCCGGTGCTCCCAGTGCGGCCTCCTGTGTATCGGTGAGACCCGGCGGAGTCTGGGAGACCGCTTCGCCAAGTGCCTTCGCTCTGTTGTCCACAAAAAGCGGGATCTCCTGGTGGCTACCCATTTCAGCTCTGCTTCCCATTCCCACTCCGATACGTCAATGCTCCACTGCCGCAACATTGGAGAAGCAACACCTTGTGTTCCATCTGGGTAGCCTCCAAACTGGCGGGCATGAAAATTTCTCGGATTTCTGGTGATTCCCACACCCCTCTCTCCTTCACCATTTCCATTTCTCTCTCTCACCTCATCTCCTTTCTTGCCCGTCAGCTCCTTCTGGTGCTCCCCACCCCCCGCTTTCTTCCATGGTCTTCTGTCCCCTCCTATCAGACTCCCCTTTCTCCAGCCCTTTATCTCTTTCACCAATCAACTTCCCAGCTTCACTGCTCCCTCTCTCCTGGCTCCACCTATCACCTACCACCTTGTACTTCTTCCTCCCTTCCCCACACCTTCTCCTGCTCTTCTTTTCCAGTCCCGATGAACGGTCTCCGCCGAAACGTCAACTGTTTATTCATTTCCTCAGACGCTGCCTGGCCTGCTGAGTTCCTCCAGCATTTTGCTTGTGTTACTTTGGATTTCCAGCATCTGCAGATGTTTTAGTGTTTGTCTGGGACAAACGTATTTATCTGCTGGGGTTAGTGGGGATGGTTTTGGGGCCGGAGAGGGGCGTTAGGGGTCAGGTCAGGGTTTAGGGAAGGGATGTGGGGGATTAGGCCGGGATTAAACCGGGCGATTGCTGGGCGGGTGCAGCTCGAAGGGCCTATTCTGTGCCATCCCTCAATAAATGTGTAAATAAAGTTCGAGGTCAGGCCAGACTCTGAGCCTCCACTCGTGTTCAAAAGGCCTGTGGTCAGGTGTCGGGCCGGGAGACCAGGGTGGACGAGGGCTGATAGCACCCGCCCTGGGTCAGCGGGTCATTGGCAAGCACCCGAGTTGGAAGGAGAGACGAGGTCTGGTTCCCTCCCCGTCCCCCCGGGAACGTGAATTAGTGAGACCA
The DNA here is from genome assembly GCF_963921235.1 of Mobula hypostoma. Classification (NCBI taxonomy): domain Eukaryota; kingdom Metazoa; phylum Chordata; class Chondrichthyes; order Myliobatiformes; family Myliobatidae; genus Mobula; species Mobula hypostoma. The sequence goes on along the minus strand of NC_086126.1, from coordinate 8,280,326 downwards.
GAAAGTTCGGTGATCGGCCGATGCCGAGGGTAACCAGAGATCCAGAGGTCAAGGGCCAATGGCTGGAGCTACGTGCCTGCTGGGGAAGTCAAATTTAAGTCCACTGAAGGCCTGGGGGAGAGGGGTGAAGGACTGAATATGTGTATGGATGGAAGCGGGGGCTTGTTTTGCTGTCGTTGCGCTCTGTGTTGTTCTGTCATTGTGGGAATGCTTCATCAGCACCGGAATTTTGCCGACACTTGCGGGTTGCCCCCCCTCCCCCGGCACATCCTGACGCAAATGACATTAACGTCGACACAAAATCAGAATCTTTGATCTCGTACATCAGGCTGCCTGTCCTATGATAGATTATAGATCTGATGACACTTTTCACAGAGGCCAAGAGTTATCTTACAGTATATGAATGCAGGTTGCAGGGACAGGGGTCCTGAGCCCAAATTCCTGCTTACCGCTTCCTGTCAGCGGTTTGAAAATCAGTGACAATCAGGAATCCGCTCTGATAACTTGTGGTATTTAATGCTTAAGGTGATACCAGACAACGCTGGTAACTGACTAGGCCAACAAAAGAGCCGGAATGTTCTATCCTGTCGGTAAAGAGATCTTTCAACAGGGCCACTGTGCGATCAGCCAGATGAAATATTCAGAGGGGCTGGAACGCCCTTTGACAGTGCCGAAAGAATATGCTGCCAGCCTGTAGAGAGGAAGCCGATGATAACAAAGCGGACTGGAAACTGATAAAATGATTTAGCCTGCTAAATCATTTCTCTAAAAACTGAATTAGCACCTGAAATTCAAAATCTAAACAGGAGGAAGCCTGCCGATGCTGGAAATCCAGAGCAATACACACAAGATGCTGGAGGAACTCGGCAGTCCAGGCAGCCTCTATGGAAAAGGGTAAACAGTCTCCATGTTTTGGGCCGAGACCCTTCTTCAGGGCTGAGAAGGAAGGGGGTAAGATGCCAGAATAAAAAAAGGCAGGGGGAGGGGAAGGAGGCTAGCCGGAAGGGATTAGGTGGAGCCAGGTGGGTGGGAAAGGTCAAGGGCTGGAGAGGAAGGAATCTGATAGGGGAAGAGAGTGGACCATAGGAGAAAGGGAAGTAGGAGGGGACCCAGGGGGAGGTGATAGGCAGGTGAGAAGAGGTGAAAGGCCAGAGTGGGGAATAGAGGAAAGGGGGAGGAGGAGGGAATTTTTTTTTAATTGGAAGGACAAATCAATGTCCATGCCATCAGGTTGGAGGCTACCCAGACGGAATATAAGGTGTTGCTCCTCCACCTTGAGGGTGGCCTCATCCTGGCACAAGAGGAGGCCATGGACCGACATGTCGGAAGGTGACTGGCCGCTGGGAATTTCCGCTTTTGGCGGATGGAGCGGAGGTGCTCGACAAAGCGGTCCCTCCCCCAGTACACAACTGGGTCTCACCAATGTAGAGGAGACCACGTCGGGAACGTTGGACACAGTAGACGACCTCAGCAGATTCACGAGTGACGTGCTGCCTTGGCTGAAGAGCGGTCTTGGCCCGAAACGTCGACTGTTTATTCATTTCCGTGGATGCTGCCTGGCCTGCAGAGCTCCTCTGGCATGTTAGGAATTCAAAATACCTCTCCAGCTTCATCTCCGCACTATTCCGAGGCCCACCATTGGTCACGATCGACCATGGATGCTGTGTCCTAGCAGCCTACACGATACACAAGCCAGGGCGGTAAGCAATCCCCACATCGCTGATGAATCCAACGGAGCAGCAGAGACCTAAACAGTTTGGCACCAGTGGCGTCACGGGAGTCGCCAGTCAGCGTCAAACTCAACCTAGATCTGGCTTCGGGATTCCAGCTCTGGGCTTTCCCTCGGGGCTTACTCCCGGAACCTTCTCCGTGACTGTGGAGGTGTGGGATCTCCAAAGTAAACTGGGAACCACAGCTGACGAACCCCCATCTGCCTGAAGCAACTGGTTTTAAGACGCCAGTGACCCAGCGTCGCCCCTCCTCCAGTCAGTAGAAACAGTTTCCGTCAGGCTTAGTAGCTAAAACCAGCAGGCGGGCGGTTGTCAGAGGCTATTTCAGGCGCACGCTATTGGGAGCATTTAATTGGTGGTGGGAGCTTGTCCCCATTACCAGCCTGGTTATAACAACTTTAAAGAACCTCCACACTGTTAATTCCTAACTATATATTAGGGATTGGTATTTATTGGTATTTACTTTTCCATAATTCTAATATCTCCAGAACTATTATGTACTGAACAATATTGCGCCATCTTTATTTATAGTTATCCTTGTGACAGTCAATCCATTTTAATTAGATGTTTGTTCAATTGTAAAATGTTAATCAATTCAACATCAGTTACAGCTATATAAGACCTTGGTCAGACCCCACTTGGAGTCCTGTGTTCAGTTCTGGCCACCTCAATACAGGAAGGATGTGGATACTATAGAGAGAGTGCAGGGGAGATTTACAAGAATGTTGCCTGCATTGGAGGGCGTACCCCATGAGAGAACTTGGCCTTTTCTCCTTGGATGGATATGGGACCGTGGTCAGGCCCCACTTGGAGTACTGTGCTCAATTCTGGTCACCTCACTACAGGAAGGATGTGGAAACCATTGAAGGGGTGCAGAGAAGATTTACAAGGATGTTGCCTGGAGTGGGGAGCATGCCTTACGAGAATAGGTTGAGTGAACTTGGCCTTTTCTCCTTGGAGCGACGGAGGATGAGAGGTCACCTGATAGAGGTGTATAAGATGATGAGAGGCATTGATCGTGTGGATCGCCAGGGGCTTTTTCCCAGGGCAGAAATGGCTAACACAGGGGGGCACAGTTCTAAGGTGCTTGGAAATAGGTACCGAGGGGATGTCAGGGGTAAGTTTTTCACACAGAGAGTGGTGAGCACGTAGAATGCACTGCCGACGGCAGTGGTGGAAGCGGATACAATAGGGTCTTTTAAGAATCTCTTACGTGGAGCTTAGTAAAATACGTGCTAGGGAAATGCTAGGCAGTTTCTAGAGTAGGTTACATGGTCAGCACAACATTGTGGGCCGAAATTTCTATGTTCTATTAACTGCTTCAAACGTGAGATCATTTTATGCATCATTTTCATTTCATTAATATTAAATTATTTAATTTTTAATTGTTTTTTTATTGAGCCACAGCACAGAATAGGCCCTTCCAGCCCCTCAGTCTCCTGATTTAATCCCAGCCTAATTACAGGGCAATTTACAATGACCAATTAACCTACTAACCGGTCGGTCTTTGGATTGTGGGAGGAAACCGGAGCACCCGGAGGAAACCCAGGCAGCCATGGGGAGACCATACAAACTCCTTTCAGACAACAGTGGGAATTGAACCTGGGTCACTGGTACAGTAAAGCGCTGTGCTAACTACTACACTACCGTGGCACCCAAATCCTCAGAAAGAATATCATCGCCCAGAGAGCAATAAACACCAGGAATTATCTCCTCAGGAGGACTATAAAGCCCAGACATCGAGTAGAGTCGAGATAGAAACTGATAATGTTTTATACATTAAGAGAATCAGGGAACGTGGGACTCAGGTAGGAAAAAAGGAAAGGAAAGGTACATCGCGTCCGGAGTTTCTCCGGTTAGCGGACGATTTCCCTCCACGCCTCTCTGACGTAGTGGGGAATCGTGTACCAGGCAAGTTGCAGCAGTGGTTTGCCATTGCCTTCTGCCGGGTGACTTTCCAAAGAGACTAACCAGGTAGGAAAATAGTGCTATTAAAGGGAAATTTTAGGGAAACTTAAAACAACTGTCACTTGTTAATTACACATCCTTACTTAAAATGTTTTATATTTCTTGTGCACTTTTATCATTGCAAAATATTTGTTCAATAATGCAAAATTATGACGGGTATAGATAGGGTAAATGCAAGCTGGCTTTATCCATGAGGTTGGCTGGGAGGACAACAACCAGAGGTCATGGGTTAAGGGCGAAAGGAGAAACGTTTAAGGGGTACAGGAGGGGAAACTTCTTCACTCAGAGGGTGGTGAGAGTGTGGAACGAGCTGCCAGCGCAAGTGGTGCGTGCGAGCTTGATTTCAACATTTAAGGGAAGTTTGGATAGGTACATGGATGGTAGGGGTATGGAGGGGTGTGGTCCCGGAGCAGGTCGATGGAGTAGTCAGCTTAAATGGTTCCTCACAGACTAGATGGGAAGAAGGGCCTGTTTGTGTGCTGTACTTTTCTACAACTCTGTGCTGTGTGCCTTTACATCCTTCTTAATTTAGATTTAAGACCCTGTTTCCAGCCGGATGAAATTGCCTCCAATTTTTATATAAAATTCCATCACGCTTTGATCATAGTTCCCTAAAGACCCTTTATCTACCAGATCATCAATTCACCCTTCCACAATGAGGAAAAATCATCTCTTCTCTCATTGGATCATCAGCTTGCTAAACTGGGAAACCATCCCTTTTACTCTATAAATTATCTTCTACAGTATGACTGGTAAATGGTTTTGCCCAAACCACATTTAGATTACCATCCTCTGTTACAGTTGTGAGTTCAGTATCACATGCTTCCAATTTCCTGATTTAGATGCCCTGTATTACCATCAAACCGGGACCCACTGTTGGTACAACTCCCAGTGATATCTTCTACCCCTTGCCGTTTCGTAGCTCTACCCAAAGTGATTCTAACTGCTAGATTTTATGAGATTAGATCTTTCCTCTGTAATGAGTTTGTCCTCTTCTTCACCATCCTTCACTCAGTTTGATGGTTTAATGGTTCAATTTAATATCAGAGATGCGGATGTCTGTGAAGAGTAAGAATTTCAGGTGCAGTATACAACCTGAAATTCTTACCCTTCACAGACATCCACAAAACGGGGGGGGAAACCCAAAGAGTGAATGACAGAAAAACTTTTAGAACCCCAAAGCCCCCCTTCATCCTCCTACGCATAAACCGCAGCAAAGCATCAACCCCCCCACCTGCCTCAGCAAAAACATCAGTCCCCCCCACCACCCACCGGGCAAACAAAAGCGAAGCCCCCAAAAAGATCATGATCTGGAGTCCACCAAAATAAGAGCACTGTTATTTTTTTAATTTTGCCTCAATTTTGTAAAAGTTAACCATACTGGGATATTTCGTTCCTGGACTCACTCACTTTGCAACCTCACCTCTATCACTTGGAACACATTTTCTTTCCTGCCTATTAATTTTCTGATCTTATTATCATGTTGAGTAAATATAGTGCCGTCGAGTGGCCATCGACGCTATGGACAGTGTAGTTGTCCCTAGGGTTTTCGTGGCAAGATTCTGTGCAGATACTGCAGCTCCCCAGGTAGGGACCCGGCTGGATTCGAACTCAGGACGATCCGCCTCGGAGTCCAGTGCTGATGCCACTGCACCACCGGCCAGCCCATATGTATGTATAAATTGTATATATACACACATACACATATATTGTTGTTCCAGCGCGCGCAGCTCTCTGGTGAAATGATATCGTAATTGTAAGTAGGATGCCGTGCACAATTCCGATTTGATGGAGACAGACGTGAGAAGGCACAGAAGAACCTCTGGAGAAATTTCTGAAATGCCCAGTTTGCTGCCGCTGCCACTGTGCGATCGAGAATCTCTGGAGGGAAGACCCCAAAATCCCCGGCTTTGCCTGCTGCTGGCGACCGGGGCTGAGGTCGAAGCGTTCGGCAGAGATGGTGCTCGGTACTCAGCGTTGAAGGGCTGGTCGGAGGCTCGAAGTTTTCGGACGACTCAGAGTCGGACTGTGGTCGGGCATGGCAGGGAGAGTTTTCTTCCTTCTCCAGTCTGCGTGAGATGTGGGACTTTCGAGAGACTTTGAACTTTTTAACTGTGCCATGGGCTGCTCTTCATCAAGTTATGGTATTGTTGCACTGTTGTAACTATTTGTTATAATTATGTGGTTTTTGTTAATTTTTTGGTCTTGGTCTGTCCTGTGTTTCTGTGATATCACACCGGAGGAATATTGTATCATTTCTTAATGCATGCATTACTAAATGACAATAAAAGAGGACTGCGTGTCCTCATAATCTAATCTAATCTATCTGTGCCTTGTGGCGCATCGGGAGGCAACTTTGCCATTTCTTCAGCATTATGTCTGTTTTTTTATGAGGCCGAGTTGCTAGCTCGGTGGTCAACCCATCACGGATGGAAATCGTGCAAGGGGCTGGCCGGATTCGAACCCGGGATCGCTTGCCTCAAAATCCAGTGCAGATGCCAATGCACCACCAGCTGGCAGATAGTATGTTGACGGCAGGGTGGCATCGCGGTTCGCACAATGCTTTACTGTACTGGGAACCCAGGTTCATTTCCCGCTGCTGCATTCTCCCCGTGACCGCGCGGGTTTCCTCCGGGTGCTCCGGTTTCCTCCTACAGTCTAAAGACGTGCTGGCTGGTGGGTTAATTGGTCATTGTAAATTGTCCCTGGATTAGGATAGGGGTTGCTGGATCGCGAGGCTTGAAGGGCCAGAAGGGCCTTTTCCACTCTGTATATCGATAAAAATAAAAAATCTTTTTAAAAAAATGTACTTCATGCATTATGCTGCGGAGGAGATTCATGACAATTTTGACTGGATTAAAGCATTACAGTTATAAAGAGATAATAAAGAGTCTGGGTTTGCTTTTCCCGGAGCAGAAGAGGCTAAGGGTGATGATCCGATGTAAAGGTTTATGAGGGGAAAGCTTCAAATAAATAGTAAAAATCCTTTTCCCCATTAATCAAAGACCAGAGGCATAATTTACATGAAGAGATAGCAGATCTATAGAACGTAGAACAGTGCGACACAGTGCTGTCCCTTTGGCCCATGATGTTGTGTCAACCATTTAACTGACTCCAAGATCAACCGAGCCCTTCCCTTCCACGTAGCCCTCCATTTTTCTTTTATCCATGTGCTATTCTTTGCTGGGGGGAGTCCAGAAGGACCAGTGGGCACAGCCTCAGAAGAGAGGGACGTCCATTTAGAATGGAGATGAGGAGGAATTTCTTTAGCCAGAGGGTGGTGGGTCTGTGGAATTCATTTCCCCAGATGGCTGTCATTGGGTCATTGGGTGTAGTTAAGGCGGAAGTTCTTGATTAGTCAGGGCGTGAAAGGGTTACGGGGAGAAGACAGGAGAATGGGTTTGAGAGGGGAGAGGCACTCAACCCCATTGGATCAGCCATGATGGAATAATGGAGCAGACTCAATGGGCTGAATGGCCCACTTCTGCTCCTATGTCTTTTTGTTGTTCCTCTGCTTGCCTTGAGGCGTTTTGGGCACAAACTTTGCCATTTCTCTGGCATTTGCCTGGTTTTCACGAGGCCCAGTCGCTAGCTCGATGCTCGACCCAGCACGGATGGAAAGAGTGCAAGGAGTTGGCTGGATTTGAACCCAGGATCGTTCACCTCGAAGTCCGGAGCTGATGTCACTACAGCACCAGCCTCCAATGTCAAATGGTCTTATAATAAGAGTCCCTTAGATATCCTTAATGTATCTGCTTTTACCACCATCAGCCCTGGCATGGCGTTCCACTCAACCACCACTCGGTGTAAAATAAAACCTTCTCTCTGCTGTCCCCTCTATACTTTGATTGGGTTAAATATGGGGCTGCTGGGCGGCACTGCGGTTGGCACAGCACTTTACGGGTGACTCAAGTTCAATCCCCGCCGCTGCCTGCGAGGAGTTTGTACGTTCTCCCCGTGACCGCATGGGTTTCCTCCGGGTGCTCCGGTTTCCTCCCACAGTCCAAAGGCGTACTAGCTGGTAGGGAAATTGGTCATTGTAAATCGTCCCGTGATTCGGCTCAGATTAAATCGGCGGATCGCCGATCAGCGTGGCTCAAAGGGCCGCTTCTGCGCTCTATCTCGATAGAGGAATGACAAAACTGCGCCCAAGGCACCCTTCTCCACGCAGCAAGGCTGTTCTGTTCGCACTTCTGCAAAAGGACAGACTCCTCTGCATTTCAATGCCGGCGTCGGAGCAAATGCCATAAAACACTGGCAGGGAGTGTACAGGTCTGTAAGGTGTTGAAGAAATTGGTAATGGGCTTGCAAATCATTTCAGACAGCGTGGTTATCAGAAAAATTATCCTGACTGACCCAGTGGCATTTGCAACTCATAGGCTGATAATAAACTCATTAATGATAATTATAATAATGACTTCTAACATCACAGTACGACAAACCAGATACCCACAGACATCGGCTACGGTGCAATAAAACATATATTCAAGCGTTGGAAAGAAGCCCAATCCAAGAGCAAGAAGTAGATCAGTATGTTCAAGGAGAAGTGTTATTGGACGATAACAATTCCGTTCCTCTATATTAGACTTTGATGTACAAAATCAAAAGCAAACTTATGGTTTTTATATTCTGTGTTGTTGTCCGTTTTTTCTCTTTTTCTGTGCAGGGGAGGAAAGTTTGGGGTTCTTGTTGCATCTTGTGCGGCGAAGGGGGGGTTTGCGGTCGATGTTCTCGTTCCATTTTGTTCGGTTTTTTTTGCGCGGGGAGGGGACTTCAGGAGTCAACGTTCTTGTTGCATCCTGTGTGGGGAAGTGCGGTCGATGTACTCGTTCCATTTTGTTCGGTTTTTTTTGCACGGGGCGGGGGCTTCGGGGGTGAATATTCTACTTGCATTTTGTGCAGGGGGGGATTCGGGGTTGTTGTTCATATTGTGCTTGGTCAGGGGAAAGGAGGGTTTGGAGGTTGGTGATCGCGTTGCCCCTTTTTTTGTGCGGGCTGTCGGGTTTGGTGTTTCTCGTTGAACGACTTACAGGGTTTTCCTTTGTTCCATGACTATCTGGAGGAGATGAATCTCAGAGTTGTATACTACATGCATACTTTGATAATAAACGAATCTTTGAACAATGTGCAAAACTTTGTGGAAGGCATGAAGAACAATATGAATGGAACATGTTTTTAGAAAGTTACCTCAAAAGCACAACATAACTTGATGGCAGTATGGATAATCTCAAACACCATCACATGCAGCAACAATACACTCAGTGAACATTTTATTGGGCACATAGAAACATAGAAAATAGGTGCAGGAGTAGGCCATTCGGCCCTTCTAGCCTGCACCGCCATTTATTATGATCATGGCTGATCATCCAACTCAGAACCCCGCCCCAGCCTTCCCTCCATACCCCTGATCCCCGTAGCCACAAGGGCCATATCTAACTCCCTCTTAAGTATAGCCAATGAACTGGCCTCAACTGTTCCCTGTGGCAGAGAATTCCACAGATTCACCACTCTCTGTGTGAAGAAGTTTTTCCTAATCTCAGTCCTAAAAGGCTTCCCCTTTATCCTCAAACTGTGACCCCTTGTTCTGGACTTCCCCAACATCGGGAACAATCTTCCTGCATCTAGCCTGTCCAATCCCTTTAGGATTTTATACGTTTCAATCAGATCTCCCCTCAATCTTCTAAATTCCAACGAGTACAAACCCAGTTCATCCAGTCTTTCTTCATATGAAAGTCCTGCCATCCCAGGAATCAATCTGGTGAACCTTCTTTGTACTCCCTCTATGGCAAGGATGTCTTTCCTCAGATTAGGGGACCAAAACTGCACACAATACTCCAGGTGTGGTCTCACCAAGGCCTTGTACAACTGCAGTAGTACCTCCCTGCTCCTGTACTCGAATCCTCTCGCTATAAATGCCAGCATACCATTCGCCTTTTTCACTGCCTGCTGTACCTGCATGCCCACTGTCTGTACACCTGCCTGTTAATGCAAATATCTAATCAGCCAATCAGGTGCCAGCAACCCAAAACCATGCCAACATGGTCAAGCGGTTCAGTTATTGCGCTGGCCAAACATCAGAATGGGGGAGAAATGTGATCTAAGTGACTTTGACTGTGGAATGATTGTTGGTGTCAGATGGGGTGGTCTGAGTATCTCAGAAACCGCTGATCTCCTGGGAATTTCCAACATGGTAGTCTCTGGAGCAGGCATTCAGAACTGCTTTATGCCATGAACCTATACCATTAAGCAAGGGGTCGGTGGACTTGGGGTTGGGAACCCGAGCTCTAGAGTTTACAGAGAATGGTGCGGAAAAAAAACAAAAAAAAATCCAGTGAGCAGCAGTTCTGTAGGCAAAAAAGTCTTGTTAATGAGAGAGGTCAGAGGAGAATGGCCAGACTGGCTCGAGCTGACAGGCAGGCGACAGTAACTCAAATAACCACATGTTACAACAGTGGTGTGCAGAAGGGCATCTCTGAACGTGCAACACATCGAACCTTGAAGTGGATGGACTACAGCATCAATTTCTCGCACTTCCGGTAATTGCATCCCCCCCCCCCTTCACCATTCGCACTCCCATTTCCCTCTCTCACCTTATCTCCTTACCTGCCCATCACCTCCCTCTGATGCTCCTCCCCCCCTCCCTTTCTTGCATGGTCTTCTGTCCTCTCCAATCAGATTCCCCCTTCTCCAGCCCTTTACCTCTTCCACCAATCAGCTTCCCAGCTCTTTATTTCACCTCTTCCCCCCTTCCCAGTTCCACCAATCACCTACCACCTTGTACTTCTTCCCCTTTCCTCCCCCCCACCTTCTTACTCTGACTTCTCATCTTTTTTTTCCTCAGTCCTGACGAAGAGTCTCGGCCCGAAATGCTGACTGTTTACTCAATAGACAATAGACAATAGACAATAGGTGCAGGAGTAGGCCATTCGGCCCTTTGAGCCAGCACCGCCATTCACTGTGATCATGGCTGATCATCCACAATCAGTATCCAGTTCCTGCCTTATCCCCATAACCTTTGATTCCGCTATCTTTAAGAGCTCTATCCATCTCTTTCTTGAAAACATCCAGAGACTTGGCCTCCACAGCTTTCTGGGTGGAGCATTCCATATATCCATCACTCTCTGGGTGAAAAAGTTTTTCCTCAACTCCGTTCTAAATGGCCTGCCCCTAATTCTTAAACTGTGGCCTCTGGTTCTGGACTCACCCATCAGCGGGAACATGCTTCCTGCCTCCAGCGTGTCCAATCCCTTAATAATCTTATAAGTTTCAATAAGATCCCCACTCAGCCTTCTAAATTCCAGAATATACAAGCCCAGTCGCTCCAGTCTTTTGAAATATGACAGTCTCGCCATCCCGGGAATTAACCTTGTGAACCTACGCTGCACTCCCTCAATAGCAAGAATGTCCTTCCTCAAATTTGGAGACCAAAACTGCACACAATACTCCAGGTGTGGTCTCACCAGGGCCCTGTACAGCTGCAGAAGGACCTCTTTGCTCTTATACTCAATTCCCCTTGTTCTGAAGGCCAGCATACCATTAGCTTTCTTCACTGACTGCTGTACTTGCATGCTTGCTTTCAGTGACTGATGTACAAGAACATCTAGATCTCATTGTACTTCCCCTTTTCCTAACTTGACTCCACTTAGATAATAAACGGCCTTCCTGTTCTTACCACCAAAGTGGATAACCTCACATTTATCCACATTAAATTGCATCTGCCCACTCACCCAGCCTGTCCAAGTCACCCTGCATTCTCATAAGATCCTCCTCACATTTCACACTGCCACCCAGTTTTGTGTCATCGGCATCTACTCTTTCCCATAGATGCTGCCTGGCCTGCTGAGTTCCCCCGGCAATTTTTCTTTGTGTGTGTTACAACATCAGAAGACCAGAATCAAGTGCCCACTGGGCGCACGCTGCAACACGTGCGCACATAATATATTATCCAGCCTGCGAAGAGCTTTCAAGAAGGTCACGGCAAATCCCCATTCCTGTCTATGCACAGATACTGTAGACTCAGCTGGATGGAGAATATCACATCAGTCTTTGCCAGAAAGAGAAAATGGAAATAGAAGAGACATCTTGTACTGGGTTCATTGTTGCTATATTTTGTGAAGAAGCTGCGTCTCGTACAATCAATTTTTCTGACATAATATACTGTAGTAACAAATGCCTTCATGTATATGAATTTCTTTCAACGTCGGCATACAAAGAATTATAAAGCCATGCAGGAGGCAGCTATTCAGTCTGTGCAAGTTCTCGGATTTCTCTCAATCTTCTCACGACACCTACCACCTCCCCATAGCCCTGAAGGTCTGTTATTTTTTTCTCCTCCTGTACTCAAGAACTTATCCAATTAACTTCTGCAAATCCAATTGAATATGCTTCCACTGCGCCATACAGGAGGTACTTAATAAAGTGGCCACTGAGTGTAAGTGCCTCTCAGTTCAAAATAATCGTCCAAGGGCACTTCCTACGCTGCAGCAAAATCGACTTTATTGTTATCTGACGCAGGGCAGGCATATTCAGCTGTAGTTCAAGTGCCTCGCCAGAAAAAAAATTGTCAGTGGAAAGATCTGCAGCGAAGCAAGTCTGCAAGTAGAGAACGGTTAAAACATTTAAAGCACCTCCCGGCGCTTAAAATTCTTAGTTCCCAGTGGCCAAACTTCTTAGATCCCTTTCCCATTCCGACGTGTCGGTCCACGGCCTCCTCTTGTGCCAAGGTGAAACCACCCTCAGGGCGGAAGAGCAACACCTTATATTCCATCTGGGTAGCCTCCAACCTGATGGCATGAATATCATAAAACATAGAACATAGAAAATTACAGCCCATTACAGGCCCTTCGGCCCACAATGTTGTGCCGACCATGTAACCTACTCTATAGACTGCCTCGAATTTCCCTAGCACATAGCCCTCTATTTTTCTAAGCTCCATGTACCTATCTAAGAGGCTGTTAAAAGACCCGATTGTATTCACTTCCAACACCGCCGCCGGCAGTGCATTCCACGCACTCACCACTCTCTGTGCGAAAAACTTACCACTGACATCCCCTCAGTAGCTATTTCCAAGCACCTTAAAACTATGGCCGCTCGTGTTAGCCACTTCAGCCCTGGCTATCCACAAGATCAATGCCCCTCATCATCTTATACACCTCTATCAGGTCACCTCTAATCCTCTGTCACTCCAAGGAGAAAAGGCCAAGTTCACTCAACCTATTCTCATAAGGTACACCCTCCAATCCAGGCAACATCCTTGTAAATCTCCTCTGCACTCTGTCTCTAAAGTATCCCCATCCTTCCTGTAGTGAGGTGACCAGAACTGAACACAGTACTGCAAGTGGGGTCTGACCAAGGTCTTATATAGCTGTAACATTACCTCACGGCTCTTGAACTCAATCCCATGGTTGATGAATGCCAACACACCATACTCCTTCTTAACAACACTGTCAACCTGCACAGAAACTGAGTGTCCTATCGACACAGACCCCAAGATCTCTCAGATCCTCCACACTGCCAAGAGTCTTACCATTTATATTATATCCTGTTTTCAAATTGGACCTACCAAAATGAACCACTTCACAATTATCTGGGTTGATGTCCATCTGCCACTTCTCAGCCCAGTTCTGCATCCTATTGATGTGCCACTGTAACCTCTGACAACCCTCCAGACTATTCACAACACCCCCAACCTTTGTGTTATCAGCAAACCTACTAACCCATCCCTTCTACTTTGTCATCCAGATCATTTATAAAAATCACAAAGAGGGAGGGTCCCAGAACAGATCCCTGAGGAACACCACTGGTCACCGATCTCCATGCAGAATGCAAACCATCTACAACCATCCTTTGCCTTCCGTGGGCAAGCCAATTCTGGATCCACAAAGCAAGGTCTCCTTGGATCCCATGCCTCCTTACTTTCTGAAGGAGCCTTGCATGGGGAATCTTATCAAATGCCTTACTGAAATCCATATACACTACATCCACTGCTCTACCTTCATCAATGTGTTTTGTTACATCCTCAAAGAATTTAATCAGGTTCGTAAGGCACGACCTGCCCTTGACAAAACCATGCTGACTATCCCTAACTAGGTTATGTTTCTCCAAATGCTCATCAATCCTGCCTCTCAGGATCTTCTCCAACAATTTGCCCACCACTGAAGTCAGACTCGCTGGTCTATAATTTCCTGGGTTATCTCTACTCCCTTCCTTGAACAAGGGAACAACATTTGTAACCCTCCAATCCTCTGGTACTTCTCCCGCCCCTATTGATGACGCAAAGATCATCACAATCTCCTCCCTCACTTCCCACAGTAGAATGGGGTACATCTCATTGGGTCCCGGTGACTTATCTAACAACATTTTTCAAAAGCTCCAGCACAGCCTCTTTTTTAATGTCTATATGCTCAAGCATTTCAGTCCGCTGTAAGTCATCCCCACAGTTGCCAATGTCTTTTTCCCTGGTGAATACTGAAGCAAAGTATTCATTAAGTACCTCTGCTACCTCCTCCAACTCCATGCACAAGTTTCCATTATGCACCTGATTGATCCTATTCTCACACAGCTCATCCTCTTCCTCTTCACATACTTGTAGAATGCCTTGGGGTTTTCCTTAATCCTGCTCACCAAGGCCTTCTCATGGCCCCTTCTGTCTCTCCTAATGCCATTCTTAAGCTTCTTCCTAGCAACCTTGTAATTTTCTAGAGTTCTAACAGTACCCAGTTTCTTAAACCTTTCATAAGCTTTTCTTCTTAACTAGATTTTCTACATACTTTGTACACCATGGTTCTTTAACCCTACCATCCTTTTCCTGCGTCAATAGAACACACCTATGCAGAACTCCACGCAAATATTCCCTGAACATTTGCCACATTTCTGCCATGTTTTTCCCTGAGAAACTTACGCTCCCAAGTTCCTGCCTAATAGTATCATATTTCACCCTATTCTAGTTAAATGTTTTCCCAAATTGTCTGCTCCTATCCCTCTCCAACGCAATGGTGAAGGAGATAGGGTTGTGGTCACTACCTCCAAAGTGCTCTCCCACCGAGAGATCTGACACCTGACCAGGTTCATTTCCCAATACCAGATCAAGTACGGCCTCTCCTCTAGTTGGCTTATCTACATACTGCGTCAGGAAACATTCCGAACACACCTAACAAACTTCACCCCATCTAAACCTACGCAGATGCCAATCAATATTAGGAAAATTAAAATCTCCCATCACAATAATCCTACTACTACTGCTCCTTTCCAGAATCTGCCTCCCTATCCACTCTTCGATGTCCCTGTTACTATTGGGGGAGTCTATAAAAACACCCAGTAGAGTTATTGCCCCTTTCCTGTTTCTGACTTCCACCCACACTGACTCAGTAGACCATTCCTCCATGACTTCCTCCTTTTCTGCAGCCGTGATACTATCCTTAATCAGCAATGCCACGCCTCCACCTCTTTTGCCTCGCTCTCTGTTCTTTTTGAAACATCTAAAGCCTGGCATACTCAGCAGCCATTCCTGCCCCTGAGGCACCCAAGTCTCTGTAATGGCCACATCGTCACAGTTCCATGATTTCAGTCTCTCCGCACCTCCCCCCCAACCTTTCCTCTATTCCCCACTCTGACCTTTCACCTCTTCTCACCTGCCTATTACTTCCCCTTGGGTCCCCTCCTCCTGTGGTCCACTCTCCTCTTCTACCAGATTCCTTCTTCTCCAGCCCTCGTCCTTTCCCACCCACCTGGCCTCACCCATCACCTTCCAGCTAGCCTCCTTCCCCTGCTGCCGCCTTTTCATCCTGGAATCTTTCCCCTTCCTTTCCAGTCACGGAAGAAGGGTCACGGCCCGAAACGCCAACTATCTATTCATTTCCATAGATGCTGCCTGACCTGCTGAGTTCCTCCGGCATTTTGGGCGAGCTGCCCAAAACATGCAATGGTAAGGGACAGGAACGGGGAGAGCAAACTTGAAAGCATATCGGGAGATAAAGACAGGGAAGGTAACAGAGGAACTGCTGGCTGTTCCTTGTGGTGCAAATGACAGATAGTGCTTACAGTTTTTAATCATATGTATACCTTTGGATAAAAAGGTAGCATTGGGTATGCAGTTCACTGCTGAAAGTGTCTCCCTCAGGATCTGTCAGACTTGACAGCTGGGGACTCAAGGTACAGACTTCGAGAACTGCATAAAATACTGACATAATTCGGCAGACTAAAGACTTTGCCACAGGCCAGGGCCATTTTTTTTCTCTAAATCCAACATCATCAAACACGAGCCCTAATTTTCAGTCACTTTAACAAGCATTTTTGCAACAGGGACCATTTTTCATTGATAAACTCAACTGTACATGTTATCGCCAGCCCGTGGTGGAGCCTGGCGTCTCTGGGGGCCCCATTATTTCTGACTCACTCAAACACTCTTGTTCGTGCAGCTTCAATCAGGTTCCTTCACAATACCTGCCAAAAATTATCTTGCGCCTTGTCACATCTCCATCAGCAGATGGGAGTGATTTAACATACTTAGCTTCTCATGCTATTTATCAGCACACAGCGCAGAGTAGGCCTACTGGCCCTTCGAGCTGCGCAACCCAGCAGTCCAACCAATTTAACCCTAGCCTAATCACAGGACGTGCCCTCTTCTCATTGCTACCATCAGGGAGGAGGTACAGGAGCCTGAAGGCACACACTCAACGATTCAGGAAAAGCTTCTTCCCCTCTGCCATCTGATTTCTGAATGGATATTGAATCCATGAACACTACCTCACGACTCTGTTTTTGCAAGTCTTATCTTAACTATTTAATATACAAATATATACTTACTGTAATTCCACTTTTTTTCCATATTTATCGTGTATTGCATTGTACTGCTGCCGTAAAGTTAACCTAACGCCCTGGTTCACATCTTTACTGTTACGCTGCAGGTATTTCACTTCGCAGCTCTGTAAGAGCATTCTGTTCTGCTTTCAGCCTGCTCGGGTTATTGGCGAAGATGAGGGATGCTGAGGAACGTGTGCCATCCAATCAGGATGGTGGAACTGGGAGGAGGCTTTCGGTGAGGGACACCAAGGTTGTTCTTGGGGCTTTTGTTCAGTGGGAGACGGAGAGAGAAGACGCTGGAGAGAACCGGTCGTAGGATTCGACCCGGTGCGGGACCGTGATTCGATGGAGCAAGGTGTCGAGATCGACTGAGGACCGGTGAATATCAGAGGAGCGTTGAGCTCCATCTTGTGTGCATTTGACTGTGAAACTTAAATGGGCCCTTTGCTTTTTTGTTTTTCTTTACTGGCCCTTTAGTTAAGATTCATAAATACAATTCCTTTAATCGTATGCAGTGTACTGTCTGTTGTTTCTTGGCACTAACTTGTAACAGGGTCGCAAATCACACAGCATACACACAAACCGGATTTTGGGGCGGGACAGCCATCTCAATCTCACGGGTTTGGCGGGACCGGAGAGTGTCTTCCTGAGACTTACGCAGCCAAAGAAACCAGGGGGTTTCATTAACAAATTTCAAGACGTATGCCAGTGATATTAAACCTGATTCTGATCCTGATTTACAATGACCAATTATCCCACCAACTGGTACACTGTTGGACTGTGGGAGGAAACTCACATGGTCACAGGGAAGAACGTACAAACTCCTTACAGGCAGTGTCAGGGATAGAGCCCAGCCACTGCTACCATTAACTGCCCTCTCTGAGTTCAGGCCTATCAGGAGCTTCAGTTGCTCTTGTTTCAATTACTTATTCAAGATTGTTAACAGGAAAGACACACGAAATGCTGGAGGAACTCGGCAGGCCACGCGACATCTATGGAGGAGAATAAACAGTCGATGTTTAGGGCTGAGACCCTTCATCAGGATGAGTTCCCCCAGCACTTTGTGTGTGTTAGAGAGTCATCGAGAAGTACAACACAGAAAGAGGCCTTTCGGCCCATCTAGTCCATACTGATACCATTTAAACTGCCTACCCCCATCGACCTGCACCGTGACAGTAGCCCTCCATACCATGTCTCCAACCCCATCCGTGTACCTATTCAAACTTCTCTTAAACATTAAGTAGAGCTCACATGCACCTCTTGTGCTGGCAGCTTGTTCCACTCTCTCACCACCCTCTGAGTGAAGAAGTTTCCCCTCATGTTCCCCTTAAACTTTTCACATCTCACCCTTAACCCGTGACCTCTGGTTGTAGTCCCACCCAGCCTCAGAGGAAAAAGACTGCTTGCATATACCCCTCATAATTTTGTATACCTCTATCAAATCTTCTCTCAATCTTCTACGTTCTAAGAAATACAGCCTGAACCCATTCAATCTTTCCTTATAACTCAGGTCCTCCAGACCCGGCAACATCCTTGTAAATTTTCTCTGTACTCTTTCAACCTTGTTTAACATCTTTTCTGGAGGTAGGTGACCAAAACTGCACACAATACTCCAAATTAGGCCTCACCAACGTCTTATACAACTTCAACAGAATGTCCCATCACCTGTACTCAATACATTGACTTATGAAGGCCATGTGCCAAAAGCTTTCTTTACGACCCTGTCTACCTGTAATGCCACTTTCAACAAATTATGGACCTGGATTATGGACCTGTGTTGCTCTGGATTTCCAGCATTTGAAGAATCTCTTGTGTTTATTACCTGGAACGATGCTCCAAAAGAGACAGAGTCAATATGGCACACAATCTTTTCTGTGATTATGTTGAAAGATGTCACCAAAATTAATAAGCTGAATTATGCAATACTGGATTGAGACAGATGTCTGGCATAGGTGACAAAAATAGCTAATGTGCTCATTTGGTCCCAAAGCCCTCACACTTTGCTGTTACTTTAAAAATTGGCAATTCCAACAATCCCCCACCCACTCTGTGGAGATACGTATTGAACTTTGCATTTTTTGAAACCATTTGATGTGACAAAATGGAGTTGTAGACAATCCCAGAGCGCCAAGCTAATATGTTGCAACATGTGGATGTAACAACAAGAAATGTGTTCACTAAAGGAATACGTGTCAGCAAGCACCCAATGTACTGAACGTTGTGCAAAAGTAAGGAAGTAGCAGAGACGAGTAGGCTACATCAAATATATCGGAAGGACTGCGCTTGCTGGAAGGAGTAATCTCGGCTTGTTCTTACGTATAAAAGAGAGGCTCTGTAAACGGTGTGTCGGAAGTCCCCTGCCATCCCCGGTGGGAGTGGAAGTGAACTTTCCCCTTGCAAGTCATAAAGGAATAAAGGCTCTTGATAAAGATCTACTCAGTGTTGGTATTGTGCTTTGTGAGACTTCGCGGAGAGAGACTTGACAACTCTTCCACGTTACCCATCGTCAGTCAAATTTCTGCTGTTCTGCGTCAGAGCTTGTGTCAATCCCAGACGTGCAACTTCTGAATTTTAGGATTATCGTTAACGCAAGAGCTTCAACAGGTTCTGGAAATCTTGAGGAACACGCTCAAAATAGAGTCATAGAAAAATACAGCACAGAAACAGGCCCTTCGGCCCATCTTGTCCTTGCCGAACCATTCAAACTGCCTACTCCCATCGACCTGTATCTGGACCATAGCCCTCCATACCCCTACCATCCATGTACCTATCCAAACTTCTCTTAAACGTTGAAATTGAGCTTACTTGCCATGGCAGCACCTATGGAGGGGAATAAAGAGTCAACGTTTCTCGGCCGATGTTCGCTCGAAATTGTGCACGTGTGCGCGCACACACATCTTTTGCTACCCACGCACAAAGGAATTTAAACTGCGCGCAGAAGGTTGTCACCCTCTACCTCGTCGGCTTGTTCAGTATATTTCACCATCGTACACAATCACTTTTCCTCTTCCAGGTTCTGGTGCAGACGGTGTTGACAACGTGGAGTTTGCCATGATTTATCGGCAGATTTTAGAAATGGCTTATTTATACTGTCTTTATTGAAGGAATTATTCAGCTCGCACATGTTGTTGTGACTGGGCAAAAAAAATTGCACAGTGTAAGATTTTTGCACACACTGGGCATTACAAATTAGAGGGTTCTCGGCCCAAAACGTCGACTGTCTGTTCCCCTCAATAGACACTGCTTGGCCTGCTAAGTTCCTGAAGCATTTTAGTGCATGTTCCTTCAAATTCTCATTCTTGTTTTCGTATCCTTGCTTGAACTTGCAATATTCTACCTCCGTAATATCCTTCAGCACTGATTACCCTGGATTAATCCCCAATTTTGCTTCCAGAGCCTCGCAAATTCTTCATTTTACTAATTTCACTATGCTACTCTCTGCCTTTAGCCGACTGGGGCTTAAAGTCTGGAATTCTTTTCATAATCCTCTCCAGTTCTCATTCTCCTTTTAAGATACTTAAAATTCACCTCATTGACCAAGCTTTAGGTCACAGGCATAATATCTGCTCCAGGCTCTTGCATTAGATTTGACTTCAATAATGATACAGTGTACCGACTTGATTAAAGAGAAATCTGCTTAAATCCTTACAACATCACCCGCACAAATCCAGCCCTTGTACTGCCATTATATCTTTAATTCGGTTTAAATGCTCAAGACAATTAGTGTCCCAGCCTCCCCTGTTCTACCTCCCAGAATACACGGAGGTCTGCAATGCTCGACAAACACTCTGCAAATGGTTAGTCCTTTGACACAGTCTGTGGTTACCTTTTTTCTCTCTATCTTGAAATATCCAGAAAGACAGACCATCCAAGACAGTTATTACCCATTCAACCATCAAGCTTCCAAACCAGTTGGATAACTTCACTCACCTCAACAATGAACAAGTTCCACAACCTACAGGAACTCTCTTTCAAAGACTCTACAACCCATGTTCTCAATATTACTTTTTTACTTCACTGTATGTGTATACTTGCACAGTTTGTCTTCTCACGCACATTGGATGTTTGTCAGTCTTTCTTTGTGTGTAGTTTTTCATTGATTCTATTGTGTTTCTTTGTATCTACTGCAAATGCCCACAAGAAAATGAATCTCTCAGGGTGTCATGAGCCCTGTTGGCTCCGCGCCTTGCCATACAGCATTGAGTTCTGAGAGTTTTTTAGCACCAGCGCTTACGAATCATTATTTTAACTCTTGTGCCATTAAGCTATTGTGCTTTCGGTTTAATCTGGTTTAGCTGATTGTGACTGGCACGGGTTTCCTGCATGCTATGATTATTTAAAGAGGACTCCTGTTCAGTGCCTTAGCGGAGTCACTGTGTTGGAGAGAATGCGCTTCCCCCAAGGATCTGTTGGTATTCCTAAGTCCAACCTCTTGCTTCCACTTCCTCCTGGGGATCTTGCCGTTCCTCCGCTTCCTGGGTTGAGGAGTGAGCCTGCCGTCCGCAGTTCCTGGGTTGAGTTGGTGCCAGCGACCGCTGTGACAGAGGGAGCCTGCCGTTCCTCCGCACCTGGGTCCTGTCCTCTGAGGGCACTGGGTAGTATACAGTGACATATATGTCTATTGATCATAACTCTGCTCTGAACTTTGAATACTCGAGTACAAGACAACTACTTTAGAGAAATTATGTCACAGTTCCAATAAATAATCTTGATCCAATAAATGAAATGTTCATTTCTTCCCATAGATCATGGGGTCTCACCCGGGGTATGGTCCCCTAGGTTAACGGTAGGGGTCCATGGCATAAAAAAAAGATTGGGAACCCCTGCCCTAGATGCTGCTTGGCCTGCTGAGTTCATCCAACGTTTTGTGTGTGTTGCTCACAGTTATTCCATTCCTTCTAATTTTCTTACCTCGCATGAAGATTCTAATGCCTCGAGGCTAAATTTACCACATACACTCAATAGCCACTTTACTAGGTACACCTGTGCACCTGCTCGTTAATGCAGACATCTAATCAGCCAATCATGTGGCAACAGTTCAATGCATAAGAGCATGCAGACATGGTCAAGAGGGTCAGTCTTTGTTCAGGCCAAACACCAGAACAGGGAAGACGAGATCTAAGTGACCTTGACCGTGCAATGATTGTTGGTGCCAGACAGGGTGGTGTGAGTATCTCAGAAACTGCAGACTTCCAGGGATTTTCACGCGCAAAAGCCTTTAGAAGTTATAGAGAATGGTGCGAGAGACAAAAAACATCCAGTGAGCAGCAGCTCTGTGGGTGAAAACACTTTGTTAATGAAAGTGATCCAGAATGGCCAAACTGGTTCAAGCTGATAGTAACATAGAACATAGAAATCTACAGCACATTACAGGTCCTTCGGCCCACAATGTTGCGTCAACCAGCTAACCTACTCTAGAAACTGCCTAGAATTTCCCTAGCGCATTGCCCTTTAATTTTCTAAGTTCCATGTACCTATCTAAGAGTCTCTTAGCAGACCCTACTGTATCCACCTCCACCACCATCGCTGGCAGTGCATTCCACGTACCCACTCTCTGTGTGAAAAACTTGCCTTTGACCTCTCCTCTGTATCTACTTCCAAGCACCTTAAAACTGTGCCCTCTCATGTTAACCATTTCAGCCCTGGGAAAAAGCCTCTGACTACCCACACAATCAATGCCTCTCATCATCTTATACACCTCTATCAGGTCAGCTCTCATCCTCCTTCGCTCCAAGGAGAAAAGGCCGAGTTCACTCAACCTATTCTCATGAGGGAACAGTAATGCAAATAGCCACGTATTACAACAGGGGTGAGCAGAAGACCACATGTGATTGCACCACGCACTGAACCTTGAAGTGGACGGGCTACAGCAGCAAAAGGTCACGAACATACACTCAGTGGCTACTTTATCAGGCATCTAAAAAAAGTTGGCCACCACGTGTATTTTGCCAGCCTTGGTTGCATCCAGTTGACTTAGCCCAGATGGAGGATTGATGCAGGACCTTCAACTGTGAATCCTTTCATGATTGCTGTCGGTCCGTGATTCACTCTGACGTGTAAACCAAGCGAATTTGAATCACAAGTCAGCAAACCAAATGGCAATGCAGTGGAAGATCACAGATGTCTGTTTAGTCCAGGGGTTCCCAGTCTTTTTTACGCCGTGGATATAACCATTAAGCAAGGGGTTTGCGGACAACCCTGGTATAGTCAGAAGAATTCAGTCATAAAGTCGTCCCCAATCAGCCAACACAGCAAAAGCTACTTTGAAACTTCCAGAAAAAGCTGCCTCGTCATCACATGCTGGGTGATGGGCATAGCCCACCTCTCAGGCCGTGCTCTTTTCTCGCTGCTGCCATCAGGTAGAAGGTACAAGAGCCTCGAGACTCGCACCACCAGGTTCAAGAACAGTTACTACCCCTCAACCATCAGGCTCTTGAGCAAAAGGGGACAACTTCCTGCCTGTGGCCATCAAACTTCCAGCTCCTCCCCTGGAGGGTCAGACACCCTGAGCCAATAGGCTGGTCTTGGACTTATTTCCTAGCATAATTTACATATTACTATTTAACTATTTATGGTTTTATTACTATTTATTATTTATGGTGCAACTGTAATGAAAACCAATTTCCCCCGGGATCAATAAAGTATGACTATGACTATGACTAACTACACTCATCTATTGCGATGTTCCCACAACCAATGACCTCATTTTAAGGAATCTTTATCTTGCTATTTCATGTTCTCGTTATTTATTTATATTTGCATTTGCACAGTTTGTAGTTCATCGATCCTGTTTACAGTTACTGTTCTATAGATTTGCTAAGTATGCCCGCAGGAAAAGGAATCTCAGGGTTGTATGTGGTGACATGTATGTTCACAGGTGATAAAATTTACTTGGAACATTGAACTTTCCTGAGTATGCCCACAGGAAAAAGGATTTTGGGGTTGTATATGGTGACGTATATATCCTTCGATAATAAAAAATTACTTCATTTTTATCATTGCTCACTTCATTTATGCTTTATTGTAGGGTAAATCTGCAAAACAAAACCCTGCTCACATGCTCTCTCTGACCATGGGCTTTGTCACACCATTTCAAAGCACCCCAAAGTGTTTCACTGAACTTTTGAACTGTAATTACTGTTGTTAAAAAAAAGTGACAGCCATTTTATATGCAGCAAGGTCCAGGGACATTTCAGTAAGAGAAAGTCCTACCAGTGGCAGTCTCTCAGTTAATTACAGTCAACTAGAACTAGTTACCTGTTAATTACTGTCAGCTGAGGTAGGGACAACAAAACTCATGTTAACTAAAACGTGTGTGCATTTCACTAAGTGTATTTTCCACGTGTGGGCACGTGGCCAAGCGGTGGACTAGCGACCTGAAGGTCGTGAGTTCGAGCCCCAGCCAAGGCAATGTGTTGTGTCCTTGAGCAAGGCACTTAATCGCACATTGCTCTGCGATGACACTGGTGCCAAGCTATATGGGTCCCAATGCCCTTCCCTTGGACGACATCGGTGTCCTGGAGAGGGGAGACTTGCAGCATGGGCAACTGCTGGTCTTCCATACAACCTTGCCCAGGCCTGCGCCCTGGAGAGTGAAGACTTTCCAGGCGCAGATCCATGGTCTCGCAAGACTAACAGATGCCTTTATTTATTTATTTACTTTCCACAGGTTTCAGAGGTTGGACTTTGATCAAGAAAGGGAATTGTTAATCAGGATGAAAGGAGCCAGCTCATTTGCAAATTTATATGCACTCAGTGGCCACCTGTACACCCGCTCGTTAATGCAAATATCTAAATCAGCCAACCATGTAGCAGCAACTCCATGCATAAAAGCACGCAGACATGGTCAAGAGGCTCAGTTGATGTTCAAACATCAGAGTGGGGAAGAAATGTGATCGAAGTGACTTTGATCGTGGGGTGATTGTTGGTGCCAGATGGGGTGGTTTGAGCATCTCAGAAGCTACTCATCTCCTGGGATGTTTGTGCACAATGGTCGCTGGGGTTCACAGAGAATGGTGCGAGAAGCAAAAAAAAATCTCTTGTTAATGAGAGAGGTTAAAGGAGAATAGCCAAACTGGTTCAAGCTGACAGGAAAGCGACAGTAACTCAAATAACCACACATTACAACAGTGGGGTGCAGAAGATCATCTCTGAACCTTGAAGTGGATGAGCTACAGCATTATAAGACCATGTTTGTATATTCAGTTGCCACTTTATTAGGTACAGGATGGACCCTGAGTGTATGTTTTACATTGAGAATTTTTGGTGACTTTAAACTTAAATTTACTTCCTTCACTGTCGTAGTCTATGGTAGACAAGCAGCCTGCTTGTGTCGGTTTCTCAGTTAGGAAGGTGCTCAACTAGTACTAGTAACTAGTTCCCTGGTAACTCCTCAGGTAGATAAGCTCATAAAGAAAGCTTTTGGCATATTGGCCTTCAGAAATCAATGTACTGAATACAGGAGATGGGATGTTATGTTAAAGTTGTATAAGATGTTGGTGAGGCCTAATCTGTGTGTAGTTTTGGCCACCTACCTACGGGAAAGATGTAAATAAGGTTGAAAGAGTACAGAGAAAATTTACAAGCATGTTGCTGGAGTAGTACATACAGGTTGAAGAAGTTATGACTTTGTTCCCTGGAATGTTGAAGATTGAGGGGAGATTTGACAGAGGTATACAAAATTATGAGGGGTATAGATAGGGTAAATGCAAGCAGGCTTCTTCCGCTGAGGTTGGGTGGGACCAGAGGTCATGGGTTAAGGGTGAAAGGTGAGAGGTTTAAGGGGAACATGAGGGGACACTTCTTCACTCAGAGGGTGGTGAGGGTGTGGAACGAGCTGCCAGCGCAAGTGGTGCGTGCGAGCTCGACTTCAAGGTTGAAGAGAAGTTTGGATAGATACATGGACGGTAGGGGTATGGTCCCGATGCAGGTCGATGGGAGTAGGCAGTTATATGGTTCAGATGGGTCTGTTTCTGAGATGTACTTTGCTATGACTCAAGGGTGCCCAACTAGTACTAGCAACTGGTTCCCTGGTAACTGTCAGCTAAGGTTACAATTATAATCCTCGTAGTCTTACTTACAACATGGACAAAATACGCGTCAGATTTTACCCTAGTACAGGGGTTCTGAACCTTTTTTATGCCATTTAGAAAGGGGTCTCCTGACCCCAGGTGGGACCCCCTACACCGGTGTATATTCAGAGGCATGCAAACATCTGAATTTGGCAAGGGTGGGGTGGAATTAGTTGAAGGGAGGGGAATCAGGACAATAGCATAACTTTTAAGAAAGCAATCGGATTTAAGTTTATAAAAGTTGAGGAAGCATTCCGACATCGAAAGTTCGGAATTGGCAGTGGAGCGCGACAATCAAGACCGACAAGGTGGTTATACAATTGGTTAATATCGTAGTTTTAAATCTACTGCAAAGTCTGGTAGCTTAAAATTGGATAATTAACCAGAGTAAATTATATTAATAATTAATTGGCTTGTTAATGTATAATTAAAATTAATGAAATTGTGATAGGCCAGGTGCTGCATTATGGATTTTGGTGAAGACCACAAAGATCCACTGTAGCTTGAGGAACCTTAGCCCAGAAATGACGACCTGGCACCTGAACTCTGGACAAGGCGACTCACCAGGGAACTACTGGGTGATTTCTTCCAGGCTCCTCGGCCTGCTTAGGGTGTAACTGCAAGTGAGTCAGTTATGGGTATTCTGCACGTCACGTTGACGAGTCCGCGCCCTTTCCAACTTTCTTGCACGCTCAAAGCAAATTTATTATCAAAGTAATAAATGTACGTCATACCTCTTGTCTACACGAGAGGTAGAAACGGGTGAGTTTGGTCAACCAGGCTCTGGTGACGCTGTGTAGGCCAAACCCATGTTCAGTGGGTACAGGGTGAGGTGATAGGTGATAGGTGAAAGGTCAGAGTGGGGAATAGAGAAAAGCAGATATTAGCACAAGACAAGGCCATAGATCAACACATCAGAACGGGAATGGGAATCGGAATTAAAATGCTTGGAAGTCCCGCTTGTGGCGGATGGCGGGAACTTGCTCGACGGAGCGGCACCCCAATTTACGTCGGGTCTCACCGACGTAGAAGAGGCCGCCATCGGGAGAACCAGACACCACAGACGACTCCGGCAGGTGAAGTGTTGCCTCGCCCGGAAGGACCGTCTGGGGCCCCGAATGGAGGTGAGGGAGGAGGCTCCTCTGAGGTGGAGACTGGCGAGATGGCACAGGGAGTAAGGCGACGGCCCCGGCATTAAACAGAATATTTTTAAATCAGTCTTCACGGTAGAAAGCACAAAATGTCTCTGGAAATGGTCCAGTGGATTTGAAGGTAACAAATGTCAGGAAGCCTTTCAAGAACAGAGAGCACGATAGAAGGAGCTGCAGATGAGCTAGCTTGCTGTCAGTTGTCAAGAAAATATTGAAATGCATTATTAAGGAAGCCGTAACAAGGGACTTTGAAACAGATAATTAAGCAGAATCAACAGGGTCTATTAAAGGAACATGGTATTTAAAATCTAATTTTTCTGAGCATATAATTGCAGAGTAGAAGAGGATAGAATGTATATAATATTCAGGGATTTTCGAAAAAAAAATCTTATAGTTGGCCACTTGGAAGGTTAAGAACCATAGAAATCTTATCAAGCGCAAGGGAACTGTTAATAGCTGCAGGAAGCAGTATGTTTCGCTCCCATCAGTTTTAGACACAATTCTGTCCCACCGCATTGCTGTCCTCTACAACCCTACCTCTATGCTGCGAAAAAGAAACCGTAGGTTGAAAAATCCATTCGGCAGTGGGGCGTTTGGAGCGGAGAAAATCCTTGCTGTTTTAAAGTGGGAGAGAAATTCTGAGTGGAGGCCGCTTGCAAAGGAATCTCAGGGACGCCATAGGTGTGCCCACCTTCAAGAAAGAGGACAAGACTGATGGCATTAGCTACAGAGAAGTCTCTCAGTTGTCTGTCTGTCACAGGGAAACTCACAGCAGGGGTCCTCCTGACGTGTATCTTCCCAAGTCGTCGTGCAAACGTCGGAAGCAGCACCAACTATGATTTAAACTCAGAAGATAAACCCCGGCTCTGTCAAATTCAGCTGTCCTCAGATATTTGACACCATTTGTTCACGAGACGATGATATACAAATCATGATTGTAATCACTGGGTTTACCTCAGACTCATGACCAATGCAGAACAAGGGAAAGCAAGGCTGTTACTTTGCCCCAATACAATCCCTCATCTTTCAAGGGTTTCAAAGGTACATTTAATGTCAGAGAAATGCGTACAATATACATCCTGAAATGCTTTTTCTTCGCAACCACCCACGACAACAGAGGAGTGCCCCAAAGAGTGAACAACAGTTGAATGTTGGAAGCACAAATTCCCCCTCTCCTGTGCGTAAGCAGCGGCGAGCAACTATCCTCCCTCCCCCTCACCGGCAAAAAAGAGCATCAGCACCCGCCACCCAGCACTCAAGTGTGAGCAAAGCAACAATAAAGACACAGACTTGCGGTTACTGCAAAGACTAACTTGTTCACCCGGTATTCGACATACCACAGGCTCTCTCTCTCCCTGATAAGGAAGAAAGAAGAGTCTCTGTTTTACAGTGACAGGGGAGACATAACAAACAACTCACTGATTTACGAAGTTAGAAGTCCATCGCGTTGCTTTTTTTTCGAGCTTTGTGCCCAAAGATCTCGGGTCTCTGGGCACACAGCCGTAGATATTCCGACTCCCCCGATGACACACGGATCTCCTGCCGTGACACTGACCTTCCATCCGCCCGTCTCCAGAGCCCCGAGATCCTAGGCCTCCAAAGGCGAGCCGAGCTCTCAGGCCGAGCCCTTGGCCGTGCCTAACAATGGCCAGTTGTGAAACCCCGAGAGCTGGTCCCATTGCTGCTCTTCATCTCCTGCTTGTCACACCAGAAACTTTCACAAACTTCTATAGGAGCACAGTGGAGAGTATCCTGACTGGTTGCATCACAGCCTGATACAGAAATACCATTGCCCTGGAACAGAAAAGCCTACAGAAAGTGGTGGATTGTAATTTTTTTTTTGAGATACAGTGCAGAATAGGATCTTCTGGCCCTTTGAGGCACACTGTCCAGCAATCCCCTGATTTAATCCTAGCCTAATCACAGGACAATTTACAATGACCAATTAACCTACTAACCAGTAGGTCTTTGGAATGTGGGAGAAAACTGGAGCATCTAGAGGAAACCCACACAGTCACAGGGAGAATGTAGAAATCCTTACAGATGGCTCCAGAATTGAACTCCAAACTCTGGAATGCCCTGAGCTCTCATAGCTTGGCACCACTGTGGTAATGTCAATGTACTTTGATAATAAATTTACTCTGAACATTGGCTGCAATGTCTTTGTAGTAACACACACAAAATCCTGGAGGATCTCAGCAGGCCAGGCAGCATCTACAGAAAAGAGTAAACGGGCGACATTTTGGGCCGAGACTCTTCAGTGGGACCCTACATCGGGTCCTGAAGAAGGGTCTCGGCCCGAAACGTCGACCCTTCACTCTTTTCCGTAGATGCTGCCTGGCCTGCTGAATTCCTCCAGCATCCTGCGTGCGTTGCCTAGATTTCCTCTATCTGCAGGCTTTCTCTTGTTTGTCCCGTTGTAGTAGGTTTGATTTGCAGGCTGAACAGGAGTCCTTCTTCACCTCCTCTGCAGAACCATGGACATCAATTTTAGTCAGTGTGTGATGCTTGTCTGTGCACTCATTCAGAGGCCACTGTGGACCCCTTTGCTGAAATGTGCCAGAAGGCAGGCTTTAAACTATGCAGATACTCACCTACAGACCTACCCCATCTCACTAGCCTGCCCCACAACATCTACAAAGGGACCTTGGAAAACACGGACTTCCTTCTATATCCCAGGTCCTACAAGACAGCAAAGACAAACTAATAGTCAAACTCATCCCCGACTCCAATGCAGCACCACAACCTTAGGCCAACGGAGAAGAAGTTTTCGTAGACCTTGATCCCTAACCTGGCACCAAGGAATAGTATTCCCCGCCCTCCTCTGTACTTCAGAGACATGGACAGTTGGGTTGGCACGGTAGCGTAGTGGTCAGCATGATGGTTTACAGTGCAGGCGACCCGGGTTCATTGTATGTTCTCCCTGTGACTGCATAGGTTTCCTCCAGGTGCTCCGGTTTCCTCCCAAAGACCTAGGTTAATTGGTCATTGCAAACTGTGAGGAGGCTAGGGTTAAATCGGGGGATAAACTGCTCAAGAGGCCGGAAGGGCCTATTCTGCACCGAATCTAAATACATAAATCATCTAAAAGAAGTACCACAAACAATTTCTCCTCAATGACATGAAACAGAAAGTTGTAAATATTTGACAATTTGGGCAGCCTCTGTGGAGATAGAATCAGAGCTAAAGTTTCAGGTCATGAACATGAGCATTAAGTCTTATCCTCTCTCTCCACGGATACTCAATATTTCTAGCCTTTCCCCCCAAATACACTGGTGAGACACGAAAGCTCAAGTCAGTGACCTCTTTCAGGACCATGGACAGAGTACTGAGGTTCGGATTGTGCTCGCCCGGCTCCAATGGGCAAGCCACATTCTAAACTTCACTGAACTTCTAAATCCCACATGTCCCCTTCTGAACACTCTACAGCAGCAGAACTCTGTGCAAGAGGGCAGGGGAAATGTTTTGTGGACATTCTCAAAGCCTCCTTTTTTCTCTGTCCTCGTCTCATCTGAATCTGTGGTCTACGATAGCTCAAAACGAAGGCAAAGCATCTAGCAGATGGGACAGCTGGCATACCTAACAACCCATCTATCAGCAGAAACTAGAGAAATCATGGAGTCAAGTCATCTTGCAATCTGAGAGATTGCCTAAAAGTTACAAAATTAAGCATGTGTGATTGGACAAATACAGACAGTGGCCACTTTATTGGGTACATCTGTACACATGCTTGTTAATGCAAATGTCTAATCAGCCAATCATGTGGCAGCAACTCAGTGCATAAAAGCACGCAGACATGGTCAAGAGGTTCAGTTGTTGTTCAGATGAAACATCAGAAAGGGAATGAAATGTGATCTCAGTGACTTTCACTATGCAATGAACGTTGGTGCCAGATGGGGTGGTTTGAGTATCTCAGTAATTGTTGATCTGGGATTTTCACACACAATAGACTCTAGTGTTTTTGCAGAGAAGGATGGCGGGGTGGAGCTACGTCTCTACCAAAGGAGGTGTGAGGTGCTCCTTCCCTCCACTAGCCTGCAGGTCACCCTTGGGCAAGGAGTAGCACCTGCTTAGTCCCCCAACCAGGGCTACATGAAGCCGTGGGAGCAGGTGGTAGATGGTCATATGAGCAGCCGGTGCATATCACAAGTCCTGGTTATGTGACCACTGATGCCAGGCAGACAATCTCTGAAGAGTATTGATAATGGCTGGAGTTCACCCATTTAGTAAAGACACTGCCCAGAAGGCAGTGATGGCAAACCACTTCTGTAAAAAAAAATTTGCCAAGAACAATCATAGTCATAGGAAAGACCGTGTTCACCCACATCATACAACATGGCACATATAAAAAAACAAAAAAATTCCAGTCAATGGCAGTTCAGTGGACAAAAACAGCTTATTAATGAGAGAAGTCAAAGGAGAATGACCAGACTGGATAGGAAGGTGAGAGTATCTCAAATAAACATGCATTACAGCAACGGTGTGTGGAAGAGCATCTTTGAATGCACAACACGTCAAACCTTGAAGTCGATGGGCTACAGCAGCAGAATACCATGGACATACTCAGTGTCCATTGGGTACAAGAGTTACCTAATGTGGTGGCCACTGAGTTCAAAGTTCAAAGTACATTTATTGTCAAAATATGGTTCCATCGGCTGCATAAGTCCAGGGAAGGCAATCTCCGGTCCCGCCAAACGTGTCAGATTGAGGTGCGAGCCCACCCCAAAACCCCATTTGTGTGGATGCTGTGTGATTCGTTACCCTGATACAAATCAGTACCGTGAAATAACAGACAGTGCACTGCATACAATTAAACGATTTAGCTTTCTAATTCTTAATTTGGCTAAAGGGTTGGTAAAGAAATAAAATAAAAATGAAAAGGGCCCATTTTAATGGAACAGTCTGATGTGCACAAGTTGGAGCTCACGGTTTCCCCTTCGCCAATCCTCCTTCGATCTCCCCGGGCTTCGTCAGATCATGGCCCTGCTCTGGCTCGAGTCCTACGACCTCTTCTCTCTTCATCTCCCGCCAAACCAAAGACCCAGCTCACAGCGGTGTCAGGTACACAACACGGAAAACACACCCCCTTCATTTGACGGCGCACATTCCAAAGCACCCGTTATCTCAAACACGGCTTCTACAGGAAGACCATTACGTTAGCAGTGAAACCTTTCCCAGGGTGTTACATATGTATGCAGTATATAACCCTGAGATTCGCCTTCCCACAGATAGCCACAAAACACTAAACACTGTGGAACTCGTTCAAAGTAAACATCAAACACTCAACCCAGCTGGTGTGCTCCACCAGGAGGCGGTGTGGCGTGGCATCCAGGCCGGAGGCGGTGCTGCCCCCTAGTGTTTGATCGGCAGAAGACAAGCTGTATTGTAGTTGACATAAAACATAGAAATCTACAGCACATTACAGGCCCTTCAGCCCACAATATTTTGCCAACCATGTAACCTACTCTAGAAACTGCCTACTGCATAGCCCTCTATTTTTCTAAGCTCTATGTATCTATCTAAGAGTCTCTTAAAAGACCCTACTATATCCGCCGGCAGTTCAGTCCACGCACCCACCACTCTCTGTGTGAAAAACTTACCCCGACACCCCCTTTGTACCTTCTTCCAAGCAACTTAAAACTATACCCCCTAATTTTAACCATTTCAGCCCTGGGAAAGAGCCTTTAGCTATCCACATCATGAATGCATCTCATCATCTATCAGGTCACCTCTCATCCTCCGTCGCTGCAAGGAGAAAAGGCCAAGTTCACTCAACCTAATCTCATAAGGTACACCCTCCAATCCAGGCAACGTCCTTGTAAATCTCCTCTGCATTCTCTCTATAGCATACATATCCTTCCTGTAGTGAGGTGACTAGAACTGAACACAGTACTCCAAGCAGGGGTCTGACTAAGGTCTTATATAATTTTAACATTACCTCACAGGCCTTGAACTCAATTCCACCAATGATAAAAGCCACTACACCGTATGCCTTCTTAACAACACTGCAAAACACTGAGGACCTAACCTGGTCCCAACATATCAATGCAGCTTAAAGAAGACAAGACAGCAACTATACTTCACTAGGAGTTTGAAAAGATTTGGTATGTCAACAAAAACACTCAAAAACTTCTATAGATGTACTGTGGAGAGCATTCTGACAGGCTGCATCACTGTCTGATATGGGGGGGCTACTGCACAGGATCAAAAGGAAGGAGGTACAGGAGTCTGAAAGCACACACTCAGCGGTTCAGGAACAGCTTCTTCCCCTGGTCCATCTGATTCCTAAATGGACATTGAACCCATGAACACTACCTCACTTTTTTATTATGTATTGTTTCATGATTTTTAATTTATTCAATGTACACATACTGTAATAGATTTACTTGTTTATTTTACTTATTTTTCTTCTACACTATCTATTGCAACTGCTGCTGCTAAGTTAACAAACTTCATGACACATGCCGGTGATAATAAGCCTGATTCTGATTTCTGCAGTATTCATGCCTCGGGTCTGGACTATATTTTTTTGTGTGGCTATATCTTACATGTGCTTGCTGTCTTGTATGCACTATGTGTGCTTTGTGCTGTGTGTGACTGTTGGTATTGTGTTTTGCACTTTGGTCCCGGAGTAACACTGTCACGTTTGGCCATATTCACAGGTATTCATGTATGGTTGAATGGAAATTAAACTGGAATTGAGTTGAAGGACACAACTGGCCTGGGCTGGCTGCTGCTTCTTGTGGTCTCCTGTACCTTTTCCATTCAAACACCAAACCTCCAAAGCGGCAAGTCCTGTCAAACTGCCAAAGCTGATGCAAGCCTGAAATTTTCTCTATTGCAATCCATCATGTTCTTAATAGACATGAGTTACCAAGAGGCAAGTTCTCCCATATCTGAAAATATTCTTAACTTAATTAAATTGATTGGAGGCAAGTAAATACAGGTAAGGATATTTTCAAAATTTAGAGGAGCGTGTGAGTCACCAATGCCTCAGGTTCAACTAAAAGTTAATCCTCAAAGGATTAAAGAACCCAGCAACGTCTTTAGTGTCCCCAGTTGACTTGATGCAAACCATTCATGATTCTTCATGACTGACCGTAATGCAAAACCTCTGCTGTTGATAACTGTATTCTTAACTGTGGCTACTGCTTCCTCCAATCTAAAATCTGATAACCAACCCCTGTTTGGTTGTTGGCCTTTGCATAGCAAATTTTGGAGTCCATCTAAATACCTGGACCAAAGAACCGATTGTGGACTTCAGAAAGGGTAAGATGAGGGAACACACACCAATCCTCATCGAGGGATCAGGAGTGGAGAGAGTGAGCAGTTTCAAGTTCCTGGGTGTCAAGATCTCTGAGGACTTAACCTGAGCCCAATATATCGACGCAGCCACAACATTCGGAGCTTGAGGAGATGACCAACGAGACCTGAAAAATTCCACAGATGTACCGTGGAGAGCATTCTAACTGGCTGCTTCACCGTCTGGTGTGGTGGGGAGGGATCGAAATAAGCTGCAGAGAGTTGTAAACTCAGTCAGCTCCATCATGGGCACCAGCCTCCGTAGTATCCAGGACATCTTCAAGGAGCGATGCCTCAAACAGGCAGCGTCCATCATTAAGGACCCCCATCACCCAGGACATGCCCTCTTCTCATTGCCACCATCAGGGGGGAGGTACAGGAGCCTGAAGACACACACTCAACGATTCAGGAACAGCTTCTTCCCCTCTGCCATTTCATTTCTGAATGGACATTGAACCCATGAACACTACCTCACTGCTTTTTTGGACTACTTATTTAATGTAACTATTTTAAATATATTTACCGTAATTTGCTGTTTTTATTATTACATATTGCATTGCACTGCTGATGCGCAGACAACAAATTTCATGATATATGCTGATGATATTAAACCTGATTCTGCTTTCGATTCTGGATATGAAATATATTCTTGGCATCCAAGATCCATTAATATTGTCGCACTTCAAGTTATTTGGCAAACTATTTAAATCGCTACTTTTTCACATTTCTTCGTAATTTCAGTCCCACAAACTATCCAGTGATGTGCAAAAAGATCCCTCCTGCCAGAAGCTGCTGACAAGACAAGTGGAGATCAAAGTCTTCTGTGGAAACTATGAAGTAATGCCGTAATAAGTCATATCTGCATCTTTGAATGATGACAAGGCAGGCATTTGACAAGCTTGCAACTAATACAGGGGGAGCGCGCAGAAATCGCACGGCAAGGGAAACCACAAAATTAAATTACATTTGATAAATACCAACATCCAGGATTAACTTTTGGATGAGCTTGAGGTGCTGGTGACTCACAGGTTGAGCTGATCTCCTGCGGCCATAAATCATCGGCTACCTTCAGTTTTAAATCTCAGGCGAACTAAATCAAAGTTCAAAAGTCCAAAGTAAATTTTATTAACAACACACATCAAAGTTGCTGGTGAACGCAGCAGGCCAGGCAGCATCTCTAGGAAGAGGTGCAGTCGACGTTTCGGGCCGAGACCCTTCGTCAGGACTAACTGAAGGAAGAGCTAGTAAGAGATTTGAAAGTGGGAGGGGGAGGGGGAGATCCAAAATGATAGGAGAAGACAGGAGGGGAAGGGATGGAGCCAAGAGCTGGACAGTTGATCAGCAAAAGGGATATGAGAGGATTATGGGACAGGAGGCCCAGGGAGAAGGAAAAGGGGGAGGCGGGAAACCCAGAGGATGGGCAAGGGGTATAGTGAGAGGGACAGAGGGAGAAAATGGAGAGAGAGAGAAAGAATGTGTGTATAAAAATAAATAACGGATGGGGTACGAGGGGGAGGTGGGTCATTAGCGGAAGTTAGAGAAGTCAATGTTCATGCCATCAGGTTGGAGGCTACCCAGATGGAATATAAGGTGTTGTTCCTCCAACCTGAGTGTGGCTTCATCTTGACAGTAGAGGAGGCCATGGATAGACGTGTCAGAACGGGTACAGTACAAATCTCTTACTAATTCTTCCTTCAGTTAGTCCTGACGAAGGGTCTCGGCCTGAAATATCGACTGTACCTCTTCCTAGAGATGCTGTCTGGCCTGCTGCGTTCACCAGCAAGTTTGATGTATGTTGCTTGAATTTCCAGCATCTGCAGAATTCCTGTTGTTTGCGTTTAGTAAATTTTATTATCAAGGTACATACATGTCATCGTATACAACCCTGAAATTCGTTTTCTTGCAGCCATTCGCAGTAAATACAAACAAACACAATTAAATCAAAGAAAAACTGCAATCAATGTGCAGAAGGTAACAAACAAATAAATAAATAAATAAATAAATAAATAAATAGATAGATAAATAAATAAATAAATAAATGCATACAAGCATACATACATACATACATACATACATACATAAATACCGAGAACATGAAAGTGCCTTGGAAGTGCCTATAGACTGTGGAAAGAGTTTAGTACTGGGGTGAGTGAAGTTACCCCCTTTGGTTCAAGAGGCTGATGGTTGAGGGGTAATAACTGTCCATAAGCCTGGTGGTACTCCAGTATTTTCTAAACCCTAGAATGTCTGCAGATGCTGGAAATCTAAAGCAATGCACACAAATGCTGGAGGAACTCAACAGGTCAGGAATAAACAGTCCATGTTTCAGGATGAGACTTCAGGACTGGGAAGACGTCAGAATAAAAAGGTGGGCGGAGAGGAAGGAGGTTAGTTGGAAGGTGATAGGTGAGGCCAGGTGGGCGAGAAGGGTAAAGAGCTGGAGAGGAAGGAATCTTGTGGGAGGGGAGAGTGGACCAGGGGGGAAAGGGAAGGAGGAGGGGACCCAGGAGGAGGTGATAGGCAGGTGAGAAGACGTAAAAGGCCAGAGTGGGGAATTAAAGAAGAGGGGAAAAACGTTTACCGGAAGGAGAAATCGATATTCGTGACATCAGGTTGGAGGCTACCCAGGTGGAACATAAGGTGTTGTTCCTCCACCCTGAGCGCAGCCACATCTTGGCACAAGAGGGGGCCGTGGACCAACATGTCGGAACGGGAGTGGGAATCGGAATTAAAATGCTTGCCCATCAGGAAGCCTCGCTTCTGGCGGGTGGAGCGGAGGTGCTCGACGAAGAGGTCCCTTACTTTACAACGGGTCTCACCAATGGGGCGGGGGGGGCGCGTATCGGGAGCAAAGCTTCAGGATAATATTTGTTATCAGAGTACCTACGTGTCACCGCACACGACCCCGAGATTCTTTCTCTACGGGCACACTTAGCAAATCTGAGGAACGGCAACTGCAAACACCAGACACAGTAGACGACCCCAGCAGATTCGCGGGTGAAGTAGTTCCTGGCGGCAGCGGTAGCAAGAGTACATGAGCTCTGTGGTGTGCATGAAGAATGCTTACAGTAGGCAGCCAATAATTAGAGGCTGATTATTTCTGGATAAAATTTTTATGAAAGGAATTTGAATATCATAAATAATTAGCTTCATTCCCTGCACGGCTTCATTATCCAATCTGATTGCTAATTGTATTCCGGCACTGGCTAGGCATTAACTAGATTCCTTCTGTGACCATTCAATCAGTAGTCCATTCACAGATTAATTAGTTTAGTACCAAACGCCCACTATTGACTGTCAAGGAGGACAAGAGAGCTGGCTGTGGAACTGTTGGTCCAACAAACAACTTGCTGGAGGAACTCAGACGAGTAGCCTTTGTGGGAGGAAAGGACCTGACGATGTTTCAGGTGAAAACCCAGCAGCCGGATGCTTCGAGAGTCACAGGCCATGGAAATCGGGGAACAGCGAGGAAAGATGGCGCCGGCGCTTTTCACAGACCTGGGCGACTTTCTTCCAGTTCCTCCCTGAGGCAGCTCATTTCCCTTCTCTTTTGTCTTTCTTTTCTTTTTGAGGCGGTCGGGGTTCTGGCGGAGTCGCTGATCTGCAGCTCGAACCACGGACCTTCCTCGCAAGGGGTGGGTTTTCGGACTGGCCGTGCGGCCTGGCGCTTCGCTATCCCCAGGAATGGCCTGGAAAGCGTGCGCCTTCGGGGAGCGGCCCCGCGGACAACCCGGTTCCTGGCCGATTTTGCCGACTGAACTGCTGCGCAAGACTAAAACATCGAAACAGCAGGCAGTGTGTTTGCTAATACTTTGATACTTTACTTCATATTTTATTGTCACCAAACAATTGATACTAGAGTGTACAATCATACAGCGATATTTGAGTCTGCTCTTCATGCTCCCTGGAGTACAAATCAATAGTAAATATTAAAAATTTAAATTATAAATCATAAATAGAAAATAGAAAAGGTAAAGTAAGGTAGTGCAAAAAAACCGAGAGGCAGGTCCAGATATTTGGAGGGTATGGCCCAGATCCGGGTCAGGATCCATTACTGTCGGTTACTGTCAGAAGAAAGCCCTATACTCTCCTCTCCCTCTCTCTTCTCCTTCTCTCTCTCCCTCTCCTCTCTCTCTCGCCCCCCTCCCCTCCCAGCTGCCTCTCCATTGAAAGCCCGTTGGTCCACAAGACGGGGAGCTTGGAGAAGCAACGTGGAAGATCGTAACATCGGAACCGCTCTCGTCATTGTTGGAGCGTCCCCTCTCTCGAATGAGAGAGAGAGCCTGTCTGAGATACCAATGAGCTGGGTTATGGGCAGTAGTTCTGATGGACTCTAGATCGGGGTCTCTTTTTGGGGTGGTGGGGGAGGGCGCTGTTGCTGGCGTAGGTGGGGGGAGAGGGGTGGTCAATGATTTTGCTGCTGCTTGTGTGAAGTGAGGGGGGAGGGAGGCTTCGAGGGCTTCAACGATCCCATCATTCATTCTCTGGGTTTCTTGTTTCGTGGATGTCCGTGAAGAGTAAGAATCTCAGGTTGTATATTGTATACATTCTCTGATATTAAATTGAACAATCTGAGCCTTTGAAAAGGCCCGACTTGTCTATCCAACCAAATTACCTACCCGAGCTTGTCCCATTTGCCTACTGGGGTTAGATTTAAATTAGGGAAGCTTTATTTTCCAAGTGCCCGTCAAAACATATAGTGAAATGCATCGTCGATGTCATCGCAGTGATGTGTGGCAGGTGGGGGGAAGCTATACTTCCGGTGCCGAAATAGTAGGTCCACAAATAACTAACTCTAACCCAAATGTCCTCGGAATGCAAATTGCAGGAATTGAATCCCGACTGTTGTAAGGTGATGGCACTAACCACTACACTACCGTACCACCCCAGCTGGCACTTGGCCCAAATAAAAAGTTGTATCTGCTCACAAACCGATTTAATGGGCCCCCACCACCAACATGTGATTCCCACTGGTGAGGGCTCCCTTGTGAGCAGTTTTGGGCCCCTTATCGAAGACAGGATGTGCCGAGATTGAGGAGGGATTGCCGAAAATGATTCTGGGATCGAAAGGCTTATCAGATGAGCACTTGATGGCTCCTGGCCTCTACTCACTGGACTTTGGAACAATGAGGGGTGGTCTCATTGAAACCTATCGAATGTTGAAAGTCCTTGATAGAGTGTAGGTGGAGAGGATGTTTCCTGTGGTGGGGGAGTCTAAGACCAGAAGACACAGCCTCAGAATAGAGGGATGTCCGATTAGAACAGAGATGAGGAGGAATTTCTTCAGCCAGAGAGTGACGAATCTGTGGAATTCGTTGCCGTAGACAGCTGTGGAGGCCTAGTCTTTACGTATATTTAAGGCAGAGGTCAATAGATATTTGATTGGTCAAGGCATGAAGGGATACAGGGAGAAGGCAGGAGATTGGCCTGAAAGGAAAATGGATCAGCCATGATGAAATGGCGGAGCAGACTCGATGGGCCAAATGGCCTAATTCTGCTCCTATATCTTATGGTCTTATGGTCTTTAAGTTCTGCTTTGAGAATTTGTAGATGAGGAGCAGGGATGATTTTTTTTAATGGTGTACATGCCATTTTTCTCTAGCACAATCGCTTATATAATGAGCTTTGGCAGGCTACTTGGCAACAGAGTGCAGCGCTGTTGAATCCAAAGCTGGCCTTATGTGATGTGCCATTCCCCCAGAGCTTATGTCAACTGCCAAGTGCTGGGTGCTATTTCTCTCGAGTCGCCGATGGGTGCCAACATCAAGCAGAGAAGTGTCAGCTCTATCCCCAGCTAAAACTGGCTAATTAATCTTGCCCTGAAGGAAGGATCTTGAATTTTCTGGTCTGCATGGATCAGATATATCGCCGAATTTACTGAAATCCATTAGTGAGGAAAGCCTTTACATGACAAGGATTAGACATCACTCCATTTTCATTTTACTTTTTATGTATTTAAGAGATCAGAATCAGGTTTATTATCCCCGGCATATGTTGTGGAATTGTTAACTTAGCAGCAGCAGTACAATGCAATACATGATAAATGTAACCCCCAGGTTAGTCTGGGGAAGACTGTCTCTGGCCCCGCCAAATGTGTGAAATCTGAGGTGCAAAACCTCGTTTGTGTGGATGCTGTGTGATCTGTTCCCCTGTCACTAATCAGTACCACAAAATAACAGTGTACCATATGCAACTAAATGACTTAGCTTTAAAATTCTTAATTTGACTAGAGGGCTAGTAAAGAAAAAGAATAAGAAAAGTGCCCATTTTAAAGAAACAGGCTAACGTGCAGTAGTTGGAGCTCACGGTTTCCCTTCCGCTGGTCCTCCATCGATTTCCCTGGGCTTTGTCAATTCCCGGCCCCCACTCCAAGTCCACTCCTTCCTGCTGTCTACGACCTCTCCTTCCTGGCGTCTTCTCTCTTCATCTCACGCCAAACAAAAGACCCAGATCACCTCGTTCTCAGGCACACAAGAAAAAACACTCCCTTCAATGGACGCCGCACATTCCGAAGCCCCTGTTATCTCCAGCCATAACCCAAACACTGCTGCTACAGAACAACCATTACATTGGCAGTGCTTCTACAGAAAGACCATTACATTAGCAGTGAAACCTTTCCCAGGCTGTTACATATATATAGAAAGAAAAAAAAATCAATTACAGTCAGTATATATATGTATACCAAATAGATTTAAAATAGTGAAAAACAGAAATAATATATATATATATAAATAGTAGTGAGGTAGTGTTCATGAGTTCAATGTCCATTTAGGAATCAGATAGCAGAGGGGAAGAAGCTGTTCCTGTATCATTGAGTGTGTGTCTTCAGGCTTCTGTACCTCCTTCCTGATGGTAGCAATGAGAAGAGGGCATGTCCTGGGTGATGGGGGTCCTTAATGATGGACGCTGCCTTTCTGAGGCACCGCTTCTTGAAAATGTCCTTGATGCTACGGAGGCTGGTGCCCACGATGGAGCCGACTAACCTTACAACCTTCTGGAGCTTCTTTCAGTCTTCTGCAGTACCAGACAGTGATGCAGCCAGTCAGAATGTTCTCCATGGTACATCTATAGAAGTTTTCGAGTCGTTTAAGTGGCAAACCAAATCTCTTCTAACTTCTAATTAAAATATCCGCTGCCTTGCCTTCCTTATAGCTGCATCGACATGTTGGGACCAGGTTAGATCCTCAGAGGTCTTGATACAGCAGGGCAACACGGCCCTCCCCGCCCAACGAGCTCACGCCATCCAAGTACACCCACGCGACCAATTAACCTGCTACCAGTACGTCTTTGGAATGTGAGAGAAAGCCGGGGTACCCAGAGAAAACTCAAGGAGTCACAGGGAGAAAATACAAACTCCTTAAGATAGTAGTGGGGATTGAACTTAGATCGCTAATGTTGCAAGTGTTACGCTAACTGTGCTTCTTCTAAATCTTGAGTCTCACCATCTATGCTGTCCTCACCAATGGCCTCAACCTCCCCCTCCTTTGACACCTTCTGATGCCTCAGGAAAGGAGCAAATGTAGTCAAGGACCCCTTTTACATCGGTCATTCGTGCTTCTGCCCTCTCTGATCAGGCAGAAGATACAACAGTTTGAAAAGACATACCACCAGGCTCAAGGACAGCTTTCTATCTTGTTGTTATCAGATTCTACAACAGGCTAAAAGATGTACTCTTGCGCTCCCAGTCAACCTCATCGTGACCCTTGTATTTAGCTTAATCCAATTTAAAATCCCAACCTGAGCTACACTTTCTCTGCAACCGTAACTCTGTATTCTGCTTCTCTTTTCATAATCTCAGTATACTTACACTCAGTGGCTGCTTTATTGGGTACCTCCTGTACCTAATAAAGTGGCCACTGGGTGTATGTTCGTGGTCTTCTGCTGCTGTAGCCCATCCACTTCAAGGTTCAACGTGTTGTACATTCTGAGATGCTCTTCCGCACACCACTGTTGTAACCGGTGGTTATCTGAGTTACTGACACCCTCCTGTCAGCCTGAACCTGTCTGGTCATTTTCCTCTGACCTCCCCCATTAACAAGGCGTTTTCACCCACAGAACTGCCGCCGACTGGATTCTTCTTTTGTTTTTCGCACCGTTCCCTGTAAACTCAAGACAGTTGTGCGTGAAAATCCCAGGAATTTCAATAGTTCAATAGTTTCTGAGATACTCAGACCACCCCATCTGGCACCAACTATCAAAGTCACTTTGACCACATTTCTTCCCCCATTCTGATGTTTGGTCGGAACAACAACTGGACTTCTTGACCGTGTCTGCATGCCTTCATGCACTGAGTAGCTGCCATGTGATTGGCTGATGAGATATTTGCATTAATGAGCAGGTGTAAGTAAAGGCATCCGTTAGTCTTGCAAGACCATGGATCTGCGCCTGGAAAGTCTTCACTCTCCAGGGCACAGGCCTGGGCAAGGTTGTATGGAAGACCAGCAGTTGCCCATGCTGCAAGTCTCCCCTCTCCACAACACCGATGTTGTCCTAGGGAAGGGCATTAGGACCCATACAGCTTGGCACCAGTGTTGTCGCAGAGCAATGTGTGATTAAGTGCCTTGCTCAAGGACACAACGTGTTGCTTCAGCTGGGGCTCGAACTCACGACCTTCAGGTCGCTAGACCAATGCCTTAACCACTTGGCCATGTGCCCACAAGTGTACAAGTGTTCATAATCAAGCAGCCCCTGAGTGTTTGTAAGCAATGATATGTCTTGATGGCTCACAAATTAAAGCTTTACACTGTATTTCGGGGCATGTGACAATGATGAACCCATACCTACACCATGAGAACAGATGTGAATCAGTACTCAATGTACCACTTTAGCCAAAGACCATAATTCATAGGTGCAGAAGTCGGCCATTTGGCCCATCGAGTAACTCCACCATTCTATCATGGCTCCCTCAACCCCATTCTCCTGCCTGCCCCCGTAAACTTTGACACCCTTACTAACCAAGAACCTATCAACCTCCGCTTTAATATACCCAACGCCGTGGCCTCCACTGTTGTCTGCGATGAATCCCACAGATTCACCAACCTCTGGCGGAAGGAACTCTCTCTCACCTCTGTTGTAAAGTTACGGCCCACGGGTTTCACCTATTTTCACTTGAGTAAATAATGATTCACTTTGGCACTTCGACGAGCTTGCTCAGTGCCCTATCCTTATTCAATTCAATTCAAGTTTAATTGTCATTCAACCCGACATGAATAGCCACGAATACAGCCAAATGGGACGGTGTTACTCCGTGGCCAACGTGCAAAGCACAATACCAACAGTCACACACAGCACATACAAGAAGCAATCACATGTAAGATTTCAGTAAAATACTGCCACACAAAACAAAAATAGTCCGGACATTGCGTCCATGAATGCCGCAGGAATCTGCAGTCGATCATAATACAGCTTGTACTTCTGCCGAGCGAACACTGGGGAGCAGTACCGAATCTAGCCTGGACGCCGCGCCACACCGCTCCCCGGTGGGGCGCGCCGGTTGCGACATCACTCGCCTGGCCGAGTCCATGATTGCCACAGAACTTGTCCTTTTAGGCGAGCGAAAGAACAATTGTCCGGTCTGCGAGGGCTTCCTGGCGGCCGAATGCTGAATAAAGAAACAGGTGCCAAAGTTATGTGGAGAAGGGTGGGAAGAAGACGATATGACAAACGTGGATTAGATGGATTGATGGGTCAGGTTCAAATGTGCCATATCTTTAATTAGTGTTGCAGGAGAGGAAATTATTGAAGTGGAAAAATGAAATATAATGCCTTGTAAGTGGTCTGACCTATCGACTAATTCAAGGCTCAGAACACGGTTCTCTGTCAGTTGTGCCACAAAGTGGAGGAAAGGGGTTCCTTAGTGTTCAGAACTTTCTCCTCAGTGCCGCAGAAGCCCAAAAAC
The DNA here is from genome assembly GCF_963921235.1 of Mobula hypostoma. Classification (NCBI taxonomy): domain Eukaryota; kingdom Metazoa; phylum Chordata; class Chondrichthyes; order Myliobatiformes; family Myliobatidae; genus Mobula; species Mobula hypostoma. The sequence goes on along the minus strand of NC_086126.1, from coordinate 8,236,405 downwards.
AGAACATCAGAGAATATCTTAAACACGAGACGGACCGCAGTTGCTGGAAATCCAGAGCGGCACGCAGAACGTGCTGGGGGAACTCAGCAGGTCGGGCTGCTGTGATCCGCCACGGAGACGAACAGCCGACGTTTCGGACCGAGACCCTTCCTCAGGACTGAGAAGGAAGGGGGGAAGATGCCAGAATAAAAAAAAGGCGGGAGGGGAGGGGAAGGAGGATAGCTGGAAAGTGATAAGTGAAGCCAGGTGGGTGGGAAAGGGAAAGAGCTGGAGAAGAAGGGATCTGATGGAAGTGGAGTGCGGACCAGAGGAAAAAGGGAAGGAGGAGGGGACCCAGAGGGAGGTGATAGGCAAGAAGAGGGGAGGTGAAGGGAAAAAAAATTCTCCTTCCGGTGAAAAAATTTGTTCCCCCTCCCTTCTTCTTCTATTTCCAACTCTGACCTTTTACGATTTCTCACCTGCCTGTCACCTCCACCTGGGTCCCGTCCTCCTTCCCTTTCTCCTATGGTCCACCCTCCTCTCCTATCAGATTCCTTCCTCTCCAGCCCTTGACCTTTCCCGCCCACCTGGCTTCACCCATCACCTTCTAGCTAGCCTCCGCTCCTCCCCTCAACTTTTTATTCCGGGGTCTTCCAGTCCCAAAGAAGAGCCTCGTCCTGAAATGTCGACTGTCCGCTCATTTCCACAGACGCTGCCTGACCCGCTTTGTGCTTTGTGAGCGCGTGTCGCTTCAGAGGATATCTCGTCAGGTCCAAGCGCGGGGGCGACAGAACATTCTTGCACGATTTGCCTATCCATCCTTTCATGTGTTTGCCCCGGGGAGACCCAAACGGGGGAGATAATAGATGGCTGTGAGGAGCAGTGAGTAAAATTTGATAAAAGGCTGGGGAATCCCGAGCTCAATCTTTCATCGGCACAGACCTATATTTAGGTTGCAGTAAACTCTCCAGACAGCAGTAACCTAGTTTCTTCTCATCTTCCCACTTTGGTGTTTTGTTTAACCATTATATAATAATGAGAAAGGAATGGATATGAGTTTTCTGCGCCCATTATGAATGTTAGTTTTGAAGATTAAGCCTCCGAAGCAAATCCTGCTCAAAGTCGACGATTTTCCTTGCAGTTTATCCACCAGGGAGCCACAGTACAAGGATATCGCAGATCAAACGTGGTGACGGATCAGCTTATAGGAGGGAGACTGAAAACGTGGCTGACTGGTGCCATAATAACAACCTCTCACTCAACGTCAGCAAGACCAAGGAGTTGACTGTAACCTTCGGGAGGTGGAAAGCAGAGGACCAGAAGCCAGTCCTCGTCGGAGGATCAGAGGTAGAGAGGGTTAGCAGCTTTAAATTCCCAGACGTTACTATTTCAGAGGACCTGTCCTGGGCCCGACAATTGCGAAGGAAGCACGGCAGCACCTCCACCTCCTTGGGAGTTTGCAGAGATTCCGCAAGATATCTAAAACCTCGACAAACTTCTTTGGATGTGTAGTGGAGAATACATTGACTGGCTGCATCACAGCCTGGTATGGAAACGCCAGTGCCTTTCAGTGGAAAATCCTACAAACAATTGTGGACTCGGCCCAGTCCATCACGGGTAAAGCCCTCCCAACCACTGAGCACATCAACATGAAACGCTGTCGTAGGAAAGCAGCATCCATCATCAGAGACCCCCACCACCCAGGCCGTGCTCTCTCCTCGTAGAAGGTACAAGAGCCTCAGGACTCGCACCACCAGGTTCAAGAACAGTTACTACTCCTCAACCATCAGGCTCTTGAACAAAAGGGGATAACTACACTCAACTTTACTTGCCCCATCATTGAAATGTTCCCACAACCAATGATCTCACTTTAAGGACTCTTTATCTCATGTTCTCGTTATTTATTGCTATTTATTTATATTTGCATTTGCACAGTTTGTTGTCTTCTGCACTCTGGTTGATCTTTCACTGATCCTGTTTACAGTTACTATTCTATAGATTTGCTGAGTATGCCCACAGGAAAATGAATCTCAGGGTTGCATATGGTGACATATTTGTATTTTGATAATAAATTTTACTTTGAACGTTGAAATACAGTTTGCGACAGTGTCACCAAAAACTGCTGGCACAGAGGCAGTCGGGATGAGATAAGGAATGAAGATTTCTTCTCAGTATGTCGTTGAGCACTGGTACGGCAAGCAGTAAATTTAAAGCGGGGGTGTATTTAAAGCTGTAGTTGAAAGTTTCGTGTTTAGTAAGGATGGTACTTAAGTGCTAAAGTTACGGGGAGAACGCAGGAGGATGGGGTTGAGAGGAAAAATAAATGGCAGAGCAGAGCTGATGGACCGAAAGTTTGCCTTATAGTCACTTCATACAAAGTCCTGTCAAGTGCTCCCCGGGCATGTGAAGCAGGCTTTAGACACAGTGTATCTCCTGGAGGGCAGAAAAAGCGGTTCAAAGATGAAGTGCCACGTATTCCTGAGTGGATGGGAAGAATTGGCACAGGACAGGGAAAGCTGGAAAAGGATTGTCTACGAGGGGACTGCGCAGCTCGGAGAAACCTCCAGCGTGCCGCTGAGACTAAGGAGAGACCGAGAATGGCCCGCCCGGCTACATCCATCACCGCCTCAATGACCTACACCTACCAACACTGCGACGGGACTCGTAGATCACGGATCGGCCCCTTCAGGCATCTCACGTCACCAGGTCAACCACCAGAAGAATCACACTCAACCAGGAGTGATTGCTGATGATGACAATGATGAGATACCGTGTGAAGCTCCCTTAGCTCTTTGCCACCAAATAGAAAAGGGGTCCACCCATCCATGATGCCTTCCCCTGGGTCCAACGTTACTTTTGCGCCATCATACTCCTGCACAAGGAGCACCAAGCATTTGCTGATTTACTGAAGGGCATCACTGGGGCTGTCACATTCTGGAATATGTTCATTGTAGGACTTTTCCTATATTCAATAAAGTTATTATTTAAAAATAAGGTATTTTGTCGAGACTGAAGCCTCTTCTGTACTGTAATCATAGCCATAGTCATGGTCATACGTTATTGATCCCGGGGGAAATTGGATTTTCATTACAGTTGCTCCATAAATAATAAATAGTAATAAATCCATAAATAGTTAAATAGTAATATGTAAATTATGCCAGGAAATAAGTCCAGGACCAGCCTATTGGCTCAGGGTGCCTGACCCTCCAAGGGAGGAGTTGTAAAGTTTGATGGCCACAGGCAGGAATGACTTCCTATGACGCTCTGTTCTGCATCTCGGTGGAATGAGTCTCTGGCTGAATGTACTCCTGTGCCCACCCAGTACATTATGTAGTGGATGGGAGACATTGTCCAAGATGGCATGCAACTTGGACAGCGTCCTCTTTTCAGACACCACTGTCAGAGAGTCCAGTTCCATCCCCACAACATCACTGGCCTCACGAACATCACAGACCACTTGCGCAGGGGAATAGGGACGAGTAACAGAGAAAAGCTTCCTTGACACTGAGACAGCACAACCTCTGGGACCAAGGACAGGGTTAGTTAAAAGCAAAGCAAAGGTCCCTTTACATCAGGGGTTGCCAACCACACTTAATGCCGCGGACTAATACCATTAAGCAAGAAGTCCGTGGAACCCCTGCTACTGCCCCTGGCTATGGGTGGGGAGATCATGTGTTGGAATTGCCCAAGATTTGGGATCCTTCCTGAAGAAGTCTGGCGAACTGCAAGTCCCTAACTATGATGGCTTCATGACAGTAGATAAGCGTAAGGAGTGATTTCCTGGCGATGAGAGTCATCCTTCACGTGAGCCACCTGTATCTGCACAATAGTGCCAATTTCAGAGGGAGCTAGGGCTTTACTCTTTGGAGAGAAGGAGGATGAGAGGAGACATGATAGAGGTGTACAAGATAATAAGAGGAATAAATAGAGTGGATAGCCAGCGCCTCTTCCCCAGGGCACCACTGCTCAATACGAGAGAGCATGGCTTTAAGGTAAGGGGTGGGAAGTTCAAGGGGGATATTAGAGGAAGGTTTTATACTCAGAGAGTGGTTGGTGCGTGGAATGCACTGCCTGAGTCAGTGGTGGAGGCAGATACACTAGTGAATTTTAAGAGACTACTGGACAGGTATATGGAGGAATTTAAGGTGTGGGGTTATATGGGAGGCAGGGTTTGAGGGTCAGCACAACATTGTGGGCCGAAGGGCCTGTACTGTGCTGTACTATTCTATGTTCTATGTTCAGATCTTGAATGTACAAGTCAGTATAGAGCAGGGCTTCTCAATCTGGGGTCCACAGGCCCCTCAGTTAACAGTAGGGGTCCACGGCATATAAAACAGCTGTGAACCCTTGCTTTAGAGTATCAGAGAGGTTGATTCTCAAGCCCTGGTTGCACTTTAGTCCTATGCTCTTCACCTTTGGGTACCCAGTGCACATGGGGGTGCTGATTGGTCAGAGCACCTCCCTGTCAGTCTGCTTGGCGCTCCAATGTTATTAGTAAATTTATTAGCGAAGTCACCATATAATACCGAGATTGATTTCCGTTTGGGCATTCACAGTAGAACGAAGGAATACAATGGAATCGAAGAAAAATTACACACAAGTAGCCAATGTGCAAAAGAAGACAAGCGGTATAAGTTTTAATTAATAAATAAATAAATCATGAGAACACGTGTTGTTGAGTCCATAGGTTGTGGAATGGGTTCAGAGTTGTGACGAGTGAAGTTATCCATACTGGTTCAGGAGCCTGATGGTTGACGGGTAATAACTGTTCCTGAACCTGATGGTGTGGCACCTAAGGCTCCTGTACCTTCTTCCCAATGGTAGCAGTGAGAAGACAGCATGGTGGGGGTCCAGTGGGAGCGCTCCATGCAGACATGCTCGGTGCTGGGGAGGGCTTCGCCTGTGATGGATTGGTCTGTGTCCACTGCTTTCTGTTGGAATCTTCCGTTCATGGGGATTGGTGTTTCCGTACCAGGCAAATACTGTCCATTGGTAAGAAAATCACAAACAAGAGAAAATCTGCAGATGCTGGAAATCCCAGCAACACACACAAAATGCTGGAGGAACCCAGCAGGCCAGGCAGCATCTATGGAAGAACGTACAGTCGATGTTTCGGGCCAAGACCTTTCGACAGGATGGTGCACCTTTACAGAGTAAAGTTTGTCAAAGTTTTAGATGAGATGTCAAAACTGCACAAACTTCTAAGACAGTGTTATGCCTTCTTTGTGGTGGCACTTCCGTGCTTGTCCCAGGACAGGTCCCCTGATATGATAATATCCAGGAATTTAAAGTTAGCGACCCTCTCAAATTTGGAAAGGGATGTCATTCTCAGGACCAGACAGCGTTGTGTCAGGGGAGGAAGATCATTTCTGCCAACTGCCTGTCCCTCTTCCAGGTTATTGATTAAGATACAGTGCAGCCCAGAAATCCCCCCACTTTCACCCCAGCCTAATCACGGGACCATTTACCTAGCGGTACATCTTTGGACTGTGGGAGGATACCCACGCGCTCACGGGCAGAATGCACGAGTTCCTTAAAGACAGCGGCGGGATTTTTCTTTGCTGTCTCGCCGGAGGCCTTTTGAGGATGGGTGGCCACAGCAGACGATGGAGATGGAAGACAACGTTTTATTTTAGTTTCATTAATATTTAAATTAAGATATTTAAAAGATAGACCACAGGACAAAGACATTTTGAAATCTTCTCTTTCCTACTTCAAAACCACTTCTTCGTCCGATGAAAAAGAGTAAACAGTCAACGTCTCGGGCCGAGACCCTTCATCGGGACTGGAAGAAAGAGATCAGAGGTCAGAGTAAGAAGGTGGGGGGGGGGGAGGAAGAAGTACAAGGTGGCAGGTGATAGGTGGAGCCAGGAGAGGAGGGGGTGAAGTAAAGAACTGGGAAGTTGATTGGTGAAAGAGATAAAGGGCTGGAGGAGGGGGGATCCGATAGGAGAGGACAGAAGACCATGGAGGAAAGGGAAGGGGGAGAAGCACCAGAGGGAGGTGATGGAGAGAAGGGGCTCTTAGTCCCGAGCTCAGAGCTGCTTGTGCGGATAATCACATGAATGCAAAGTACTGATTTGGAGTCATTTTAGCTTTATAAGTCGATGCCACTACAAACTAGATTCTTACAATTAGCAGTCGGGGATGACTTTCAGCTCAATTTGGATAAGTCTCTTGGGATGCTCAGAACATCAAAAGGCATCATGCAAATACAGGCTGCAGCTCAGTTTCTGGTTTTAAAATGAGCCACTACAGGTGAAGAGCGAGCAATTAAACAGAATGGGTATAATTAGAATGAAATTAGTATACTCAGAGTCAATTTTGGGAGACATGAAATCTGAATCCGGAAAGTAGAAAAAGCAAGTTCGAAGTTTCTGAAGCGAGCATCCGTAAAGACTAAAACATTTCCAATAAACTGCTCAAGTCTATCGATTGCTGTAGCACAAAGGGTTTTCATTTCAAAAACACAGGGGCAGCAGATCATTCGAAAGGTTTACTTTTACTCCAAGTGGGTTGAACCAGGGAGGAGTTACTTCAACTGTACAAGATAGCTGCATGACCTCATCTTGAGTAATCTATATACTTTTGGACCCTTTATTTGAAGTTCGTTATTATAGGAGATAGTTCCAAGGTGGTTACCAGAATGCCGCTGAACACAAAGCGATTGTCTTGTGAGGAAAAGTTTGATCTGTACTTACTGGATTTTAATTATGTATTTGTTTCTTTATTTATCAAGATAAAATGCAGAACAGGCCCTTCTGGACCTTCAAGCCACGCTGCTGGCAACCCTCCGATTTAACCCTAGCCTGATCACTGGACCATTTACAGTGACTAATTAACCTCCCAACCGATATGTCTTTGGACCGTGGGAGGATGAAGGTAGAGCAGTAGATAGACATAGTCATAGTCGTAGTCATACTTTATTGATCCTGGGGGAAATTGGTTTTCGGTACAGTTGCACCATAAATAATAAATAGTAATAGAACCATAAATAGTTAAATAGTAATATGTAAATTATGCCAGTAAATTATGAAATAAGTCCAGGACCAGCCTATTGGCTCAGGGTGTCTGACCCTCCAAGGGAGGAGTTGTAAAGTTTGATGGCCACAGGCAGGAATGACTTCCTATGACGCTCTGTATTGCATCTCGGTGGAATGAGTCTCTGGCTGAATGTACTCCTGTGCCCAACCAGTACATTATGTAGTGGATGGGAGACATTGTCCAAGATGGCATGCAACTTGGACAGCATCCTCTTTTCAGACACCACGGTCAGAGAGTCCAGTTCCATCCCCACAACATCACTGACCTTATGAATGAGTTTGTTGATTCTGTTGGTGTCTGCTACCTTCAGCCTGCTGCCCCAGCACACAGCAGCAAACATGATAGCACTGGCCACCACAGACTCGTAGAACATCCTCAGCATCGTCCGGCAGATGTTAAAGGACCTCAGTCTCCTCAGGAAATAGAGACGGCTCTGACCCTTCTTGTAGACAGCCTCAGTGTTCTTTGACCAGTCCAGTTTATTGTCAATTCGTATCCCCAGGTATTTGTAATCCTCCACCATGTCCACACTGACCCCCTGGATGGAAACTGGTACCTTAGCTCTCCTCAGGTCTACCACCAGCTCCTTAGTCTTTTTCACACTAAGCTGCAGATAATTCTGCTCACACCATGTGACAAAGTTTCCTACCATAGCCCTGTACTCAGCCTCATCTCCCTTGCTGATGCATCCAACTATGGCAGAGTCATCCGAAAACATAGATGTAGTGTAGTGTCGTGTATATGGATTTCAGCAAGGCATTTGACAAGGTACCCCATGCAAGGCTTATTGAGAAAGTAAGGAGGCATGGGATCCAAGGGGACATTGCTTTGTGGAACCAGAATTGGCTTGACCACAGAAGGCAAAGAGTGGTTGTGGATGGGTCATATTCTGCATGGAGGCCAGTGACCAGTAGTGTGCCTCAGGGATCTGTTCTGGGACCCTTACTCTATGTGATCTTTATAAATGACCTGGATGAGGAAGTGGAGGGATGGGTTAGTAAGTTTGCTGATGACACAAAGGTTGAGGGTGTTGTGGATAGTGTGGAGGGCTGTCAGAGGTTACAGCGGGACATCGATAGGATGCAAAACTGGGCTGAGAAGTGGCAGATGGAGTTCAACTCAGTTAAGTGTGAGGTGGTTCATTTTGGTAGGTCAAATATGATGGCAGAATATAGTATTAATGGTAAGACCCTTGGCAGTTTAAGCTGCTGGAGAGTAGGGATAGAGGAGCTGTCAGGGCTAAGTTTTTTACTGAGAGTGGTGAGTTAGTGGAATGGGCTTCTGGCAACGGTGGTGGAGGCGGATACGATAGGGTCTTATAAGAGATTTTTGGATAGGTACATGGAGCTTAGAAAAATAGAGGGCTATGGGGGAGTCTAGTAATTTCTAAGGTAGGGACATGTTCGGCACAACTTTGTGGGCCAAAGGGCCTGTATTGTGCTGCAGGTTTTCTATGTTTCTATGTTTCTATGAAACCAGAGCACCTGGAGGAAGCTCACGCGCTCACGGGGACAAGGTACAAATTCCTTATGGACAGCGGCAGGATAGCAGAATTGTCTTGTGAGGAAAGGTTGGGACTTTTTTTTAATGAGAGGTAGAATATTGAAACGTGAGGAATGTTGTAATGAGATGTGAAATACTGATATCCTGAGGAGGTCTGATGGGGTAAAGGTTGAGACAACATTTCCTCTCACAGGCGTGGTCTCAGACGAAAACGGTGCCCCTTTGAGACTGAGATGGAGAATTTCTTCTCGCAAAGGCTGACAGTCTTTGGAATTCCTTGCCTCAGAAAGTTATGGAGACCAAATCCTTAAATATTTTCCAAACCAAGCGATAGAATGGGAAGGGATGTGCAGGAGAGGGACACAGAGGGTGTGGAGAGAGTAAGGGAGGGGACGTGGGGGAGAGGGGGAGAGGGAGAGAGGGAGGGAGGGAGGGGGCACGCGGGAGAGTGAGGGAGAGGAAGGGGGACACATGGGAGAGTGTGAGAGCGCGCGTGGTGGGGGAAGGAGAGGTTACATGGGGGGGCACATTGCAGAGTGAGAGAAGGGATGTGCAGGAGAGTGAGACAGAGGGTGTGGAGAGAGTGAGGGAGGGGACGTGGGGGTGAGGGAGGTGGCACATTGTAGAGTGAGGGAGAGGAAGGGGGACACATGGGAGAGTGTGAGAGAGCGCGTGGTGGGTGGAAGGAGGGGTTACATGGGAGAGGGAGGGAGGAGATGTGGAGGAGAGGGAGGGAGGGAACATTGGGAGAGGGAGGGGGCACATTGTAGAGTGAGAGAGGGGATGTGCAGGAGAGTGAGACAGAGGGTGTGGAGAGAGTAAGGGAGGGGACGTGGGGGAGAGGGAGAGAGGGAGAGAGGGAGGGGGCACGCGGGAGAGTGAGGGAGAGGAACAGGGACACATGGGAGAGCGTGAGAGAGTGCGTGGTGGGGGAAGGAGGGGTTACATGGGAGAGGGAGGGGGCACATTGTAGAATGAGGGAGAGGAAGGGGGACACATGGGAGAGTGTGAGAGAGCGAGTGGTGGGGGAAGGAGGGGTTACATGGGAGAGTGAGGGAGGAGATGTGGTGGAGAGGGAGGGAGGGGACATTGTAGAGTGAGAGACGGGATGTGCAGGAGAGTGAGACAGAGGATGTGGAGAGAGTGAAGGAGGGGACATGGGGGAGAGGGAGGGAGGCGACGTGGGTGAGAGGGAGGGAGGGGACCTGGGGGAGAGGGAGGGGGCACATTGTAGAGTGAGAGAGGGGATGTGCAGGAGAGTGAGACAGAGGGTGTGGAGAGAGTGAAGGAGGGGACATGGGGGAGAGGGAGGGAGGGGACGTGGGGGAGGGGACGTGGGTGAGAGGGAGGGAGGGGACCTGGGGGAGAGGGAGGGAGGGGACCTGGGTGAGAGGGAGGGAGGGGATGTGGGGGAGAGGGAGTGGGCACATTGTAGCGTGAGAGAGGGGATGTGCAGGAGAGTGAGACAGAGGGTGTGGAGAGAGTGAGGGAGGGGACGTGGGGGAGAGCGAGGGAGGGGACGTGGGTGAGAGGGAGGGAGGGGACGTGGGTGAGAGGGAGGGAGGGGACGTGGGGGAGAGGGAGGGGGCACATTGTAGAGTGAGAGAGGGGATGTGCAGGAGAGTGAGACAGAGGGTGTGGAGAGAGTGAAGGAGGGGACATGGGGGAGAGGGAGGGAGGGGACGTGGAGGAGGGGACGTGGGTGAGAGGGAGGGAGGGGACCTGGGGGAGAGGGAGGGAGGGGACGTGGGTGAGAGGGAGGGAGGGGACGTGGGGGAGAGCGAGGGAGGGGACGTGGGTGAGAGGGAGGGAGGGGACCTGGGGGAGAGGGAGGGAGGGGACGTGGGGGAGAGGGAGGGAGGGGACCTGGGGGAGAGGGAGGGAGGGGACGTGGGTGAGAGGGAGGGAGGGGACGTGGGGGAGAGCGAGGGAGGGGACGTGGGTGAGAGGGAGGGAGGGGACGTGGGGGAGAGCGAGGGAGGGGACGTGGGTGAGAGGGAGGGAGGGGACCTGGGGGAGAGGGAGGGGGGGACGTGGGTGAGAGTGAGGGAGGGGACATGGGGGAGAGCGAGGGAGGGGACGTGGGTGAGAGGGAGGGAGGGGACCTGGGGGAGAGGGAGGGAGGGGACGTGGGTGAGAGGGAGGGGGCACATTGTAGCGTGAGAGAGGGGATGTGCAGGAGAGTGAGACAGAGGGTGTGGAGAGAGTGAGGGAGGGGACGTGGGGGAGAGTGAGGGAGGGGACGTGGGGGAGAGCGAGGGAGGGGACATGGGTGAGAGGGAGGGAGGGGACCTGGGGGAGAGGGAGGGAGGGGACGTGGGTGAGAGGGAGGGAGGGGACCTGGGGGAGAGGGAGGGAGGGGACGTGGGTGAGAGGGAGGGAGGGGACCTGGGGGAGAGGGAGGGAGGGGACGTGGGTGAGAGTGAGGGAGGGGACGTTGGGGAGAGCGAGGGAGGGGACGTGGGTGAGAGGGAGGGAGGGGACCTGGGGGAGAGGGAGGGAGGGGACGTGGGTGAGAGGGAGGGGGCACATTGTAGCGTGAGAGAGGGGATGTGCAGGAGAGTGAGACAGAGGGTGTGGAGAGAGTGAGGGAGGGGACGTGGGGGAGAGCGAGGGAGGGGACGTGGGTGAGAGGGAGGGAGGGGACCTGGGGGAGAGGGAGGGAGGGGACGTGGGTGAGAGGGAGGGAGGGGACCTGGGGGAGAGGGAGGGAGGGGACGTGGGTGAGAGGGAGGGAGGGGACCTGGGGGAGAGGGAGGGAGGGGACGTGGGGGAGAGCGAGGGAGGGGACGTGGGTGAGAGGGAGGGAGGGGACCTGGGGGAGAGGGAGGGAGGGGACGTGGGTGAGAGGGAGGTGGCACATTGTAGAGTGCGGGAGAGGACGTGCAGGAGAGTGAGATGGGGTGTGGGGTGAGGGAGGGAAGGAGGGGTCATGGTTGGAGAGAGAAGGAGGGGAAGAAAGCAGACTTGAGGAGCATTGTATCAATGAGGATTTTACTGAATGTAAGGTCAGGATCAAGCAGCAGTCTCCTGCTGCCTTACAGATGCTTAGGAAGGTCTCGCTTTTTAACTGTAATAACAAACCCTTCCCCCACAGATAATGCTCCTTTCAGATGCAAAACCAGTAGTCTTGTAACCAAAGTATTACAAAGGTCAGAGAGCAACAGTGGCAAACGTTTAATATTTCGCCTCTATCGGGATTATGTACCTAATGCATTCACCTATCCGTTTTTATGATGGACAAAGAGCTAAAACCAATTTCTTAATGTGGGTGTGAGTACAGCAGAAGGTATTGATTTTACAGGAGACACAATATAAATCTGACATTATCAGTAGTCAGGAAAGAGGAGCGGGGTTTGTCACAAGGAGACTGTACAGGCATTAAGAATGAGGTAAACTGTAATAAAAACCCTGCCACGGCCTCAAAGTAAAAACGCAATTTGTCCTTTTTAATGTAGAAGTCGAGCTTACTTAAAAGCAGCCATAAATATAAAGAATGGCTTTCTCCACCAAATATTTTTTTAAAGTTAAGAATTGATCCTGTGCCAGGAAGAGCATTGCAATCTATGCAATGTGAGATATTTACATAATGTGGGGGATTTCAGCCTATATCCTAAATGAATAATCCATTTGCTCTCATTTTCGATGGAGGCCCAGGAGCAAAACCTACCATTTTACCGCTTGGGAAATATCCTCGAGTCAAGCATTGGGAGGCTGTGTGTGGCAATGTCACAGCTCCATATATTTTCTTGGCGTTATCATATCAGAGGACCTGTCTTGGGATCAGCACTTAAGTGAAGGCATGACAGCACCTCTGCTTTCTGAGAAGTTTGGACCAATTTGCCATGTCATCTTAAACTCTGACAAACTTCCCTAGATGTACTATGGAGAGTCACCTGACTGGTCGCGGCATGAAATTGGTCAGGAAACACCAATGCTCCAGAAGGGAATCAGAATCAGGTTTAATATCCCCGGCATATTTCGTGAAATTTCTTAACTTTGCGGCAGCAGTATAATGCAATACATGATAAATAAACAGGGAAAAAACTGAATTACGGTAAATATATAGTTAAATTAAGATAAGTAGAACATAGAACATAGAATAGTACATCACAGTACAGGCCCTTCGGCCCACAATGTTGTGCCAACCCTCAAACCCTGCCTCCCATATAACCCCCACCTTAAATTCCTCCATATACCTGTCTAGTAGTCTCTTAAACTTCACGAGTGTATCTGCCTCCATCACTGACTCAGGCAGTCCATTCCACTCACCAACCACTCTCTGAGTAAAAAACCTTCCTCTAATATCCCCCTTGAACTTCCCACCCCTTACCTTAAAGCCATGTCCTCTTGTATTGAGCAGTGGTGCCCTGGGGAAGAGGTGCTGGCTATCCACTCTATCTATTCCTCTTATTATTTTGTACACCTCTATCATGTCTCCTCTCACCCTCCTTCTCTCCAAAGAGTAAAGCCCTAGCTCCCTTAATCTCTGATCATAATGCATACTCTCTAAACCAGGCAGCATCCTGGTAAATCTCCTCTGTACCCTTTCCAATGCTTCCACATCCTTCCTATAGTGAGGCGACCAGAACTGGACACAGTACTCCAAGTAACCACAGTAACCAGCGTTTTATAGAGCTGCATCATTACATCGCGACTCTTAAACTCTATCCCTCGACTTATGAAAGCTAACACCCCATAAGTTTTCTTAACTACCCTATCTACCTGTGAGGCAACTTTCAGGGATCTGTGGACATGTACCCCCAGATCCCTCTGCTCTTCCACACTGCCAAGTATCCTGCCATTTACTTTGTACTCTGCCTTGGAGTTTGTCCTTCCAAAGTAGTGCAAAAAAAACAGAAATTTAAAAAAAAAGTAGTGAGGTAGTGTTCATGGGTTCAATGTCCATTCAGAAATCGGATGGCAGAGGGGAAGAAGCTGTTCCTGAGTTCTGTCTGCCAGAGAAAGCAGGATCTCCCAGTGGCCACACATTTTAATTCCACGTCCCATTCCCATTCTGATGTGTCTATCCACGGGCTCCTCTACTGTCAAGATGAAGCCACACTCAGGTTGGAGGAACAACACCTTATATTCTGTCTGGGTAGCCTCCAACCTGATGGCATGAACATTGACTTCTCTAACTTCTGTTAATGCCCCTCCTCCCCTTCGTAACCCATCCCTTATTTATTTATTATTATTATATATTTTTTCTCTCTCTCCTTTTTGTCCCTCTCACTATACCCCTTGCCCATCCTCTGGGCTTTTCCCCCCTCTCCCTTTTCCTTCTCCCTGGGCCTCCTGTCTCATGATCCTCTCATATCCCTTTTGCCAATCACCTGACCAGCTCTTGGCTCCATCCCTCCCCCTCCGGTATTCTCCTATCGTTTCGGATCTCCCCCTCCCCCTCCCACTTTCAAATCTCTTACTAGCTCTTCCTTCGGTTAGTCCTGACGAAGGGTCTCGGCCCGAAACGTCGACTGTACCTCTTCCTAGAGATACTGCCTGGCCTGCCACGTTCACCAGCAATTTTTATGTGTGTTGCTTGGAATTCCAGCATCTGCATATTTCCTCGTGTTTGCTGTTCCTGAGTTGCCAAGTGTGTGCCTTTAGGCTCCTGCACCTCCTTCACGATGGTATAAGGGGAGGGCATGACCTTGAAGGTAGGGTTCCTTAAAGATGGACGCCACCTTTCTGAGGCACCGCTCCTTTGCTCCTTGGAGATGTCCCATGATGGAGCTGACTAAGTCTCTGCAGCTTAGTCCGATCCTGTGCAGTAGCACCCCCCCCCCACCTCAATACCAGACGGTGATGTGGCCAGTTAGAATTCTTAGAAGTTTGTGCAGATTTGGCATGTCATCTTGAACTTTTTTTCAGATTATGAAGACACACAGTCCTCTTTTATTGTCATTTAGTAATGCATGCATTAAGAAATGATACATTATTTCCTCCGGTGTGATATCACAAAACACAGGACAGACCAAGACTGAAAAAACTGACAAAACCACATAATTATAACATATAGTTACAAACAGTGCAACAATACCATAACTTGATGAAAAAGTCCCTGAGCACAGTAAAGTTCAAAGTTTCTCAAATGTCCCACATCTCACGCAGACGGGAGAAGGAAGAAAAACTCTCCCTGCCATGTCGACCACAATCCGTCTCTGAGTCATCCGAAAACTTCGAGCTCTGATCAGCTCTCTGACACTGAGTACTGAGCGCCATCTCTGTCCAAACGATTCGATCGCCAAAAGCAGGCAAGGCCGGGGATTTTGAGGCCTACCCTCCGAAAGCTTCCCGACCACACAGTAACGACAGCAGCGAACGGGCGTTTCTGAAGTTCCTCCAGATGTTCCTCTCTGCTTTCACGTCCATTCTCCATCAAATCAGAATTGTCCATGGCCCCTATTTAACAGATACGATATCATTTTTCACCGGAGGGCTGCGCATCTTGGAACTGGTAAGGAAACACCAATGCCCAAGAAAGGAAAAGCCAACAGAAAGAGTGCTCAGCATTGCGGAGGACCTCTCCCATCCTTCCCGCAATCTGTTTGACCTCCTAGCATCAGGTAGAAGGTATCGCTGTAGAAGTGCAAGGGCTGTTAGGCTGGGTAACAGCTTCTTCCCCCAGGCTATGAGACTTCTGAACACCCTGCTACCACCCAGTATTATGACAGAGCCAGTAATGGTTAAAATACTATATGCCAAATATAAACTCTACGTCAACTTGTACATCTACAGAATTTTTCATTATCTGTTCATATTATTGTGTTAATGTGTGCTGTATGTGTTGTGCACCTTGGTCCCAGAGATATGTTGTTTCGTTTAGCCGTATACATGTGTATGGTGGAATGTCAGTGGATTTGAACTTGAAGTGCTGGATACAGCCCGGTCCATCACAGGCAAAACCCTCCCCACCATTGAGCACATCTACAGGAAGCACTGCCCCAAGAAAGCAGCATCCATCATCAAGAGCCCCCACCATCCAGGCCACGCTCTCTTCTCTCTGCTCCCTTTGGAAAGGAGGTCCCCTCCCCCTTCCCTTTCTTACATGGTCTTCTGTCCCGTGCTATCAGATTCCCCCTTCTCCAGCCCTTTACCTCTTTCACCAATCGACTTCCCAGCTCTTCACTTCACCACCAGGTTCAGGAACAGTTATACCGTGCAACCATCAAGCTCCTGAGCGGGCAGAAAACCTCAACTCTGAGCTGATTTCTCAACCTATGGACTCACTTTCAAGGACTCATACATTAAGTGGTATTATAAGTGTTATTTATTTAATTTATTTATTGTATTTGTACAGTTCGTGTTCTTTTGCACATTTGTTGTGTGTTAGTTTCCCTCCCTCATCTTATCTCCTTACCTGCCCATCACCTTCCTCTGGTTCTCCTGCCCCTTCCCTTTCTTCCATGGCCTTCTGTCCTCTCCTATCAGACTCCCCCCTTCTCCAGCCCTTTATCTCTTTTACCAATCAACTTCCCAGGTCTTTACTTCATGCCCTCCTCCTCTGCTGGCTCCACCTATCACCTACCACCTTGTACTTCTTCCTCCCCTCCTTCCATCTTCTTATTCTGACTTCTCTCCTTCCTTTCCAGTCCTGAAACATCGACTGTTTATTCCCATCCATAAATGCTGCCTGGCCTGCTGAGTTCCTCCAGCATTTTGCGTGTGATGGTCTGGATTTCCAGCATCTGCAGATTTTATTGGGTTTGTTGTTTGTTAGTCTTTGTTTGTGTGTAGTTTTTTCATTGCTTCTAGTGTATTTCTTTGTTCTACTGTGAATGCCTGCAAAGAAAGGAACCTCAAGGTCAAATATGGTGGCATATAAGTATTTTGATAATACATTTAATTTGAACTCCCTTTTCCACGTCGAAGGTTGAAGCTCTCCAATCAACACCAACAAAACAAACCATAACAATGAGAAATTCTGCAGATGCTGGAAATCCAGAGCAACACACACAGACAAAACACTGGAGGAACTCAGCAGGTGAGGCAGCATCTGTGAAGAGGAATAAACATTTGGCGTTTCAG
This sequence comes from Mobula hypostoma, assembly GCF_963921235.1. Taxonomy (NCBI): domain Eukaryota; kingdom Metazoa; phylum Chordata; class Chondrichthyes; order Myliobatiformes; family Myliobatidae; genus Mobula; species Mobula hypostoma. The sequence continues at coordinate 8,219,848 of NC_086126.1, read as the reverse complement.
GCCGAGACCTTTCGGCTCAAAATGTCAATGTCAGGACTGAGAAGGAAGGGGGAAGATGCCAGAATAAAGGTGGGGGGGGGAGGGGAAGGAGGCTAGCTGGAATGTGATAGGTGAAGCCAGATGAGTGGGAAAGGTCAAGGGTTGGAGGGGAAGAAATCTGATAGGAGAAGGGGAAGAAGGACGAGACCCAGGGGAAGTGATAGGCAATGAGAAGAGTGCTACTAAACTTAGAAACACAGAGAGAATAGGATAGATGTCTATGAGAGATATACAGAAAGGCCTTCAATTCTGAGAAGCAAACTATTCATTTTTAATTCACAAAGGATTTGAGACATCACTAATTAAAAAAAATATGAAAGAAAAGTTTTAGAAAACTTCCAGTATATATCGTCAAATTATTTAGCTGAGTGAAAGTGCAAATAGGGTGGCCTGGCTGAATTATTTAAATTTGCATATCACAGCAAAGCTCAGAAATTATTTTATTTTGGAGATACCGCATGGAACAGGCGCTTGCGGTCTAACAAGCCAAGCCACCCAGCAATCCAACCACTTAAACATTGCCTAAGGATTAAGATAGATGAGACAGAGGCAGGAAAATTGTTTCCACTGGTCGGTGAGACTAGAACTAGGGGACACAGCCTCAAGATTCAGGGGAGTAGATTTAGGACAGAGATGAGGAGGAACTGCTTTTCCCAGAGAGTGGTGGATCTGTGGAATTATCTGGCTAATGAAGCAGTGGAGGCTACCTCAGTAAATATATTGAAGACAATGTTTTTGCATAGTAGAGGAATTAAGGGTTGTGGGGAAAAGGCAGGTAGGTGGAGATGAGCCCATGGTCAGATCAGCCGTGATCTTATTGAATGGCGGAGCGGGCTCGACGGGTCAGATGGCTGACTCCTGCTCCTGTTTCTTATGTTCTTATGCTCTTAGCCTAATCACAAGACAACTTACAATTAACCTACTAACTGGTACGTCTTTGGACTGTGGGACAAACCGGAGCACCCGGGGGAAATCCACGCGGTACACAGGAGAACGTACAAACTCTGTAAGGCAGCCCCGGAATTGAACTCTGAACTCTGGAAAGCCACGAGCAGTAACAGCAGTGAGCGATGCTATCAGCTTGCTGAAGTGGAGGATCTAAAATACCAGGCAAGGGTATCATTTGAGAGAAAAGTTTGATTTCTTTTCCCCCCAAGTTTCTAATTGGTTTACTCTTTAGTAAATCTGGAGTGTATAATTATCAGATCACTGGGAACATGCTCTGTTGCAGGCCACTAATAACCACGTTCAACTGAGTGACGGTTACAGATATAAGCATTTTTCTTTCTGCATTAGACAGAGAAGCAGTGAAACTGGCAAGTGTACAAGATCCAAAATAAAGACGAGTCCAACTTCAACCTAGTCAGCCTTAACACTGTTGGTAGTATCAAAGATGAAATCAATGCAAATTTATGATCAATGTGCATGAGCTACCTTGAGATTCATTTTTTGAAGGCACTTGCAGGAAAATAAAGAAACAATTAGTGAAATTCCATACATAAACAGCGTGATAGCACAGTGGTTAGCACAACAATTTACAGTACCAGCGACCCGAGTGTTGTGCATTTAATATTTCAATAATATTTGAGTAATCTTGTACATATATTGGCTGATTAAGCAATGTTAGTCATTTAAATAATTAATCATGGGATCATTGCATTCATCAGCATGCTACCCTGCAATATGGGCGCGACTCACTAAATGTAAAGACGATTATTTTTGCGCTCCCGTGTTTTCCATTCAATTTGTTTAATGTTTCAAGGTTACAAAACACAGCAGCAGGTTCAATTCCGGCCGCTGCCTGTAAGGAGTTTGTACGTTCTCCCCATGACCGCCGTGGGGTTTCCTCCGGGTGCTCCGGTTTCCTCCCACAGTCCAAAGACGTGCCGGTTGGTAAGTTAATTAGTCATTGTAAATTGTCCTGCGGTTAGGCTAGGGTTAAATTGGGCGAGGTGGGGGGGTTGCAGCTCAAAGGGCCAGAAGGCCGTGCTCCGCGCTGTATCGCAAGAAGTAAGTAAGTAAGTGAAAACATGAGTTGTGTCCTTGAAATTACTATGTTGCAATTTCATAAAACTCTGGTTTGGCCACATCTGGAGCATTGCACACAGTTCCGGTCGCCCCACTGTTGGAAGGACGTTGAGGCTTTGGAGAGGGGGCAGAAGAGGTTCACCAGGATGCTGCCTGGTTTAGAGAGCGTGTGCTACCACGAGAGGCTGGACAAACTTGGGTTGTTTTTCTCTGGGGCGCTGGAGGCCAAGGGGAGATCTGACAGAGGATTACAAGATTATGAGAGGCATAGATAGAGTGGACAGGGAGTATCTGTTCCCCAGGGTTGAAATGTCTAATACCAGAGGGCATGCATTGAAGGTGAGAGGGGGTAGAAGGAGTAAAAGTTTTTTACTCAGAGAGTGGTGGATGCCTGGAATACACTGCCTGGTATGACGGTGGAGGCAAATACATTGGAGGCTTTTAATGGACGGGCACCACACATCAAAGTTGCTGGTGGAACGCAGCAGGCCAGGCAGCATCTCTAGGAAGAGGTACAGTCGACTTTTCGGGCTGAGACCCTTCGTCAGGGTCTGGCCTGCCTGGCCTGCAGCGTTCACCAGCAACTTTGATGTGTGTTGCTTGAATTTCCAGCATCTGCAGAATTCCTCGTGTCTGCGTAATGGATGGGCACGTTGGGTAAGGAGGTAAGCATACACACACACAAATTTATAAACAATGGAAAATTCCTGCAGATGTACTGTGGAGAGCATTCTGACTGGCTACATCACCGTCTGGTATGGGGGGTGGGTGGGGACTACGGCACAGGATCAGAGTAAACTGCAGAGTTCCATCATAGTATCATGTATAGGTCCACGGTTTCCAGGACGGAAGCAAGGCAGAAGATTGTGAGTTGCTGGTCTCCCGCTCTTGTTGCAGGAGCCACCTCTTTCAGAGAGAATCTGTCTGAGATACCAAAGTATCTCAGTCTGTCTGAGATTGTAGTTTGAAGGATTCTGGATCGATGGACTCTATGGGGCTGCTCGCATGGTGAAGGGGTGAGTGGGGGTCAGTGTTTATGCTGGCACAGGTGGGGGTGGGTTTCAATGCTTTTGAAGGGAAGTGGGGGGGGTCATTGTTTTGTGGACTCCTTATACATTTTTTAATTTTAATTTCCCCTCCACACCTTGCCATTTCTTCAGCACTTTGTCAGTTTTTACAAGGTCAAGTTGCTAGCTCGATGCTCGATGGAAAGCGCGCAAGGAGCCGGCCGGATTCGAACCCGGGACCACTGAGCTCGAGGTCCAGTGCTGATACCACTACACCACCAGCCGGCCACTGTATACATACTCCGATATTAAAGCCTTCGACTACTGAGCAGCCACAGGAGTCCTCATTTTTAAAACAAAAATAGAGATGTTTCCGGGAGTTCTAATTAAGTACCATATTTCAGCCAAGGACATGAAGCAATATTCATTAAAAAAAAATCATGATTTTTCTCCCAGAGTGGTTCTTTTAATGGTTTAATAATGAGTTGGTATGGTACTGAGGCCCTGTAGGCAAAATAATCCCAGGTATCTAACATGAATGAAGTTTGGTGATGCCATTTGGGGGTAAGTAACTTCAGAGCTCCTGGGCCAAGAAAAGGAAAATAAAATTAGCCAGTGCATCAGCTTTGATCACTAACTGCAAGTATCCTGGCCAATGCTTAAACCCGAGCTGCCTGTGATAACATTTGATGAAATATGGCATCCAGGAACTTCGACTGAACTGGCGACAATGAGAACCAGGGGAATGAGGGGTGGCTGCTTCACGGCCTGGTATGGGAAGACCATTGCCTTTGAGTAGAAAAATCCTGCAAAAGGTAGTGGATTTAGCCCAGTCCATCACAGGTAAAGCCCTCCCAACCATTGAGCACATCTACATGAAACACTGTCGTAGGAAAGCAGCATCCATCATCAGAGATTCCCACCACCCAGGCTGTGCTCTTTTCTCACTGCTACCATCAGGTAGAAGGTACAAGAGCCTCAGGACTCACACCACCAGGTTCAAGAACAGTTACTACCCCTCAACCATCAGGCTCCTGAACAAAAGAAGATAACTACAATCATCTATTGAGATGCTCGCACAACCAATGATCTCACTTTAACGACTCTTTATCTTGTTATTTCATGCTCTCGTTATTTATATTTGCATTTGCTCACTTTGTTGTCTTCTATGCTCTTTCAATGATCCTGTTTACAGTTACTATTCTATAGATTTACTGAGTATGTCTATGGGATAAAGAATCGCTGGTTGTATGTGGTGACACGTATGTACTCTGATAATATATTTGATTTTGAACCGTCTGCTGGTTGGAATCATACCTAGCAACAAAGGAAAATGGTTGGAAGTCACTCATCTCAGCCAAGGGACCAAGTATGGTGTCCAAGGACCAGCCATCACCAGTTCAAAGGTTCAAAAGTTCATTTTATTGTTAAAGTATGCATGTACAACACAACTCTGATATCTGTCTTCTCTTGATAGCCATGAAATACAGAAAAACCATGGGAGTTGTTGAGAAGCCATAGCTACCACCCCCCACACCCCCATGGATCTGCGAGACCATGGATCTGCGCCTGGAAAGTCTTCACTCTCCAGGGCGCAGGCCTGGGCAAGGTTGTATGGAAGACCAGCAGTTGCCCATGCTGCAAGTCTCCCCTCTCCACGACACCAATGTTGTCCAAGGGAAGGGTATTAGAACCCATACAGCTTGGCACCAGTGTCATCGCAGAGCAATGTGTGATTAAGTGCCTTGCTCAAGGACACAACACGTTCCCTCGGCTGGGGCTCGAACTCACAACCTTCAGGTCGCTAGTCCAAAGCCTTAACCACTTGGCCACGTGCCCACACCCACACCGACAAGAAAAAGAAACGAAACTCGCAAAATCCCCCAACCCGCACAAAAATCTAACAGATCGTCCACACACCCAAAAACCACAAACCCCCCCCAACCCCCTCCCTTGCAGGAAAAAAGCAGCGACGATAGCATCAAATCCTCAGCTCCTTCCCTCACAGACAAAAAAAAACAGTGACAATAACATCAAGGCTTTATCAATGACTTTCCCTCAATCACTCAATCATAAGATCAGAGGAAGGATGTTTGCTGATGATTGCACTAAGTTCAGCGCCATCCACAACTGCTCAGGCAATCAATCAGTCCGCGGCCACTTGCGGCAAGGTCTGGGCAATATACACGCCTGGGCTGGTGGGTCTGGCCATGAAGGTTCCCATTTCCCAGAAACTGAGCTGAAGCAGTGACATACACAATGCGGCTTTAAGAGAAGGTCAGATGCTAGGGGACCGGTGGTAACTAACCACCTAACTCCCCAAAGCCTGTCCACCACCTACAAGGCTCAAGTAGGGAGTGTGATAGAATACATTGGTATACCGTCACACCTTCTACTGAAGAAGCTGTACACTGTACACAGCAGGCCACTTGGCAAGTACCCCATCCGCGACCATTCACTCCCTCTAACAATGCTGCACGGCAACATCTACTTAGACCATCTACAGCAGGGGTTATTTATGCCATGGACCCCTACCATTAACCGCGTGGTCTGTGGACCCCAGGATGCGAGCCCCTGACGTAGGACGCACTGAGGCAGCTCACCAAGATTCCTCAGCACACCTTTCAAACCCACAACGTCTACCAAGCGGAGAAACAAAGGCAGAAAATGCATGTGACATGCCACCTGAAAATGGCACTCTGAGCCACACACTGTTGATGGGCCAAAATCCCAGAAGTTCCTTCCATATTAGATTATGAGAACACTCAGTCCTCGTTTATTGTCATTTAGAAATACATGCATTAAGAAATGATACAATATTCCTCCAGAGTGATATCACAGAAACACAGGACAAACCAAAGACTTAACACTGACAGAACCACATAATTATAACATTATAGTTACAGCAGTGCAAAGCAAAACCATAATTTGATAAAGAACAGACCATGGGCACGGTAAAAAAAAGTCTCAAAGTCCCGATCGACTCCCGAGTCCCCGATAGCAGGCGGCAAACGGAGAAACTCCCTGCCATAAACCTCCAGGCACCGACAATGCCGACACTGAGTCCTTCCGTCGGTAAACTTCGAGCCTCTGACCAGCCCCTCTGATACAGTCTCCCGAGCGCCATCATCTGCCAAGCGCCTTCGACCTCGTCCCGGCTGCCGAAACAAGCAAAGCCGAGGATTTGGGGCCTTCCCCTCCGGAGATTCCGGACCACACAGTAGCAGCGGCAGCAAAGCGGGCATTTCAGAAGTTTCTCTAGATGTTCCTCCGTGCTCTCACGTCTGTCTCCATCAAATTAGAATTGTGCATGGTCCCCTACTTGACAAATAACAGACATCACCAAAGTGGCCGCGCGCGCTGCGTTGCGCCGCCATCTTCTCCTCCTCCTCCTTCAGATATGGGACTGTAGGGCCAAAATCCCGGAAGTTCCTCCCATATGGAACTGTGGGGTATACCCTCACCTAAAGGACTGTAGCATCTCAACAAGACAGCTCACCAGCATCTTCTCAAGCGCAATTAGGAATGGTTGATAATTAATTAATTGATCGATTGATTTAGAGATACAGTGCAGAGTTGGCTCTTCCAACCCAACCGGCCAAGCCGCCCAGCAACCGACCTATTTAACCCGAGTGGAATCACGGGACAATTTACAGTGACCATTTAACCAACTGACCGGTACGTCTTCGAACTGTGGGAGGAAACCGCGGCACCCGGAGGAAACCCATGCGCTTCTGGGAAAGACGTACAAGCATCTTACAGACAGCATCGGAATCGAAGTCCGAACTCCGACGCCCTCAGCTGTAATAGCGTGCATTAACTGTCGCGCTACTGTGGCACCCAATTAAATGCTGACTCAACCTGCGAAGCCTACATCCATCCCTTGACGGAGTACAGAAAAAGCCACGATACAACCACTCGTCATGGTTATGCCAACTTGCAGCATTACAAATTCACCAAAGAACTGTTTTCAGGACTTTGTTGCATAAAAACAGTCTCCTACATTTTCTTCATTGTAACAAGGACGTGGTAGTAAAGCATTATGGGAAGTTCTGAGGTCGTGAGAGGCACTAAAACACATCCATAAATGCAAGGTTTGCTGGCCGGTGGTGTGGTGGCATCAACACTGGACTTCAAGGCAAAAGGTCCCAGGTTCAAATCCAGCCAGCCCCTTGCACACCCCTTGAGTGTTAAGCTGGCAACTCAGCCGCGTAAAAAAAAACAGACAAATGCTAAGGAAATGGCAAAAATGCCACCCGATGCGCCACAAGACGCGAAAAGGAACAACAACAACAATGCAAGGATTTTTTTAAGGGACGGTTCAGTAGGTGGTAAGATATGAAATAGGATTTGGTCTCTTCAGTGGGATCTTTGATTTCCTGCCTGTTCGCCAGAAATCTCAATTCCCCTGTTGCCCAGAGGAGTTGGCAAGTGCATGAGAAGACCTTGTAAAGTTTGAAATAGATTCAGGTTTGGGACTCAGCATGTTCGAAACTTTGCACCTGATTGAACGTAGAACAGTACAGCCCAGGGACAGGCCTTTATTTAGGCTAATTATATTGGCCCTTAATAAACTAATTAAGCTAATGATGGCTAATTAAACTAATCATCAACTCTGGAGAACTCTCAACCACTGCCATCAAACTCATAGTTATCTTACCCCGCACTGCTCTCTCCTACCCCCTACCCAAGGTCCTCAAATCTGACTGACCGGGTAGGCCCTTTGTCTGCTCCTGCACCTCGTGTCCCATACCTCAACTCCATTCTGTCCCCCCTTGGTTCAGTCCCTGCCCACCTCTCGATCTCCTCAACAACTTTCAATTATCTGGCCCTGACTGCCTCATTTACACCATGGATGTCCAGTCCCAAGACACTTCTACCCCCTCAAGAAGGCCTTAATGCTCTCCACTTCTTTCTCAAAAAAAAAGACCTGCCCAGTTCCCCTCCGCCATCACCCTCCTCCATCTGGCAAAACTGGTCCTCACCCTCAACAATTTCTCCAAACTCAAGGGGTAGCCACAGGCACCCACATGGGCCCCAGATATACCTGCCTTTTCGCTGGCTATGTAGAACAGTCCATCTTCCAAGCCTTCCCTGGCAACCTCATGCAGCCTTGCTGACCTCATCAATTTCATCATCTTTGCCTCCAGCTTCCACTCTGCCTTTACATTCGCTTGCTCCATTTCTGACACCTCCCTCCCCTTCTTCGATCTCTCTGTCCCAATCCCTGGAGACAAATTGTTCAACGATATCTTTTATAAACCTGCCGATTCCCACAGCCATCTTGATATTTATTATAAATTACTATAAATTGCACATTTAGACGGAGATGTAACGTAAAGATTTTTACTCCTCGTGTATATGAAGGATGTAAGTAATAAAGTCAATTCAATTCAATATAACTCCGTCTCCTGTAAAAATGCTATTCCCTGTTCGAAGTTCCTTCATCTGAACTGCATCTGTTCCTACAATGAGGCTTTCCTTTCCAGAGATCATCGGAGACATTCCCCTTCAAAGAACTGGGTTTCTCTTCCTCCACCATTGATGCTGCCCTCTTCCACATCTCTACTTCCTGGGCATCCACACTCACCCCATCTTCCCACTGCCTTTTGCCAATCACCTGTCCAGCTCTTGGCTCCATCCCTCCCCCTCCTGTCTTCTCCTATCATTTCAGATCTCCCCCTCTCCCTCCCACTTTCAAATCTCTTACTAGCTCTTCCTTCAGTTAGTCCTGACAAAGGGTCTCGGCCCGAAACGTCCACTGTACCTCTTCCTAGAGATGCTGCCTGGCCTGCTGCGTTCACCAGCAACTTTTATGTGTGTTGCTTCCCACTGTCTTACAGGGATAAGGTTCCTCTTGTCCTCACCTACCACCATGAGCCTTCGCATCCGACACATCATTCTCTAAAACTTCCCCCAACTTCAATGGGATCCTACCCCCAAACACATCTCTACCTCCCACCCACTCCCCACAGGGATCACTCCCTCCGTGATTCCCTTGTCTAATCATCCCTTCCCCGCCTCAATCTCCCTCCTGGCACATGTTCCTACAATGCTGCGCCTCTCAATTCACCTCCTCCCTTACTCTGTTCAAGCCACCATCATTCCTTCCATGTGAGGCAACACTTCACCGCGAATCTGCTGGGCTCATCTATTGCATCCAGTGCTCCCGCTACGTGGCCTCTTCGACACGGGTGAGACCCGACATAGTCATAGTCATACTTTATTGATCCTGGGAGAAATTGGTTTTCGTTACAGTTGCACCATAAATAATAAATAGTAATAAAACCATAAATAGTTAAATAGTAATATGTAAATTATGCCAGGAAATAAGTCCAGGACCAGCCTATTGGCTCAGGGTGTCTGACCCTCCAAGGGAGGAGTTGTAAAGTTTGATGGCCACAGGCAGGAATGACTTCCTATGACGCTCTGTGTTGCATCTCGGTGGAATGAGTCTCTGGCTGAATGTACTCCTGTGCCCAACCAGTACATTATGTAGTGGATGGGAGACATTGTCCAAGATGGCATGCAACTTGGACAGCATCCTCTTTTCAGACACTACCGTCAGAGAGTCCAGTTCCATCCCCACAACATCACTGGCCTCACGAATGAGTTTGTTGATTCTGTTGGTGTCTGCTACCCTCAGCCTGCTGCCCCAGCACACAACAGCAAACATGATCGCACTGGAACATAGAACATCCTCAGCATCGTCTGGCAGATGTTAAAGGACCTCAGTCTCCTCAGGAAATAGAGATGGCTCTGACCCTTCTTGTAGACAGCCTCAGTGTTCTTTGACCAGTCCAGTTTATTGTCAATTGGTATCCCCAGGTATTTGTAATCCTCCACCATGTCCACACTGACCCCCTGGATGGAAACAGGGGTCACCGGTACCTTAGCTCTCCTCGGGTCTACCACCAGCTCCTTAGTCTTTTTCACATTAAGCTGCAGATAATTCTGCTCACATAAATCAGGGACCGCTTTGTTGAGCACCACTATTCCATCTGCCAAAAGCGGAATTTCCCGGGTGGCCAACGATTATAATTCCTATCCCCGTTCCCATATATCGGTCCATGGCCTCCTCAGGGTGAAGAAGCAATGCCTCATATTCTGTCCAGGTAGCCTCTCACCCTAGCATTCCCAACCTGGGGGTTCACGGATACCTTTCTTAATGGTATTGGTCCATGGCATAAAAAACGATGGGAACCCCTGTTCTAACCTGATGGCATAAACATCGATTTCTTATTCCAGTAAGATTTCTTTTGGCTCCCCCTTCTCCCTCTTCGTCTACTCTGGTCCCTTACCATTTCTCCTCGTCTGCCCATCACCTCCCTCTGCAGGCCCTCCTTCTTCCCCTTCACCCGTGGTCCGCTCCTATCAGATTCCTTTGCCTTTCCCACCCGCCTGGATAAACCTATCAAGGCACCTCCCACCACCACCACCTTTTCATTCTGGTGTCCTCCCCCTTCCTTTCCAGTCCTCGGCCCGAAACGTCGACTGTTCATTCATTTCCATAGATCTGCTGAGCTTTTGTCTATTTATTGAGATACTGAGCGGAATAGCACCCCCCACCCCCGGCCCTTCAAGTCGCGCCGCCTAGGAATCTCACCCCCACCCCCCCACACTTTAATCCCAGTCTAATCACGGGACAATTTACAATGACCAGTTGACCTACCAAACTTTGGACTGTGGGAGGAAACCGGAGCACCCGGAGGAAACCCCTGCAGTCACGGCGAGAACGTACAAACTCCTTACAGGCAGCATCGGGAATTGAACCGCTGGTTGCCTGCATTGTAAAGCATCGTGCTAGCCTCCGCACCTCCGTGCTTGCCCCACTGTTCCTCCAGCTCTGCGTGTGTGTGTATTGCTCTGTGCAATCCTTGTAGTGAAAATAATGGAAAATCCATTGGCAATAATGGAGACCCAGGATGAACTAAGGAGACTTCATAGAATGAAGAGGTATGATTGAACTGCCGGCTTTAAAATGCAACACGATTTGGGGCTAGTTAGGCCTTTATTTTGTTTTTACGCTGAGCACTGCTATGATTATACTGTTGAACCCATATCGAGCTCTCAGCAGACAAAGCCAAAAAAACAATTCAGCTTTACTTATAAAAACATTGGATTCTCTTTATTACTTCTCTGTAAAGTGCAGAGTGATAAATTGTTCTTAAATTCCCATCACCTCATTGAAATAACAAAATACAGTGCGGTCTGGTTAAGTGGCCCATCAGTTAATCAGGGCAGCCGCTTATTTGGGACAACTCTTAAAGAACAAAAACAAATGGAGAAAATAGCCAGGATTCTTTTTGTTTATTTAGGGACACAGTGCTGCTTAATTGGGACAGGACACTGTTGCTGAACAGATTCCAACTAGTGTCAGTCATGTGCAATTGTGTCACTGTTAAAACACCACACTGTGCCTAGAGTGAGCAGTTTTTAAAATGGTGCCAGTTGCATGTGTTTGTGTTCAAAAACGGTGATTTTTTTGTTACTCATAGTTGGTGAGTGCCAAGCAGTACGACAACTCACTGCTGTTTTCAGCATTCATGCTTTGAGATGCTGGAAATGGCTGAGAGTGAAAAAGAAACAATTTTCCTATTTCAACAAGTTAGGGACTATGAAGACTTTGAGGTGTCGGCAATCATAGAGTTATAGAGTCGGAGAAAAGCAAAGCACGGAAACAGGCCCTTTGGCCTATCTAGTCCATGTCAAACAATTTAAACTGCCTACACCCATTGACCTGCACTGGGACCATAGCCCTCCATACCCCTACCATCCCCCTACCATCCATGCACCTATCTAAACTTTTCTTAAATGTTGATCCGAGATTGCATGGACAACTTGTGCTGGCAGCTCCTTCCACACTCTCACGACCCTCTGAGTGAAGAAATTTCCCTTCATGTTCCCCTTAAACTTTTTACCTTTCACTCTTAATCCGTGACCTCTGGTTGTAGTCCCACCCACCATCCGTGGAAAAATCCTGCTTGCATTTATCCTACCTATACCCTTCATAATTTTGTATACCTCTATCAAATCTCCTCTCAATCTTCCACATCCCAAGGAATAAGCTCCTAACCTATTCAATCTTTCCTTATAACTCGGGTCCTCCAGACCCAAATTTACCACATCTTTATAAATTTTGTCTGTATTCTTTCAACCTTATTTACATCTTTCCTGTAGGTAGGTGACCAAAACTGCACTCAATACCCCAAATTAGGCCTCACCAATGTCTTATACAAGCTTCAACATAAAATTCCATCTCCTGTACTCAATAATTTGATTTATGAAGGCCAATGTGCCAAAAGCTTTCTTTATGACCCTATCTATCTGTGACATCACTTTCAATGAATTATGGACCTGCATTCCCAGATTCCTTTGTTCTACCACACTCCTCAGTGCCCTACCATTCACTGTGTAAGACCTACCCAGGCTGGTTCTACCAAAGTGCAACACCTCACACTTTTCATTTTTCAGCCCACTTTTTTAACTGGTGCAAATCCCTCTGCAAGCCATGATTGCCTTCCTCACTATCCACTGCTCCCCCAGTCTTGGTGTCATCTGCAAATTTGCTGATCCAGTTAACCACATTATCATCCAGATCATTGATATATATGACAATTAACAATGGACCCAGCACCAATCCCTGTGGCACTCCACTAGTCACAGGCCTCCAGTCAGAGAGGCAACCATCATGTACTACCACTGTCTGGCTTTTCCCACAAAGCCAATGTCTAATCCAATTTACGAGTAACTGAACCTTCTTGGTCAGTCTCCCATGCAGGACCTTGTCAAATGCCTTTACTAAAGTCCATGTAGACAATATCCACTGCCTAGCCTTCATCTACTTTCCTGGTAACTTCCTTGAAAAACTCTACCACACACGAAGCCATGCTAACTATCCTTAATGTCTATCCACATACTTATATAACCAGTCCCTTAGAACACCTTTCAATAACTTTCCCACTACTGATGTCAGGCCCGCTGGCCTATAATTTCCTGGCTTATTTTTAAAGCCTTTCTTAAACAGCAGAACAACATTGGCTAACCTCTGGTACCTCACCTGTCACTAAGGATGATTTAAATATCTCTTCGGGGGCCCCGCCAATTTTTGCACTTGCCTCCTGTCAGGCCCTGGGGATTTATCCACCCTGATTTGTCTCGGGATGGCAAACTCCTCCTCTTCTGTGATCTGTATGGGGTCCATGAAGTTGACGCCACTTTGTCTTGCTTCTGTAGACTCTGTGTCCATCACAGATGCAAAAATGTTCATTTAAGATCTCCCCCTCCCATCTCTTTTGGCTCCACGCATAGATTTTCATTCTGATCATCCAGAGCACCAATTTTGTGCCTTGCAATCCTTTTGCCCTGAAAATATCTGTAGAATCTCCAAAGATTCTCCTTTACCTTGTCTGCTAGGGCAACCTCATGCCTTCTCTTAGCCCTCTTGATGTCTTTTTTAAATGTTCTCTTGCATTTCTTATATTTCATAAGCACCTCATTTGATCCTACCTGCTTATACCTGCAATCATCTCCTTTTTTTCCTTAACTTACACTCCTATCAGATTCTTCCTTCCTCAGCCCTTTCCCTTTTCCACCTATCAACTCCCAGCTTTTTACTTCATCCCCTCCTCCCCCACCCACCTGGCTTCACCTCTCAACTTCTAGCTTGTCCTTCTTCCCCTCCCCCATGGTTTTCTTTCGGCATCTCCCCCCACCCACCCCTTCCTTTCCAGTCCAGATGAAGGGCCTCGGCCCAAGATGTTGACTGCTTATTCCTCTCCTGATCTGCTGAGTTTGTCCAGCATTTTGTGTGTGTGTTGCTGTGGATGTTAGAGTACTCCAAGAAAATGGGCATATGGCAGGAGAACAAAAGTGAGGTCAAAGGTCAGTCACGATCCCATCGAATGGCAAAGCAGACAGACTCAAGGCACTGAAGAAGCCTTCGTCCTGCTCCTAGTTGTTCTGTTCTCCATACAGATACTGAAAGGCTACTACATTTGTCAAGGGTTGGTTTGTTTTTTTTTCACCTTCTGCCTTGAATCAATTCTTTTTCACCTCAGAAAACATTTCCATTGCCAGGCAAATTACTGCCCAATTCCAAACAATCCTCGTGTCTGATGAAAACCGTGGGTCTAAATTGTAATGAAAAGCAAAGTCTTCCACGATAACTCTTGAACTGCTGGAGAGCAAGTTTTTAAAATGGTTCTGAAAAGTCTCAGAATATGTTTGTCACTCTGCTCAACGTTGATTGCGCGATGCAAGGTAATTGTTATATAAAGTCAGATGTTCAGCCAGATCGTCCAAAATCCTGTCCGGGACGAGAGAGCTGATAATGGAAAAATGCTTCTATTGTCAAGGTAATCACTCAACTCTGGAATCGTGAGAAGGATTGTAGCTCTGACCCAAGATAAGTTCAAGGCAAGTAACAGGTCTGGGGCAACAATGTGCCGAAATCAAAAACTTTACCGGGTGAAACAGTGCCACTGCAGTATAGTATTTAGTGCTAAGCTATTGCAGCTCGGAATCTACTAGAGTTCAGTTCCAGCGCCATTCTATACGGCGTCTCTGTATGACCTCCCCACAGAATGCGTAGGATTTCCCTGGGTGCTCCAGTTTTCAAAGATGTACCGGGTAGGTGAGTTTGTCCCGTGATTAGGTTAGGGTCAGTGGGAATTGTGGGGTTGCCAGGGTGGCGTGACTCGATGGGCCGGAGGGATCTACTCCGTGCGGTGTGGCTGAATAATCGATAGAGCTGATCTTGGAATAACTATAAATATATACACTGAGTGGCCACTTTATTAGGTACACCTGCACGTTAATGCAAATATCTAATCTGCCAATCATGTGGCAGCAACTCCATACATAAAAGCACACAGACATGGTCAAGAGGTTCAGTTGTTGCTCAGACCAGACATTGGAATGGGGGTGAGGCGGGGGGAGAGAGAAGAAATGTAATCTCTCCTTCTCCCTCCTGCCATCTGGCAAAAGGCACCGAAGCATTCGGGCTTTCACGACCAGACTATGTAATAGTTTCTTCCCCCAGTCCATCAGACTCCTCAATACCCAGAGCCTGGACTGACACCAACCTACTGCCCTCCACTATAGACAATAGACAATAGGTGCAGGAGTAGGCCATTCAGCCCTTCGAGCCAGCACCACCATTCACTGTGATCATGGCTGATCATCCACAAACAGTACCCTTTTCCTGCCTTCTCCCCATATCCCTTCATTCTGCTATCTTTAAGAGCTCTATTGAACTCTTTTTTGAAAGAATCCAGAGAATTGGCCTCCTACTGTGCCTATTGTCTTATTATTTATTGTAATGCCTGCACTGTTTTGTGCACTTTATGCAGTCCTGGGCAGGTCTGTAGTCTAGTGTAGTTTTTGTGTTGTTTTACGTAGCTCAGTGTAGTTTTTGTATTGTTTCATGTAGCACCACGGTCCTGAAAAACATCTCGTTTTTACTGTAAACACAAGGAAATCTGCAGATGCTGGGATTTCAAGCAACACACTTAAAAGTTGCTGGTGAACACAGCAGGCCAGGCAGCATCTCTAGGAAGAGGTACAGTCGGCGTTTCGGGCCGAGACCCTTGATGACTTTGACCGTGGAGTGATTGTTGGTGCCAGACGGGGTGGTTTGAGTATCTCAGAAACTGCTGATCTCCTGGGATTTTCACGCACAGCAGACTCTGGAGCTTACAGAGAACGGTGCGAGAAACAAATAAACACCCAGTGAGCGGCAGTTCTGTGGGTGAAAATGCCTTGTTAATGAGAGAGGTCAGAGGAGAATGGCCAGACTGGTTCAAGCTGACAGGAAGGCGACAGCAACGCGAATAATTCACGGTGTGCAGACGAGCTCCTCTGAACACACGGCACGCCAAACCTTGAAGTGGATGGGCTAGAGCAGCGGAAGATCCTCTCCTGTGCCTAACACAGTGAGCGCTGAAGGTGCGTCAAGCAGAAGACACCAAACACAATGTGGTAATGACAAAATCCTGAGCTCAGTCATTCTATTCAGTTGTATAATCTTATCATACTCATCTTTACATTTTCCTTTATTAAGTTTAAGTAGCTTTTCTTTAGAAATCGTATTAGCCTTTCTTTTTAAGTGCTAACCAGCCTGCTTATTTCCATTTTCTTTCCCCCGCAGTCAAACAGCCGCTATTAAAGTGTTCAAATTATCCTTGTACTAAATTTGTCTGGCAGGGCCCAAATATATCCCTCCTAAATTACAACGGCGACAATTTGAGGTGTCCTGAAGTGCTGAGTAAATGTAAGTTACTTCTTATGTTCCAAGTGTTTTATGTCTGTGAACACTCTTGGTGGCCGTCCAAACATAAATCAGCCTCTTCGCGCTGTAGTGTTAACTCAGCAGCACATCGGTAGAACTCTGCTTTTGATGGGCAACACCATTCTAAACATATATTCTAAAAATGTTTAATTTCCCTCCTCCCACCACCACCCCCCCCACTCACCACACGGACAAGCGCGAGTAAGAAAAGCCAAGATCCGGCAGCCTTCTCGTGCTCAGTCGGTGAGTGGAAGGCTGGGAATATTGAGTACAATTCAGAGCAATGTCCTAGTTTTGAGAATAATGATGAATTTGTTAGTGCAGTTGCAGAGTTTGATCCAGAAACTCCCGAGGAGCGGAGCTAAGTCAGAGGAAGGAGGGAAATCCTGAAAGACGAGGCAATTAAAGCCTGCAGTCTCCACTAATCCACTCCGGACAGGGGAGGGCTGAAAAAGAGAGAAATTCAGTTTTAACCACGTCCCATTCCGCTAGGGCAATCCGGCATCCAGGGTGTGGTGGGAATTATCCCACTGCTCTCCTTCTGCACAGACCTCAGAACTTCCAAATCCAAAACTCCTTCATCACAAAATGAAAATCACAGAGCCCCTAAACAGAAGGGCTCACATTCTAATCTTGTGCTGAAGTTGAAGATTATATGAACAATTCTGATGAGATGCATAAAATTAAAGTTCAAAGTAAATTTACTGTCGATGACACAAACTCAAGATTCATACAGGCAGCCACAAAACAACAAATACGAATTTTTTTTAAAAAAAGGACCAACACCCAACGAGCAGAGAGAGAGAGAGGGAGAAAAAAACAAATCATGCAAACAACAAAAGCAAGCAACAGCATTCAAAACAAAGTTGAGACCATGGACCTAGAGCAGGCCCACAGTCTCAGTCTATCACACAGCGGGGCAGATCATCGCAAAGCTTTGCTGGAGCAAGACACCTCAGCTTCGAGGAGAGCGGAGCAAACATCGCCTTCGCTTGCCGTTCATTGTCTGCGGTGATAGTTTGCCACAATTTTCCACAGGAAAAAAAGTGTTATTAATGAAGCATTGAGTTTAATATGTATTCCTGACTGGCTGCATCACTGCCTGGTATGGGAACAGTACTTCCCTCAACAGCAGGACTCTCAGAGAGTGGTGCGGACAGCCCAGCGCATCTGTAGGTGTGAACTTCCCACTGTTCAGGACATTTACAGCGACAGGTGTGTAAAAAGGGCCTGAAGGATCACTGGGGACCCGAGTTACCCCGACCACAAACTGTTCCAGCTGCTACCATCCGGGAAATGGTATTGCAGCATAAAAGCCAGGACCAACAGGCTCCAGGACAGCTTCTTCCACCAGGCCATCAGACTGATTAATTCATGCTGATACAATTGTATTTTTATGTTATACTGACTATTCTGTTGTACATAATATTTATTATAAATTGCTATAATTGCACATTTAGACGGAGCTGTAACGTAATGTATCCTCGTGTATATGAAGGATGTAAGTAATAAAGTCAATTCAATTCACGGTATAAAAATGTGGCTAACAGTATTCGCTCTTCATCTATTTCCCATGGATTGATGAAAATCCATTTCTGCATCATTGTTTGGATTTTGATGGTGACTCCAGATATGCAAGTACAACAATTTGTCATTGAAAGAACCGAGTGTCAAATAAAATCAAATACCCAGCAAGATGAGTACATACATCTAGTAGAAATGTTACCACAGAGAAATGACACAGGTATAATTGATAAAGATATGTTAGTGTCTGCATAATCACACTGACATATGATTAAGGGGGTATATGCAAATTGAGTACCCCTTATCCGAAATTCCAAAATCTGAAAACCTCCAAACTCCAAAATTTTGTTGATTGCTGATGTGGTGTCACAATTGGAAAATTCCACGAGCCACTGGGAAGGCCCCCAGCTGATGCGCAGGTCACAGAGAGTTCTAAGAAGCGACCTCACATATGTAATGAGCAGAAGTAGAGAAACAGTGCATAAAGCGAAAAATGAAGATCTCAATTTGTATTGAAAGAGTGGATTCATCAGCATTGGAGTGACATATGCCACTTAACTGTGTGCTGATCACAAAACAATCAAACATCTATCACGATGAACTGAAAATTGAAGGCAATTTTGTCTTGTTCAAGTGGTCTCTCTCCCTCAATGCTGTTGGAGGATGCTACCAAAGTTCTGCGATTTATGGATTGGACTGTGGAGTTTTTCAGTTGTATGCTTTTTATATTCCGTGTTTTCACCCGTTACTTCTTGTTGCAGTTTGGCGCAATTTGGTTTTTTTGTGTGATGGAGGTTTGGGGGTTGATGTTCTTGCCATTTGCACGATTTGTTTTGCTGTGTGGTGGGGGGGGTGATGTTGCCATTTGCATGATTTGTTCTTTTTTTTGTGCGGGGACGCTCTTGTTGCTGTTTGCGTGATCTGTTTTTTCATGTTTGTGTTGCCATGTGTGAAACTTGTTATTTTTGAGCGGGGGGGCGGTGTTGATTTTTTTTTCAGATGACTTCCATTTCTCGTGGCTATCTTTACTTCATACTTTATACTTTATTGTCGCCAAACAATTGATACTGCAACGTACAATCATCACAGCGATATTTGATTCTGCGGTTCCTGCTCCCTGGATTACAAATCGATAGTAAATATTAAAAATTTAAATTATAAATCATAAATATAAAATAGAAAAATGGAAAGTAAGGTAGTGCAAAAAAACCGAGATGCAGGTCCGGATTTTTGGAGGGTACGGCCCAGATCTGGGTCAGGATCCGTTCAGCAGTCTCATCACAGTTGGAAAGAAGTTGTTCCCAAATCTGGCTGTACGAGTCTTCAAGCTCCTGAGCCTTCTCCCGGAGGGAAGAGGGATGAAAAGTGTGTTGGCTGGGTGGGTCGTGTCCTTGATTATCCTGGCAGCACTGCTCCGACGGTGTGCTGTGTAAAGTGAGTCCACGGACGGAAGATTGGTTTGTGTGATGTGCTGCACCATGTTCATGATCTTCTGCAGCTTCTTCCGGTCTTGGACAGGACAACTTCCATACCAGGTTGTGATGCATCCTAGAAGAATGCTTTCTACGGTGCATCTATAAAAATTAGTGAGTGTTTTAGGTGACAGGCCAAATTTCTTTAGTTTTCTCGGGAAGTAGAGGCGCTGGTGGGCCTTCTTGGCAGTGAACTCTGCTTGGTTGGACCGAGTCAGGTCATTTGTGATATTGACCCCAAGGAACTTAAAGCTTTTGACCTGTTCCACTTGCGTACCACCGATGTAAATTGGGTCGTGCGGTCCGCTACTTCTCCTGAAGTCAACAACCAATTCCTTCGTCTTGCTGACGTTGAGGGATAGACTATCTGGAGAAGTCGAATCTAAGATTTGTATACTGAATCAGAATCAGGTCTATTATGTGACATGACGTGAAAACTGCATACCTATTTTGATAATAAATGAACCTTTAAATATTCAACTGGCTGGTTGCGCAAATTTAAGAAAAGGAATGGCATTAAATCTTAAACATTTGAAAACATTTAAAGATGAAGTGTGTACTGATGATGAAGCATTGATAAGTTTGCAAAGGTCATGCTGATCAAAATTAAACAAGTCTACAGCGCTAATTGATTTTATACTTTACTTAAAACCTAAAATAGAAAAATACAAATACAGTGTACTGTAACCTTTTAATCGAAACATGGCATCACAGGTGGAGACGGAAAGCCTGCTGTTTATTGTTGTATAACAGCTGATTCAGATATTCTCTCGATGCTTCTGAGCTGCTTTTGTTACCCTGCACACATCACATTTTCATTATATTAATGATATGTAATAATTCTTACTGTTAAGTACACATGTGTGATGAATAAGTGTAAGACAAAGACTGCTTACCGGTCGTACATAAATTCAAAGTCGGAAATGATGGCGATCCCAAGCTATCTTATTATATATTCAAAAATCCAAAAATATCCAAAATCCAAAACACTTCCATCCCCAAGCATTTCAGATAAGGTTTACTCAATTGTATTATGAATTACACTCGGAAGCCACTTTATAAACAGACAGCCGATCGTCAATGCAAATAATCTAATCAGCCAATCACGTGGCAGCAACTCAATACATAAAAGCATGCAGACATGGTCAAGAGGTTCGGTTATTGTTCAGACCAAACAGCAGAATGGGGGAAGAAATGTGATTGGAGTGACTTTGACCGCGGAATGGTTGTTGGTGCCAGATGGGGTGGTTTGCGTATCTCAGAAACTGCTGGGATTTTCATGCACGATAGTATTGAGTTTACAGAGAATGGTGTGAGAAACAAAAAAAAATCATACAAGCAGCAATTCTGTGGATGAAAATGCCTTGTTAATGAGAGAGGTCAGAGGAGAATGGCCAGACTGTTTCAAGCTGTCGGGAAGGTGACAGTAACTCAAATAACCACCCATTACAACAGTGGTGTGCAAAGGAACAAAGATACCCAAGGTGGCCTGCTCTAGTCCTCCCAATCCAAATATTTTTCTATCTCACTTCCAAATAGATTCATTTCCTACTTGATCCTGTGAAATCCAGTAATAACAAAAGATAGAGTGAATCATGTGCAAGTTAGTAAGGAAATACATGTCATTAGATAAATATAAGAGATGGGAAAGTAGTATTTTGTAGGAAAGAATGATCACAAGCAGAGATTTTTTCCTCAGTATTAAAAGGGAAATTTGAATACCAGAGCCTGAAGAGCCCACTGAGGTCAGGGTCGACCATGGATATTGCTGTCTTACGTGATACGCGATCCAGGGCAGTACAATATGGAGAGCGGGCAACACACACACACACACACACACACACACAAAATGCTGGAGGAACCCAGCAGGCCAGGCAGCATCTATGCAAAAGAGCACAGTCGACGTTTCGGGCCGAGGCCCTTCGGCAGGACTGGAGAGAGAGAAAAAAAAAAGAGCTGCCTGGCCTGCTGAGTTCCTCCAGCATTTTGGGTGTGTTGCTCGGATTTCCAGCGCCTGCAGATTTTCCTTGTTTGTGAATGGAGAGCAAGCCTTTGCCCATGCAACATGCTCCCCCTCTCCACGCAGGCGAAGAACCCAGAGGAATGGCAGAGCTCGGGACCGGAAGTGACATCGCAGGAGTCGCCAACGTTGAACTCAACAGAGGGACTCCACTTCCAGATTTCTCTTCCCCCCCCCCCGGGGTTTACTCGCGAAGCTTTCCCCAGCAATGGGTATAGCTGCAAGGCAATGGAGGTTTCCTTCTCCGAGATGAGCCACCAACTTCAGCTGACAAGCCCCATCCACCTGAAGCGACTGGTTTTAAGGCAACAGAAACCTGCTTTTTCCCCTTCTCCTGTCAGTAGCTAAAACACACATGAACACCAAGGGCTGGACTTGGTTGTCAGCGGCTATTTGAGACGGATGCCATCGGGAACATTTAATAGGTAGCAGGAGCTTATCGCCTTTATCACCCCTGGCTATGGCAACTAAGAGTCCACAAGCTTATCTTAAGCATAACAAGAAGACGAGGATTCTCTGATGCAACACACACTCGGCAGGTCAGGCAGTGCCTGTGGAAAAGAGTAAACAGTCAGCGTTTCGGGCTGGGACCCTTCTTCAGCACTGCGGGGGGGGCGCGGGTGGAAGAAGATGTCTGAATTTAAAAAGGGGAAGGGAAAGGGATAGCTGGAAGTTGATAGGTGAAGCCAGGTGGGTGAGAAAGGGCAAAGGCTGGAGAAGGAGGAATCTGATTGTGGACAATAGGAGAAAGGGAGGAAGGAGGGGACCCAGGGGGAAGTAATAGGCAGGTGAGAAGAAGTAAAAGGTCAAAGTGGGGAATTCTGTTCACCAGAAGTTTGTATTAATATCGGCAGGAATAAGCTGGAGGTTGAGCAGATCTTGCTCCTGACCCACCAATACACATGAGCAAGACAGAAATCAAGGGCATATACTGATATCACCAGCTCGCTGAACACAACTCGTGACTCGTTAGCATCCCGTCCAGCACTTTAAATACAATTCATTTCACCATCAGTGAACCTGGCTGAAATGAGTCTCAGCGGAAAAGCACACGACAGTGTGCTTTGCTTCGTCCAGCTTGACGTTATCTCGTCACGTGAAGACGCACACTCAACGTTTTAGAAACGCCTTCTCCCCCTCCGCCATCAGATTTGCTGTAACGGACGGCGAACCAACCCACGGTCACTACCTCACTATGTTTGCCCTCTTTCTGCACGACTTACTTCATTTTATATACAGTACTGTGCAAAGGACTAAAGCACATTTATACAGCGAGGGTGCCCAAGACTTTTGCACAGTACTGTATTTGTCAACCTGGAGCGGAGAGCGGGTTCGTAAATCCGGTGGGAGCAAAGGATGTTGGGAATGGCAAGCGTGGAGCGCCATGGGGGGGATGTGGGACAGGCGGCAGAGAAGGAATGCCAGGGGTTGGGGGTCTCATGAGACAAGGTCATATGACTCTAAATAATCGGTTTATTGATCATTACAGAATTCCTCTCTGGTGCTTCCCACTTCGCTCCCCTTATCCCAGCCATGATTCCCCTCTCCCTGGCCCCTTCCCACTCTCAGTCCACAATCGAGACCCATCGGGGTTATCATCACTCACATACACCATGAAATTTGTTTCTTTCTACAGCAGCAGTACAGTGCAATACATAAAATTGCTTCAGTACTGTGGCACCCTAGCTATATATGTGCTTAAGATGTTTACACAATACTGTATATATGAACAGATATTGTAATTTATGTTAGCAGTCATTTCAAGAGGTCTAGAATACAAAAGCAGGAATGTAATGTTGAGTCACTGGTGAGGCCTCACCTTGAGTAATGTGAACAGTTTTGGGCCCCTCATCTTAGAAAAGATGTGCTGGCATTGGAGAAGGTCCAGAGGAGGTTCACAAGGATGATTCCAGGAATGAAAGGGTTATTAGACAAGAAACGTTTGATGGCTCTGGGTCTGTACTCACTGAAATTCAGAAGGATTGGGGGGGGGATCTCAGTGAAACCTTTCGAATGTTGAAAGGTCTAGACAGAGCAGATGTGGAAAGGATGTTTCCCATGGTGGGAGAGTCAAGGACAAGAGGGCACATCCTCAGGATAGAGGGGTGCCCTTTCAAAACAGAGATGTGGAGAAATTTCTTTAGCCAAAGGGTGGTGTATTTGTGGAATTTGTTGCCACGTGCAGCTGTGGAGGCCAGGTCATTGGGTGTATCTAAGGCAGAGATTGATAGGTTCTTGATTGGATATGGCACCAAAGGTTACGGGGAGAAGGCGGGGAACTGGGGTTGAGGAGGAGATAGAAAAAAGGATCAGCCATGATTGAATGGTGGCGCAGACTCGATGGGCCAGATGGCCTAATTCTGCTCCTATGTCTTATAGTCTTTTTTAGGTATTGCACTTTTGCCGCAAAACAACAAATTTCATGACATATGTCAGTGATAATAAAGCTGATTCTGATTCTGAGAGAGCTCGATGATCTGCACAGCAGCAGCATCTCCAAAATTCCCTCAAAGAATGCAGGAGAGTAGAGCTGACAGCAACACAATTCTCCAGTGGCCCAGATTTTGGGGTTCAATTCTGGGTCTGTCTGCAAGGAGTCTGGGTGCTTTCCCTGTGGAGTGCATGGGTATCCCCCAGGTGCTCCGGTTTCCACCCTCAGTCTAAAGACGTACCGGTTAGTCGGTTAATTGGTCATAGGAAATTATCCCATGATCAGGTTAGGGTTAAATCAGTGGGTTGCTGACGGTGCAGCTCAAAGGACCAGAAAGGCCTATTCCAAGCCGTAGTTGGAAATAAATAAAATAAAATTCAAGATGATAAATGCAGAAAATGCCAAGAAAAGAACAGAAAGCATCCAACACATTGCAGGATCCTGTAGCAGTTTAACTCAATCTGATTACTTACACAGGCACAATCAAGTGGCAAACATCATTCACCAACATTTTACTTTAATATACAAACCCTTAAAAGACACCATACCCAACTATAAATACAAGCCTGATCTGGTTTTGGAGTCAAAGTTCTACAAATTATAGTACAACTGATCCGTTATTATAGGTCAGATAATCCGTAACAGCCGTCCAGGTATAAAATAACAGGATAAACAAGAACAACTTACTTAATAAATATACACTAGAAATATGCTGAATTAACAGAGGAAATTGAAAGACTTTGGAATATGAACGGGGTATATACGTTGTCCTGATAGAAATATCTACAACCCGAGGAAACCCAAGCGGTCACGGGGAATAATTGAACCCTGGCCATTGGTACTGTAAGGCGTTGTGCCCAACCACTGCGCTGGCGTGCCGCCTGATAATAATGAGGTGATTAACATCCATAGACTTTTATATCTGCTGCACTGGAAATCATGAACTTTAGACTGACACTTGGACAGCAAAGGAGGTGTCAATCTTTTGTTCCACAGGCACATAGGACAAAGAGTACAGCACGGGAACAGGCCATTCAGCCCACAATATCACGCCAAACCAGCGGGAAAAAAAGCAAATTGAAAACACCCAAACACTAATCCCTCCTACCTACACCATCTCCCTCACATAGATGTGCCTATCCAAACGTCTTTTTAAAGTCTCAAGGATATTTGCCTCTACCATCATATCATGCAGCGCTCCAGGCATCCACCATTCTCTGAGAAAAACTTTACCCCTCACATCCCCCTCTCACCTTCAATGCATGCCCTCTGGTATTAGACATTTCAACCCTGGGAAACAGATACTCTCTGTCCACTCTTTTTATGCCTCTCATAGTCTTGTAAACCTCTATTAGATCTTCTCTCTGCCTCCAGCGCTCCAGAGAAAACAACCCAAGTTTATCCAGCCGCTCGTGATAGCACACGCTCTCTAAACCAGGCAGCATCCTGGTGACACAAACACAAGAGATTCTGCAGATGCTGGAGATTCCAGAGCAACAAAGGCAAAGTGCTAGAGGAACTCAGCAGGCCAGGCAGCATCGATGGGAAAAGAATAAACTGTCGACATTTCCGGCTGGAAAGAAAGAGGAGAAGTCAGGTTTTTTTTTCCCAGTCCTGAAGAAGGGTCTCGGCCCTAAACATTGACTGTTTGCTCTTTTCTTATAGAT
Source organism: Mobula hypostoma (assembly GCF_963921235.1). Taxonomy (NCBI): domain Eukaryota; kingdom Metazoa; phylum Chordata; class Chondrichthyes; order Myliobatiformes; family Myliobatidae; genus Mobula; species Mobula hypostoma. The sequence continues at coordinate 8,194,369 of NC_086126.1, read as the reverse complement.
GCTGCCTGGCCTGCTGAGTTCCTCCAGCATTTTGCGTGTGTTGATCAACATCCTAGTAAACCTCTTCTGCACCCTCTCCAAAGTATCAACATCCTTCCTGTAGTGGGGTGACCAGAACTGTATCCAATACTCCAGACATAGCCAAACCAGAGATTTATAAAGTGCAAATGTAACACCCTGGTAAAGGTCTTACTGCTAACATCATAGGGTATTTCATTTAATGGTATTTCTGTAGAAGCAGTGTTTGGGTTACTGTTAGAGATAAGGGATGCTTAGGAATGTGGGCCATCTAATCAGGAGGGTGGAACAGGTAGAAGGTTCTGGAGAAGGCTGGGGGAGTGGTTCTGTGACCAGCATCTGTGTGGGTCTTTGTTCAGTGGGAGACGGAGAGAGAAGACGCTGGAGGGAACTGGTTGTAGGATTCGATGCGGTGGGGAAACGCAATTCGATGGAGCCCAGGTGCGGAGGTCTGCTGAAGATCAGTGAATATGACTTTTGGAAGATATGGGCTCCAACCTGTGCATATTTCACTGGTTAATTATAATGGGCCCTTTTTTTATTTTACGAACTCTCTGGTTAATGTTCACAAATATACTTTATAATCGTATGCAGTGTGCGATCTGTTATTTTATGCTGACTAGCTGTTGCAGGGTAGCAAAAATCACACGGCATTCACACAAACCAGGGTTTGGGTGGGCGAGACATCTCAACCCCACAGATTTGGCAGAACCACAGTCATATACACCTTAGACCTATGAAACCGGAGAAAGGTGAGTTTAATCGCCGCGGAATCCTGTGGTTGTTAGCGAGGGGCTGCGTTTCCAGAGACGCCCAGAAAAAGGGGGTCTCACAAACGTCAGGAAGACGGATTATAGCTGTCAGCACAACAGTCACAAGATGTCGTCAGGCCAGCTACAGCTTGCTGACCTTTGTTACGAGGTAATCAGGAAAGAAAATATCATAATTTATCAGGTACTTACAACGATCGGTTTTTTTTCAAAAAGGAAGGTGCTTTATTAGAAGTGACATATGTGAACTAGCACAGATGCAGCTAGTTGGCACTCATGTCAACTACAGTTCTGATTCATCGTGTAACTTTGAAGGCAATTAGTCCTCAGTGAGTACAGAAAAGGAGACACCTGGCATGAATGCCAGCAGTCGGCGTTTATTCACTTCCCAGAACTCACTAATTGGTCTTGTTATCATCTATCAGTGGTATATCCTTATATAAGGGAGATCTGAACAATAGAGTAGAGAAAATAAGTGGAGGAATGGATTTCTCTTGCGACCACAAGTTGGACACTGATTTCCGCAGGCTTGTTTCTGTTGTTCAGTGAGGGGACAGACGGAGAGGCAGCAGCGTCGCCTCGGTTGTAGCGAGGTCTAGTCCCCAAGCCGTGGGCTTGCCTGCTGCTGCAGTCCAGGTGAGGAGACACCAGAGCCTAGTGTAGCGTGCTTGGTCAGGAGTGGCCTCTCCCCTGTTGGTGCTGCCCTCCAGTGTTCGATCAGTGGAATGGCAGGCTGAATTATCAACTTGTGGGACTTATCGCTCAGGGTCTCCAACTTAAAAATGTTTTCTTATGTGATGTTTTTTTTTCCCCCTTTCTTGCTATTTTGAATGTGCGTGTATGCTTTTGCACCATGGCCCCAAAGGAATGCTGTCTCGTTCAGCAGTATCCATGTATGGTTTGAATGACAATTAAACTTGATTTCATTTGATTTGATTTGACAGGAAGTAACAACTGCCAAATATCTTTTGCACAAATGAACTAAAATTAACACTGGACAACAAAGATTTTGCTTCTTTGGGTGTATCTTATGGACTTTGGGCTGCTGATCATGAAAATCATCGTGAAATTTCCCTCACACACACCATTTTTTTGTGAAATTACCTATAATTGTTATTTCAATTTATATTGTAAGTCAAATATGATGACAGAATATAGTATTAATGGTAAGACGCTTGGCAGTGTGGAGGATCAGAGGGATCTTGGGGTCCGAGTCCATAGGACGCTCAAAGCAGCTGCGCAGGTTGACTCTGTGGTTAAGAAGGCATATGGTGCATTGTCCTTCATCAATCATGGGATTGAGTTCAGGAGCCGAGAGGTAATGTTGCAGCTATATAGACCCTGGTCAGACCCCACTTGGAGTACTGTGCTCAGTTCTGGTCGCCTCACTACAGGAAGGATGTGGGAACTATAGAAAGGGTGCAGAGGAGATTTACAAGGATGTTGCCTGGATTGGCAAGCATGCCTTATGAGAATAGGTTGAGTGAACTTGGCCTTTTCTCCTTGGAGTGACAGAGGATGAGAGGTGACCTGATAGAGGTGTATAAGATGACGAGAGGCATTAATCATGTGGATAATCAGAGGCTTTTTCCCAGGGCTGGAAATGGCTAGCACGAGAGGGTATAGTTTTAAGGTGCTTGGAAGTAGGTACAGAGGAGATGTCGGGGGTAATTTTTTTTTAATAAACCAAAGAGTGTTGAGTGTGTGGAATGGGCTGACAGCAACGCTGGTGGAGGCAGATACGATAGGGACTTTTAAGACACTCCTGGATAGGTACATGGAGCTTGGAAAAATAGAGGGCTATGGGTAACCCTAGGTAATTTCTAAGGTAAAGACATGTTCGGCACAGCATTGTGGGCCAAAGGGCCAGTATTGTGCTGTAGGTTTTCTATGTTTCTATTTCAAGTCAGAATAACTGATGTCAAGATTAAGGAAGGAATTTTTGTTGGTCCACAAATCAAACAGGTCATCAATGACAGGCAGTTTGAAGAACTTCTAGTGGGACTGGAGAAAATCACATGGAAGGCATTCGAGGATGTTGAAAATTTTCTCGGCCACAACAGAGCACAAACTGCGTACAGCTGGTTGACAACATGCTTCAAACATACAAAACCATGAGGTACAACATGTCACTAAAGAATCATTTTCTTCCTTAATTTATTGAGATATAGTGTGGAATAGCATCCTTCCATCCTTTTGAGCTGCTCCACCCAGCACCCCCACCCCCCAATTTAACCCCAGACTAATCACCGTGACCAATTAACCTACGAACTGGTAGGTCTTTGGACTGTGAGAGGAAACGAGAGCATCTGAGAGGAAACCCTCGCAGTCACAGGGTGAACGTACAAACTCTTTACAGGCAGTGGCGGGAATTGAACCGGGATCTCCAGCACTGCAAAGCGATGTGCTAACCACTGCACTACCCTTTTGCCCCTGCAAATTCAGACATCTTCTCTGCAAATCTTGGCACTGTCAGTGACGAGCTTGGTGCAAGGTTTCACCAGGACATAGCAGTCATGGAGAAACAGTATCAGGGCAACATTTTTGACACTGATCAACAGAAAAGACTCTTTCGTGTCAAAGTGGGAAAAAAAATTCTACAAATTGGTTTAAAATTTATTGCAATTATGAAACACAAAATAATTGATTGCTTAATTACTCATCCCCTTCAAGTCAGTATTTAGTAGATACAACTTGAGCAGCAATTACAGCCTTGAGCCTTCACACATCTGGACACTGCAATTTTTCCCCATTCTTCTTTACAAAACAGCTCAAGCTCTATCAGATTGCATGGTGATCGTGAGTGAACAGCCTTTTTCCAAGTACAGCTACAAATTCTCAGTTGGATTTAAGTCTGGACTCAGACTTGGCCACTCCAGGATGTTAACTTTGTTGTTTTTAAGCCATTCCTGTGTAGCTTTGGCTTTATGCTTGGAGTTATTGCATTGCTGGAAAACAAATCTCCCAAGACACAGGTCTCTTGCAGACTGCATCAGATTTTCCTACTGGATTTCCCTGTATTTTGCTGCATTCATTTTGCCCTCTACCCTCACAAGCCTTCCAGGGCCTGCTGCAGTGAAGCATCCCCACAGCATGATGCAGCCATCACCATCCTTCATGGTTGGGATGGTGTGTTATTGATGATGTGCAGTGTTTGGCTTACACCAAACTTAAGAGTTTAGTCTAATGGCCAAAAAGCTCGATTTTGCTTTCATCAGATCATAGAACCTTCTTCCAGCTGACTTCAGAGTCTCCCACATGCCTTCTGGCAAACTCTAGCCAAGATTTCAGGAGAGTTTTTTTCTCAGTAATAGCTTTCTCTTTGTCACTCTCCCATAAAGCTGCGACTGGTGAAGCACCCAGGCAACGGTTGTTGTATATGTAGTCTCTCCCATCTCAACCACTGAAACTTGTAAATCCTCCAGAGCTGTCATAGGTCTAGTCATAGTCATAGTCATACTTTATTGATCCCAAGGGAAATTGGTTTTCATTACAGTTGCACCATAAATGATTAAATAGTAACAAAACCATAAATAATTAAATAGTAATATGCAAATTATGCCAGGAGATAAGTCCAGGAGCAGCCTATTGGCTCAGGGTGTCTGACCCTCCAAGGGAGGAGTTGTAAAGTTTGATGGCCACAGGCAGGAATGACTTCCTATGACGTTCAGTGTTGCATCTCGGTGGAATGAGTCTCTGGCTGAATGTACTCCTGTGCCCAACCAGTACATTATCTAGTGGATGGGAGACATTGTCCAAGATGGCATGCAACTTGGACAGTATCCCCTTTTCAGACACCACCGTCAGAGAGTCCAGTTCCATCCCCACAACATCACTGGCCTTACGAATGAGTTTGTTGATTCTGTTGGTGTCTGCTACTCTCAGCCTGCTGCCCCAGCACACAACAGCAAACATGATAGCACTGGCCACCACAGGCTCATAGAACATCCTCAGCATCATCCAGCAGATGTTAAAGGACCTCAGTCTCCTCAGGAAATAGAGATGGCTCTGATCCTTCTTGTAGACAGCCTCAGTGTTCTTTGACCAGTCCAGTTTATTGTCAATTCATATCCCCAGGTATTTGTAATCCTCCACCATGTCCACACTGATCCCCTGGATGGAAACAGGGGTCACCGGTACCTTAGCTCTCCTCAGGTCTACCACCAGCTCCTTAGTCTTTTTCACATTAAGCTCTTGTTGGCCTCGCTCTCTAGTCCCCTTCTTGCACAGTCACTCAGTTTTTGAGGATGGCTTGAACTATGCTGATTTATAGCTGAGACATACTCTTTCCATTTCTTGATGATTGACTTAACTGTACTCCAAAGGATATCTAGTGACTTGGAAATTTTCTTGTATCCATCTCCTGACTTGTGCTTTTGTCTTCATGGTGTGACTTTTGCCAGGATACTAACTTACCAGAAGTTGGGACCTTCCAGATACGGGTGTATTTCAACAACGATCAATTGAAACACTTTGACTACACACAGATGATCTCCATTTAACTAATTATGTGACTCCTAAAAGCAATTGGCTGCACCAATGATGATTTTGTTTGTTGTATTAAAAGGGGTGAATACTTATGGAACCAATTATTTGTGTTTTATATTTGTAATTAATTGAGATCAATTTATAGAGATCATTTTTCACTTTGACGTGAAAGTCTTTTTTCTGTTGATCAGTGTCAAAAAAAAGTCAAATTAAATCCACTGTGATTCAATGTTGCAAAGCAATAAAACATGAAAACTTCCGGGGGGGGGTAAATACTTTTTGTATGTACTAACTGTATATAAGTCTTAATGTATATTTAAGGCAGAGATGAAAAGTTTCTTGATTGGTCAGGGCATAAAGGCTGAATTTATACTTGTGCGTCAAATCAACGCCGTAACCCACGCAAGTGGGCTACGCACGTTGTGAGCATTTATACTTGTGCGTTGGTGTGTCTGCATCGCTCTGCAATTCGCGCAAGTCACGCATGCGCACACACCTGCCCGTGCAAGGCTTCATGGTCATGGTAGTCTTTCTCGGGGTAAACAAGTTTAAAGCGAGCGTCTTTTTTCATAAAAGCGAAATGTGTCCTCCATAATTTCGGAGGTCTGTAAAGCTTTATGGAAAGCATTGCAGCCAGAGTTCCTTTCCTGCCCTTCAGTCGCCCAATGGGAAGCTATTGCAGCGTAGGAGGAAATGCCAAGCGGACCAATCACAGTTGTCGCAGTCTGCGTTGCTGCGACGCATAGTTACATTTTGGGTGAGGTGCGCGTCAGGCTACGGTGTGGGGATCTGCGTAGGCACTACGTAGGGTTCGCAGCTACGCTGTACCTACGGCGTCGATTTGACGCACAAGTATAAATCAGCCTTAAGGCTGGAGATTGGGGATGAGCCATGGTGAAATGCCGGAGTAGACTCAATGGGCCAAATGGCCTAATTCTGCTCCCATATCTTATGGTCTTATTGTCTTATATATTAAATTGTTCAATTAAATAAGTAGTGTAAAAACAGACATTTAAAAAAGTAGTGAGGTAGTGCTCATGGGTTCAATGTCCATTCAGAAATCCGATGGCAGAGGGGAAGAAGCTGTTCCTGAATCGTTGAGTTGAGTGTGTGCCTTCAGGCTTCTGTACCTCCTTCCCAATGGTAGCAATAAGAAGAGGGCATGTCCTGGGTGGTGGGGGTCCTTAATGATGGACGCCGCCTTTCTGAGGCACCACTCCTTGAAAATGTCCTGGATACTACGGAGTCTGGTGCCCGTGATGGAGCTGACTGAGTTTACAGCTCTCTGCAGCTTACTTCGATCCTGTGCAGTGGAGAGTGGACAATCGGGAAATGGTGAATTGGATAGCTTTAGAAAAAGATCAGGAAATGGCTACAAATCAAATAGCCTCAGGCGTGAACACGTTACCTGACCAAACTTGCTAAATGTATTCAATTCAATTCATGTTTAATTGTCATTCAATCAGACTTGAGTACTCATGAATACAGCCAAACGAGACAGCATCCCTCTGGGGCCGAGGTGCAAACTGCAATTCTAGCGGTCACAAAGCACACACAGCACGTACAAGCCAGCAAGCACATAAAAGGTATCAGTAAAATACAACGACGCCATAAAAGTGTCCAGACTCGAGCCATCAATCTCGCAAAAACCTGCAGTCAACCACAATAGAGCCTGAATTCTGCCGAGGGAACACTGGTAGGCAGCCACACTGCCCCTGGTGGAGAGCACCGGCACCGACACCTCCTGCCTGCCGGCTGAAAACAGGCAACGCCACGGATTGAGGCCGACTCCTTGTACGTTCACGGACATCCCACCTCTCCCGGAAGTTCCAGGAGTCTCCTGCATATTGATGGAAATTATATACAATATCCCGGAAATCAATTTTTTTGAGAGGGAGAGGGAGAGCGTGCATCCTGATTGGTCTCTCTTCGTGCTAAGTAGACCTATCAGTTTTCTCTGTGGGCAGGCTTTACAGTCGACCTCAAAAATAATGACAGTGTTGCTCGCTGCACTGTTTGCAACAGTGACTTTTCTATTGCCCATGGTGGGTTAAAATGTAAACGACATTTTGAGGTGAGTTTAACAGGTATCATTCGTTCATTAGCATAGCTAACGTTATTTAAACTAGCTGGCTAGCTGCTAAGGAGCTACTCTATTGATACCCTACGTGATGAGGCCAAACTCCCTGTAGACTTGCTTAAAGTTGTAATTGAATACACATGATAATATAATATAAGTACATATTTTAATGTCACATTTTCTGCATATACCCAACTTGGTTTAGGCAAAATCACTAAACAAAGTATTACATACACCCTTGGCGGTCGACCCGGGGTGGGGGGGGGAGATATGGGGTTGCGGGGCGTGGGGGTGCTACCTCCCTGAAATGAGTTTTTGCAGGGTGGGATGTCTGCATTCAAGATAGCAAGCACAAAAATACAACCACGCAGATTTTATATATAGTCCAGAGCCTGATTTCATGAATACCAAAGACCATAATAGGTATATTCAAGGGAAAGCCAAAATAAGCACAGGAGTCATGAGTCTAGATAACTACCAACTGGACAGCAAAACTGTGATCTGGAAAATTCTGGATTATTTGGAAGATGGGTAAGGTGAACAATGCATTGAATGGGCTTTCATTTGAAAGCTATGGAAGCAAATATCCTGGAATCATCAAAGTTCAAAGATGAAAGTAAATTTTGGTATCGAAATACAGATATATCACCATGTGCAACCCTTCTTTGTAGAAGTGGTCCACAGCAGGGGTGATTGCTAAGTTTGTGGCCTAAGGTAGGAGATGAGCTATTAACTTCAAACTTCCTGCATTGTCACTCAAAGAGTTGAACTGCACGTGCATGTGACGAGAGCGTCTTGGACCTCCAGGTGGTCCACAGCAGGGGTGATTGATAAGTTCGTGGCCTAAGGTAGAAGGCGATGAGCTATACAGCTCTCGTTACATGCACGTGCAGTTCAACTCTTTGAGTGAAAATGCAGAAAGTTTGAAGTTTCTCCTCATCTCCTTCTACCTTAGGCCATGAACTTATCAATCACCCCTGCTGTGGACCACTTTCTGGTGGCCCAAATTGCCGACTTCTACAAAGAAAGAATCCATATGCTCCACGACCGACCACTAAGTGTGTAAATGTAGGAAAAATAAATGTGCTAGGTTTTCTAAAACTGATTCCTTCTACCTTAGGCCATGAACTTATCAATCACCCCTCGTATTATTTCAATTGAATTCACTGGAGATATATCTCTACCAATGCAGGAAGTTTGAAGTTAATAGCTCATCTCCTACCTTAGGCCACAAACTTAGCAATCACCCCTGCTGTGGACCACTTCTACAAAGAAGGGATCCGTATGCTCCACGACCGCTGGACTAAGTGTGTACATGTATGAGGGGACTATGTTGAAAAATAAATGTGCAAGGTTTTCTAAAATTGACTCCTTCTTCTTTAGGCCACAAACTTATCAATCACCCCTTGTAACATATGGCAGTCAACCAATTAAATAGCCAGATTTAAGTTATTTGTTTATTTATTTATTGGGATACAACACAGAATAGGCCCTCTGGCCCTTCAAGCCATGCCACCCAGCAATCTCCTGATTTAATCCAAGCCTAATCACGTATTGGCAATTTACAATGACCAATTATCCTACCATCCAGTATACCTATAGACTGTGAGAGGAAATCGGAGCACCCGGAGGAAACCCATGCGGTCACGGGGAGAATGTACAAACTCCTTACAGGCAAGGGCAGGAATTGAACCCGGGTCGCCGGTACTGTAAACCGTCGTGCTGACCACTACACTACTGTGCCGCTCCCAAGTAATGTGATGCCTGCCACTGAAACCACGTTTCCAGAAAAATAGAGGCTATTGTATAAACTGAAAAACATACTGAACAATTATATGTATATCAGTGATTAAAGAAAAGCTCCAATAAGTGCAGGGAGATTAAACTACAAGAAAAATAACAATTCTACAACACAATCCAACACGCGTGATCGTTGGGATTAAGATTCTTGCTGTCAGACTGTAAAGCAGGTTGAGAGATTACAGCCATTACTTGTACAATATATGAAATGTCAAACTTCACTGCCTGTCATCTACATGAAACGCTGTTGTAGGAAAGCAGCATCCATCATCAGAGATCCCCACCACACAGGTCATGCTCTCTTCTTGCTGCTGCCATCAGAAAGGAGGTACAGGAGCCTCAGGACTCGCACCACCAGGTTCAGGAACAGTTACTACCCCTCAGCCACCAGGCTCTTGAACCAGAATCAGAGAATCAGAATCAGGTTTATTATCACCGGCATGTGGCGTGAAATTTGTTAACTTAGCAGCAGCAGTTCAATGCAATGTATAATCCAGCAGAGAGAGAGAAAAATAAATAAATAAAATAAAACATAATAAATAAACAAGTAAATCAATTATGTATATTGAATAGATTATTTTTAAAAATGCACAAAAACAGAAATACTGTATATTAAAAAAGTGAGGGTGTCCAAAGCTTCAAAGTCCATTTAGGAATCGGGTGGCAGAGGGGAAGAAGCTGTTCCTGAATCGCTGAGTGTGTGCCTTCAGGCTCCTGTACCTCCTCCCTGATGGTAACAGTGAGAAAAGGGCATGCCCTGGGTGCTGGAGGTCTTTAATAATGGACGCTGCCTTTCTGAGACACCGCTTCCTATAGATGTCCTGGGTACTTTGCAGGCTAGTACCCAAGATGGAGCTGACTAGATTTACAACCTTCTGCAGCTTCTTTTGGTCCTGTGCAGTAGCCCCCCCATACCAGACAGTGATGCAGCCTGTCAGAAAGCTCTCCACGGTGCAACTATAGAAGTTTTTGAGCATATCTGTTGACATGCCAAAGCGCTTCAAACTCCTAATACCAAAGGGGATAACATCACTCAACTTCACTTGCCCCATCATTGAAATGTTCTCACAATCAATGATCTCACTTTCTGGGATTCTGTATCTCTTCATCTCATGTTCTCATTATTTATTGCTATTTATTTATATTTGTATTTGCACAGTCTGTTGTCTTCTGCACTCCGGTTGATCTTTCATTGATCCCGTTTACAGTTACTATTCTATAGATTTGCTGAGTATGCCCGCAGGAAAATGAATCTCAGGGTTGTATATGGTGACATATATGTACTTTGATAATAAATTTACTTTGAACTTTTGACTACAGAATCAACGCTATTTTTTCACATATTTTTTCCTTTTTACTTAAAGCTACAGTAAATATGGTTCCATCACTATTACTTTCCAATAGACAAAGTGTGTCAACCGTATCATCTTTAAACAATGACAACAATCTATTTGACCACCTTCTCTGTTCTCGACGAACAGCTAGAAGGAGGGCCCTCCAGACAAGATCGATCAGAAGCAATAACTCCTGTTAGTTAATCTTCCTCTGAACAGTGAGATAGCGATGACGACTGTACCTGTCCTAAAAACGTCAATAAACCTCTGGAAATCCAGACTTCCCTCACAGAATGGCCAAGCACTCCAAAAGAGAGGGATCTATACATGGACAGCAATCTATCGGATCCTGGATTAGTATTTTAGTGGAAAGTTGCATTAGCATTTTTTGCAATATACACTGTCCGTATTCCAGGGTAACTCACGCAAAATGCTGGTGGAACTCAGCATCTATAGAAAAGAATGAACAGTCAACGTTTTGGGCCGAGACCCTTCATCGAGACTGGAAAAGAAGATAAGAAGTCAGAGTAAGAAGGTGGGGGGAGGGAATGCAGAAGTACAAGGTGGTAGGTGATAGGTGAAATGGAGGGGACGCGGGGGGTGAGGTAAAGAGTTGGGATGTTGACTGGTGGAAGATAAAGGGCTGGAGAAGTGGATGGGGGATCTGATAGAAGAGGACAGAAGACCATGGAAGAAAGGGACAGGCGAAGAGCACCAGAGGGAGGTGATGGGCGGATAAAGTGAGAGAGGGAAACAGGAATGGTGAATGGCGAAGGAGAAGGGGTGGGTTATCACCTACCTGTATTCACCTATCACCTTTTAGCTAGCCTCCTTCTCCTCCCCACACCTTTTTACTCTGGCGTCTTCCACCTTCCTTTTCAGTCCTGAAGAAGGGTGTCGGCCCAAGACGACAAGTGTTTATTCATCTCCACAGATGCCACCCAGCCCTGCTGAGCTCCTCCAGCACTTTGTGTGTGTTGCTTTCAACAATCTGTGTTTTCAGAATCAGGTTTAACATCACCGGCATATAACGTGAAATTTGTTAACCTAGTGGCAGCAGTACAATACATTACAAGATAAATAAATTACAGTAAGACTATATGTAATATAAACAGTTAAATTAAAAATAATGCAAAAACAGAACTAATACAAAGATAAAGTGAGGCAGTGTTCGCGGGTTCAATATCCATTTAGGAATTGGATGGCAGAGGGGAAGAAGCTGTTCCTGAATCGCTGAGTGTGTGCCTTCAGGCTCCTGTATCTCCTCCTGACGGTAACATTGAGAAGAGGGCATGTCCTGGGTGATGGGAGTCCTTAATAATGGGCAATGCCTTTCTGAGGCACTGCTCCTTGAAGATTTGGTGTGAAATAAAATTTCTGATTCATATTTACTACAGTTTTAAACAGCGTGACTTGCGTTACTCTTCGATGAGCCACAATTATCTGCAGCTGAGTATTAAGAAGGTCCATGTTCTCATCTAGGTCCTCAAATTCCTCATCTTCAACACAAGTCCCATCCCCTTCCTGGCTAATATATACGTCAAAGTGAAGCAGAGGAGGGAACCTCTCTATATCCAAATAAATTCCAAATTCAGCCTCAACCCACATGTTCTCAGAATCAATGATACCATGGTAACTCTTCACCTCATCATATTTCAGCAAGTCTTCTGATGAATCTCTCTACAAGTGGATCTGATATTTAAGCCCCTAAGCCCCTCTTGCTATGATGCTAGAAGAAGACGGCACCAGCCAACCACGCGACTAAGGGCGACGTCCTCCTGACAGTTCACGAAACTACTTCTTCCACTTTTTTTTACACATTTTTCTTTCAAATGTGCTGCTGGGGCCTGTGATCCACATTTTGGTGGAAGTGTGTTATCGCGTCGATTGACCACCTGGTGCTTTGCTGTCTCAGAGGGTGCTCTGTGAGGCTTCGAGTGAATGATTGGCTCCATTTCTCGCTGATTAAAATGCCCAGGAAGACCGATCGGAAGGCGAGTGGGTGTTCAGCGCCATCGACCAGCCTCTCGGAGGAAGGTGTCTGCGTGTGACGGTCTCTCGCTCTCTGCTCTCGAAGAAAGGTCCCTGCATTCGAGTGGTCTCTCTCTCTCAATGCTCAGAAGATGATGCTGTTGTTCTAGGTCTTTTTTGCGCGCAGCATGGGGTGTTGATGTTTTACATTGAACGGGAGCCATGATTTTCTTTGTTTCATGGCTGTCTGCATTTATACCTTGAACCTTTTGAATCTTTCTTATCCTCCCTAGTTTACTCTAGCGTTCCTCACTCACGCGGTTTCAAGACTGGAAGAAACATTACTATCAATTCTAAGCATCAGCATTAAATCCCTCATTAAACCATTAGGCTTCTGAACTCCCTGCCATCTCGTATTCAAAGTGTCACTGGTTATTCCGGTCTGTACCCTGCGACATTTAATTTATGTACTTTATTTTTGCGTAATCCATTTGTAGATTTTATCCTTACTTTCCGAAGTTATTTAATTTGACTTTTTTGACACATCAAACAGAAAAAGGCTCTTTGATGTCAAAGAGAAAACAGATTTCTACAAAGTGATCTAAATTAATTACACATACAAAACACAAATAGTTGCTTGCCGAAGTATTCAACCCCTTTAATATGACACACCAAATCATCACTGGTGCAGCCAATGGGTTTCAGAAGTCACATAATTAGTTAAATTGAGATCACCTGTGTGCAGTCAAGGTGTTTCAACTGATTGTATTAAAAATACACCCATATCTAGAAGGTCCAACTGCTGGTGAGTCAGAATCCTGGCAAAAAACTGCACCATGAAGACTAAAGAACACTCTAAGCAACTCCACAAAAAAGGTTATTGAAAAGCACAAGTCAGGAGATGGATACAAGAAAATTTCCAGGTCACTAAATATTCCTTGGAGTGCAGTTAAGTCAATCATCAAGAAATGGAAGGAATATGGCTCAGCTGTAAATCTGCCTAGATAAGGCGGTCATCAAAAACTGAGTGATCGTGCAAGAAGGGGACTAGTGAGGAAGTCCACTAAGAGACCTATGACAACTCTGGAGGAGTTACAAGCTTCAGTGGCTGAGATGGGAGAGACTGTGCATACAACAACTGTTGCCGGGTGCTTCACCAGATGCAGCTTTATGGGAGAGTGGCAAAGAGAAAGACACTGTTGGAAAAAAAACTCACATGAAGTCTCAGCTAGAGTTTGCCAGAAGGCATGTGGGAGACTCTGAGGTCAGCTGGAAGAAGGCTCTATGGTTGCTGAAATCAAAATTAAGCATCTTTGGCCATTAGACTAAATGCTATATTTGGCATAAGCTAAACATCGCGCATCTTCAAAACCACACTATACCTACCATTAAGCATGGTGGTGGCTGCATCATGCTGTGGGGATGCTTCACTACAGCAGGTCCTGGAAGGCTCGTGAAAGTAGAGGGTAAAATGAATGCAGGAGGAAAACCTAACGCAGTCCACAAGAGAACTGCGACTTGGGAGAAGATTTGTTTCCCAGCAAGACAATGACCCCAAGCATAAAGCCAAAGCTACACAGGAATGTGTTTTTTTTTTGGCGTGTGCCTGCGTGCGTGCGAGTTTGTGCGTGTGCACGCGTGTCTGTGCGTGCACCCGTGATGATGGATTTTTCACAGCTTTTTCACAAGGCGCGGAGCGAGAGAGAGAGACTGTGTGGCGAGCCACTCCTCACACAGACATTTTCACAGTATTTTCCCTTTGTTTTACGAGGTCGAGTTGCGATCTCAACACTCAACCCGGCATGGATGGAAAGCATACTCGGGGGCGGACCCGACTAGTTTTGAACTCAGGAACCTCCGCTCCTGGGTCCGGCGCCAATTTTGTTGCACCACCAGTCAGCCCTACAGGAATGGTTTAAAACCAAAAAAGCTAATGTCCTGGAGTGGCCAAGTCAGAGTCCAGACCTCAATCCAATGAGGATGTTTGGCTGTTCTTGAAAAGGGCTGTTCCCTCATGATCCCCTTGCAATCTGACAGAGCTTGAGCAGTTTTGTAAAGAAGAATGGGGAAGATGTGTCTAGATGTGCAAAGCTGATATAGACCTATCCACACAGGCTCAAGGCTGTAATTGCTGCCAAAGTTGCATTTACTAAATACTGACTTGAAGGGATGAATACTTGTGCAATCAATTATTTTGTGTTTTATATTTGTAACCAATTTAGATCACTTTGTAGAGATCTGTTTTCACTTTGACTTAAGAGTCTTCTGTCAAAAAAGCCAAATTAAATCCACCAATTCAGTGTTGTAAAACATGAAAACTTCTAAGAAGGGTGAAAACTTTTTAAAGGCACCGTATACTGCTTACATACTTTGATAATAAATGTACTTCGAATCTTCATTCCGTGGCTCATAAAGTCTTAGAAAAGTACAGCACAGGAACAGGCCCTTTGGTCCATCTAGTCTGCGCCGAACCATTTAAACTGCCTACTCCCATCCAACGTCTTGTAAGGTTCTTTAAACGTGGTAAACAGTTTGAGTCAGAGCCTGAGGAAATCTGCTGCTTGTCCCTTAATGGTTTTGGACTTCGCAAAAGTTTATGGTGACGATATAAAAAATATGTGACAGGCAGACCCAGCAAATAAATAACTCAAGCCAGTGTTTGTTGGGCGTTCTCTCATTATGCCACTTTGCACTTGGGTTAATTACTCAGGTTAGCTAAAAGGTATGTCAACAAATGCTCCTGTTGGCCGGACCCAATCCAAAACAATAAGTCACATAAAGGCTAATTAGCTCACAACAGAATTTTGCTCGAGAGGTAATTTCACGGTCCAATTAGAGTTCTGCTCTCTTTTCTCTTCTCACTCATTTATCTTGGCCACAAAGCACCAGCACATCTGCGACTGTACCGCTGTAAACAGAAGCAGCAGTCCCAAGGCAAAGAGGTGGCGTGTGACTGCAGCTCTTGAGGAAACAAAAAGCCAACTGAAAAACAACTCCAGAAAACCTCAACACCGGGACTCCCACTCAGATAAAGTGTGTAAGCTTCAACCAACCCCTTTATGAAGAAGGTGGAAAAATATTTGCATCACATTTGTGCAAAGATGAAAGGAAAAGAGCACTTCTGTTTGCCTACTCGGCTCCTTCAGATACAGGGATGATCTATTTATTTATTTATTTATTTATTTTCTCAGCAAGCACCCCCCCCCCCCGATTTAACTCCAGCCTAATCACGGGACAACTTAGAATGACCAATTAACCTGCCAACCGGTACGCCTTTGGACTGTGGGAGGAAACCGGAGCACGCGGAGGAAACCCACGCAGCCACAGGGAGAATGTACAAACTCCTAGCGGGCAGCGGCGGAAGATGGGCCCAGGATCACTGGCGCCGTAAGACGTGTTAACCATTAAACCACCGTGCTGCCCCACTGATTCTGCCTCACCTGAAGGCACGCACTCAATGTTTTCGGAACAGCTTCCTCCCCTCTGCCGTCAGGTTTCTGAGCGGACAATGCGCCACCACCTCCCATTTTTGGCTCTCCTTCTGCACTATACATTTCTCGTTGGAATTTATAGTTTTTTTTAATGTATTGCACTGCACTGCCGAATTTCATGACGTACATACGCCAGTGGCACTAAACGCGATTCCGATTCAGCTCCAAACCTAATCATCTGAGCCGTGCGCGGCGTAACTCCAGTAATTCTTGTGAGATGCTGCTGTCTGCTATTTATATTTTTCAGCAAAACAGGGAACGACTATGAAATCAAGGCACTCCCTCTTGCTTTGATAGTTCAGAACCTCATTAAGTAAGCCTTAGAGGCAGAGGCTTTCAGGCTCCTCCTTCCTTCCAACAAATTGCATGCAAAGTGCCAGGAAGGCTTCAGGGAGATTGCAGTGGCTCACAGAGGGTGCAAGAAGCCGACAGGTCTGCAATCTGACAAATATGCCCAGGTTGTGCATGCAGCAGCTGATTAGTGGACCAAAGATTAGCTGATGAAGAGTATCATAAATTTCTTTTTAGATCAATGCTGCCCCGTATCATATCTCACACAAATGTTCGCATACTTTAATTACATGGATAATTAATGTTGCGTGGGTAAATAGGTCGCACAGCAACAAAAGGCATTTAGCTGAAGGACGGATGATAGTGCTGGTTGAAGCAGATGACCTCTTCAAACTTTCTTTAAAAACATTGCCTCAGGATCATTTGTGTTCACTTCAATCCACGAAAGATATTTTACTGAATTCTGCATGTGCTCGGGCTTGGCCTCAAGCCGTGGTGTTGCCTGTTTACAGGCGCCATGAGAGAGGCGTTGGAGCCAGGGGCGGTGTGGCACACCGTCCAGGCTGGGGTCAGTGCTGCCCTCCAGTGTTCACTCGGCAGAAGACGAGCTGCGCTGCGGTCGACTGCAGTTTTCTGCAGCACGCATGGCTGGACGCAATCACAAACAAGAAAGAGTCTGCAGGTGCTGGAAATCCGAGCAACGCGCACAAAATGCTGGAGGAACTCAGCAGGCCAGGCAGATGGAAAAGAGTACAGTCGACGTTTCGGGCCGAGACCCTTCATCAGGACTGGAGAAAAAAAGATGAGTCAGAGTTAGAAGGCCGGGGGGAGGGGAGGAAGAAGTACAAGGCGGTGGGAAACTGGGAGGGAGAGGGGTGAAGTAAAGAGCTGGGAAGTTGATTGGTGAAAGGGATACAGGGCAGGAGAAGAAGGAATCTGATAGGAGAGACAGAAGACCATGGAAGAAAGGGAATGGGGAGGAGCACCTAAGGGAGGTGATGGGTAGGCAAGGAGATCCAATGAGAGAGGGAAATGGAAATGGGGAATGATGAAGGGTGGTGGGGGCGATACCGGAAGTTCGAGAAATCAATGTTCAGGCTACCCAGATGGAATATAAAGTGTTGCTCCTCAAACCCGAGTGTGGCCTCGTCACGACAGTAGATGGTGGGCTGGACTGTTTATTTTGCATAGCCTTATCTTACTAATATGTTAATGAGCTTGCTGTCTTGTATGTGCTATGTGTGCTTTGTGCTGTGTATGACTGTTGGTATTGTGTTTTGTACCTTGGCCCCAGAGGAACACTGTTTCATTTGGCTGTATTCATGTAGGATTAAATGACAATTAAACTTGAATTGAATCTGATATCACTGTTAGCTTGGACAGTGTATTCCAGAGTGGGAATTTCAAACTTGGCAATAAATGGTACAACAACTTAACCATCATCTATATTCTAATTCATTGGATCAGGGGTTCCCTTCCTGGCATCCACAGACCTCTTGGTTACTGGTAGGGGTCCATGGCATTAAAAGGTCAGGAATCCCTGCATTAGATTTTTGGCCAAGCAATCATTAGGAGTCCAAAAATGATGGATCTCTACCTCCGCAAAAACAAACATCTGTTAACATACCAAGGAGGATCAGATTTATAATGTCATAAATATGTTCAGAGAATACTGAACTCTGGAGCGAAGATTGGGAGAATAGTTTAAAGATGCAACTGAAGTTTGTTGGTGCAGAAAAGCCTTCCCCACCACAAGCACGGCGATGAGGCATAGGACTTCAGACTTTGGTACCTCCATTCCAATCGCAGCAGCAAGGAGAGAGGATGTAACACACACAAAATGCTGGAGGGACTCAGCAGGTCAGGCAGCATCTGTGGCGAAGAGTACAGCTGATGCCAGAAAAAGAGGGATCTCCCAGTGGCCACCCATTTTAATTTCACTTCCCATTCCTATTCCGAAGGTCAGTTCATGGCCTCCTCTACAGTCACAATGAGGCCACATTCAAGTCGGAGGAGAATCACCTTATATTCTGTCTGGGTAGGCTCCAACCCGAAGGCATGAACATCAATATCTTGAACTTTCCCCCCCATCCCCTCTCTCACCTTATCTCCTTGCCTGCCCACCACCTCCCTCTGGTTCTCCTCCCCCTTTTTCTTTCTTCCATGGCCTTCTGTCCTCTCCTATCAGATTCCCCCTTCTCCAGCCCTTTATCTCTTTCATCAATCAACTTCCCAACTCTTTACTTCACTCCTTCCCCCCGCCCCAGTTTCACCGATCATCTTGTGTTTCTCCCTTCCCTCCCCCAAACCTCTAACCCTGACTCCTCATCTTTCTTTCTCTAGCCCTGCTGAAGGGTCTCGGCCTGATACGTCACCTATACTCGTTTCCACAAATGCTGCCTTGCCTGCCGGGTTCCTCCAGCATTTTGCGTGTGTACCTTGGATATCCAGCAACTGCGGATTTTCTCTTGTTTGTGGAGAAGGGAGCAGGCCTGGGTGGTCATATCGCCAAGTTCAGGAACAGTTCAACCACCAGGCTCCTGAACCGATGAGGATAATTTCACTCACCTCAACAACGAACTGATTTCACAACCTGCGGATTCACCTTCAAAGACTCTACAACTCAGGGTCAGAATCAGGTTTAATATTACCGGCAAACACTGCGAAACTTATTGTCTTTGCGGCAGCAGTATAATGCAATATATAATAATAGAGAAAAATTGTGAATTACAGTAAGTAAAGCAGTGAGGTGGTGTTCATGGGTTCAATGTCCATTCAGAAATCGATGGCAGAGAGGAAGAAGCTGTCCCTGAATCGTTCAGTGTGTGCCTTCAGGCTCCTGTACCTCCTTCCTAATGGTAGCAATGAGAAGAGGGCATGACCTGGGTGATGGGGGTCCTTAATGATGGACGCCACCTTTTTGAGGCATTGCTCCTCGAAGATGTCCTAGACACTACGGAGGCTCGTGCCCGCGATGGAGCTGACTGAGTTTACAACTTCATGCAGATTCTTTCGAAGCTGTGCGGTAGTTCCACCCTCACCACCCCTACACCGCTCCCCCCAGATACCAGACGGTGATGCAGCCAGTCAGAATGCTCTCCACAATACATCTGTAGAAATTTGAGAGTGTCTTTGGTGACATACCAAATCTCCTAATGAAATATAGCTGCTGTCGTATTCAGTTTTCTAACAAAATCAAGTATCACGTCAGTTGCATTAAAGCACACCGCGCCTTCAGTGTTTTAAAAGTAAACTTCTTCATCTCCGACCCTTTTGTGATCCTTTTAAGTAATATAATTTCAGTAACAGTAGCTCACCTGGGTGCTTCTGTTAAAGTGCACCGTTCACGCCTTAATGGCACTCAAGGTCACCTACCGTATATCTGTCCACTTCAGTGACCAGAGATCTGCTGCAGCCTCGCTACTTACTGTGAGGCAAGAGTATTGTTCTTATTCACAACCTTCAAATTTAAATAGACTGAGGGTAACTTATACAGCCCTGAACAGTGCGTGGCCTGGTGGCAGCACGCTATTTAATTAGCTCAGTACTTATATCTTGAGCTCCCGTTCAGAGGAACTTTCCCCATGTGGCCGAGCTTTCCCATACACTCTCACTGTCTTTGGAGATCACATGTTTTAATTTCCTTCTGCAGTCTCTATTCTGCTTGGTTTGCTCCTGATTACGAACTTTATTCTATTTTCCTCGGTCCCCGGGGGAGCCAAGCTGCAGCACCTCCTTCTCTCCTCTCGAGCTGAATGCTGGTTTGCCCCTCCATTTTGAATCCCTCAAAAGTTCAGAGGTCAAAGTAAAAGTTAATGGCAGAGCAGACTCGATGGGCCAAGTGGTCTACTTCTGCTCCTAAATCTCATGGTCTAAAATTTATTAATAGAGGACATACGTATCACCACGTACAATCCTGAGATTCTTTTTTCTTGCGGACAAATCTTTATGACAGTAACTGGGGGCAGAAACAATGGACAACAGACTGTGCAATACAGATATAAATAAATAGCAATAAATAACGAGCATGAAATGACAAGGTAAAAGAGTCCTTAAATGAGTGTAACTCTTCTGTTCAAGAGCCTGATGGTTGAGGGGTAGTAACTGTTCCTGAACCTGGTGGTGCGAGTCCTGAGGCTCTTGTACCTTCTACCTGATGGCAGGAGCGAGAAGAGAGCATGGCCTGGGCGGTGGGGGTCTCTGATGATGGATGCTGCTTTCATGCAAGATGTGCTCAATGGTTGGGAGGGTTTTACCCGAGATGTACTGGGCCAAATATACTACCAAATCCCTCCTTTGCTAATTTATTGATTTCCTTGGCCATTTCCGATCTATTGTCAGACATGCAGATTCCTTAGCAAATCACTGAAATTTCAGTCGAATATTTTAAGTTGGTTTTGTCTTTGAATTAAAACTAATTATATTATAGCACTCTACTTGCCTGTTCTATTCTCCAGAACTATACCCAATGCTACTTTCATTTTGGATGGGACTTAACGTGCTTATTTCTCAAGTTCGCCTAGTTTAGAAATTCTTCACCTTACTCTCTTGCCATTTTTTTAAACCCCAATAGGGGTAAAGGGGGAAGTGATAGGCAGGTGAGAAGAGGTAAAAGGTCAGGGTGGAGAATAGAAGAAGAGGGGAGGGGAAGGAAATTTTTTTAACTGGAAAGAGAAATCAGTATTCATGCCATCAGGTTGGAGGCTTACCCAGAGGGAATATAAGGTGGTGCTCTGAGGGCGGCCTCATCGTGGCACAAGAGGAGGCCTTGGGCTGACATGCCGGAACAGGAATGGGAATGGGAATTAGAACTTCCGGGATGTTCACTTCTGGCAGCCGGAGCGGTCCCTCAGTTTACGCCGGGTCTCACCAATGTAGAGGAGACCCCATCGGGAGCACCGGACACAGCAGGCAGATTCGCAGGTGAAGTGCCACCTCGCCTGGCAGAACCATTCTGGGCACCCTCGTGTATGAACTTCTCTCTCAGCGGTTAGCGTAATACCTTGCGACGTCGGCAGACAGAGATCGGGGTTCATTTCCCGCTGCTGTCTGTAAGGAGTCTGTACGTTCTCCCCCGTGACCATGTGGGTTTCCTCTGGGTGCTCCGGTTTCCTCCCACATCCCAAAGAATGTGGGTCCTCTGGGTCAGTAAATCCTGGGCTAGGCCAATGCCAGAAACATGACAGCACTCGCGGGCTGCCCTCAGCACATTCTCAGACTGTGTAGTCGTTGACACAAAATAACACATCTCAATGATTCGATGTTCCATTGAACATTAAACAAATAAGGCTAATCTTAAAAGAGTTAAGAATTTAGGAGTAATTAGGAGTTTGAAGAGATTTGTCATGTCAACAAATACACTCAAAAACTTCTATAGTTCTACCATGGAGAGCATTCTGACAGGCTGCATCACTGTCTGATATGGAGGGGCTACTGCACAGGACCGAAAGAAGCTGCAGAAGGTTGTAAATCTAGTCAGCTCCATCTTGGGTACTGGCCTACAAAGTACCCAGGACACATTCAAGCAGCAGTGTCTCAGAAAGGCAGCGTCCATTATTAAGGACCTCCAGCACCGAGGGCATGCCCTTTTCTCACTGTTACCATCAGGTAGGAGATACAGAAACCTGAAGACACACACTCAACGATTCAGGAACAGCTTCTTCCCCTCTGCAATCCGATTTCTGAATGGCCATTGAACCCTTGGACACTACCTCACTTTTTTTAATATGCAGTCTTACTGTTTTTTGCACATTTTTTAAAATCCAGTCAATATACGTATACTGTAATTGATTTAGTTGTTTATTATTATTTTTATTTTATTTATTTATTTTTTCTCTCTTCTATATTATGTATTGCATTGAACTACTGCTGCTAAGTTAACAAATCTCACATCACATGCCAGTGATCATAAACCCAATTAAAGATCTTGAAGTTCCTCAAATCAATGCAGCGTCTGAAAATGCAAAAGATGAAAGAATGGATCCTCGTGAATTTGAGGATTAAGATCAACATACTCGGTACCTACTCAGAAGGTCAGGCCGCAACGCTCGGAATTAAAGTGCAGTTACCATTTCAAGTAAAATACCCTCTAAAGAAAGTGCTCTGATGAAAAGATTTCTACCTGAAACCCTCCTCTGTTTCCCTTGAAAATCAGAATCAGGTTTATTATCACCGGCATATGTTGTGAAATTTGATAACTTTGCGCGGACAGTACAATGCAATACATGTTAATATAGGGAAAACTGCGAATTATGGTAACTATCTTTATAAATAGTTGAATTAAATAAGTAGGGCAAAATAAAAATAAAAAAGTAGTGATGTAGCATTCATGGGTTCAGTGTCCATTTAGAATTCAGATGTCAGAGGGGAAGAAGCTGTTCCTGAATCGTTGAGTGTGTGCCTTCAGGCTCCTGTACCTCCTTCCTGATGGTAGCAATGAGAAGAGGGCATGTCCTGGGTGATGGGGGTCCTTAATGATGGATGCCGCCTTTCTGAGGCACCATGCCTTGAAGACGTCTTGGATACTACAGAGGCTACTGCCCATGATGAAGCTGACTAATTTTACAACTCTCTGCAGCTTACTTTGATCCTATACAGTAGTGCGCCCCCCCACCATACCCAACGATGATGCAGCCTGTCAGAATACTCTCCACAGAACATCTGTAGAAATTTTTGAGTGTTTTAGGTGACATTCCAAACCTCAAACTCCAAATAAAATATAGCCACTGTCTTGCCTTCTTTATAGCTGCATCAAAATGTTGGGACCAGGTTAGATCTTCAAGAGATCTTGAAACTGCTCACTCTCTCCACTTCTGCTCCCTCTATAGCGATTGGTATGTGTTCCCTCGTCTTACCCTTCCTGAAGTCCACAATCAGCTCTTTGATCTTACTGATATTGAGTGCAAGATTGTTGCTTCGCACAGATATCACCTGCCTGTTTATTTCCCAGAATTTTCTCTCTTCAGTTTAGATTAACGGCACCTGGAGTTTATATTCGATTTTTCATAAGGAGGTTCTGAGGAGTGAGGAGGAACTTAGCAGGACACAGCTCTCCTGGGAGTTTTACAAATCAGCAAATTCTCTGTGAAACACGACAGAGATTGAAGAGAATATATATCAACATGGTCTGTTGGCTGCAATCCGTTTAATTGGCTGAACACCTATATCTTGACCCATTTCCCTCTATTCTTGTTTGGACACGTTGAAGACTTCCTGACTGCCACTCAAGGCTGATAGGGAAAGTGGTAAATCTGGCTGCTTCTCACTAGGGAGCCAAGACTCATTGTGTGAACAACAATGAAGGAGGAAGGAGTGAAAGGCTGCGGTGATTCAGAAAGCACAAAGGCAGCTGCTCGAAAAATAACGAAAGATGACAGGCCAAAGCAATGGAAGGAGTTTCTGAATACTGAGCATCATTAAACGAGTAAGATTGTCATTTTGCAAATTCCCCATTTGCTTATCAGTCCACAGTTCAAGGCATAGATGAAGTTGCTTTTCCCTTCGTTTTAAACATAGAAAACCCCGAATCAATCAGGTTTAATATCACTGGCATAAGTTGTGAAATTTGTTGTTATATGGCAGCAGTATATTGCAATACATAATAATGAAAATTATAAACAATTGGGAAACCACTGCCAAGGACAGGAAACTATGGCAAGCCATCATCCGAGAAGGAACAGCGACTTTCCAAGCCAACAGATGTGCAGAATTAGAAGAAAGGAGAAGAAAATGGGAAGAGAGGCAGCAACAACCAAAGCCCGATCTGCCATCTAGAACTACCCGTCCTGATTGCGGAAGAACTTCCAAAGCCAAGATTGGACTCATAGACCACTTGAGAGCCCATAAGTAGATCAACAGAACGAAGACCATCATCCTCGACCTCGAGGGATAGTCACGACGATTGCAATACATAATAATGAAAATTATAAATTACAATAAGTATATACAAAATATTAAATATGTATTTCAAACAAGAGGGGAGAAAAAGTACTGAGGAAGTGTTTGTGGGTTCAATGTCCATTCAGAAATCGGATGGCAGAGGGGAAGAAGCTGTTCCTGAATTGTTGAGTGTGTGTCTTCAGGCTCCTGTACCTTGTCCCTGTTGGTAGCAATGAGAAGAGGGCATGTCCTGGGTAGTGAGGGTCCTAAAGGATGGAAGCTGCCTATTTGAGGCATCGCCTTTTGGACTGTAAGACCATGAGATATAGGGGCAGAATTAGGCCATTTGGCCCATTGAGTCTGGTCCACTGTGGTCTCCCGGTGAGGAAGTCAAGGATGCGGTTGCAGCGGGAGGTACAGAGGCCCAGGTTTCAGAGCTTGTTGATTCATTATTGGTGAATTCAACAACACAGGAAATGTTTGAATAAGTGCTTCCCACTGCGTGTCCAAAACAACATCCCCGAGACGGCTGCTGTTTCGAGACAGTCAGTGTCTTATTTCCATTACGGAAGACTAATAGCTTTTGCTCACCCGTTCTGAACGGCTGTACTTTGCGCAGTGATGTAGAAAGGTTTTGTAAAGAAATGAAAAGGAGATTGATAACTTACCTATGGACATCGTAAGACCGCTTCACAATGCCTACTGCCTTGTCCTGTGGGGGCGTGCCTTATTCTGATTGCTGGAATCGCTTCCATTGTGATTGGTTAGCTTAGAAGCTGCAGCTGCTTTTCCTATTGGTTGGCTGCCTGGTGTCCAGCTTCAAATATCCTGGCTATCTGAAACAGCGCGTGGAAAGGGCTTGTTCTCTTCTTTCTTTGTTTCAGGCTAGAATGTACACGATGATTTGAGGAGGTGTACTCTACGTGAATTCTTAACAAAGTATGTATGTTTGTTGGATGTGTAATGCCCTGGCAAAGGTTTAGTCATACTTTATTGATCCCGAGGGAAATTGGTTTTCATTACAGTTGCACCATAAATAATAAATAGTAACCATCAATAATTAAATAGTAATATGTAAATTATATAAATTGGCTCAGGGTGCCTGACCCTCCAGGGGAGGAGTTGTAAAGTTTGATGGCCACAGGCAGGAATGACTTCTTATGATGCTCTGTGTTGCATCTTGGTGGAATGAGTCTCTAGCTGAATGTACTCCTGTGCCCAACCAGTACATTATGTAGTGGATGGGAGACATTGTCCAAGATGGCATGCAACTTGGACAGCATCCTCTTTTCAGATACCACCATCAGAGAGTCCAATTCCATCCCCACAACATCACTGGCCTTACGAATGAGTTTGTTGATTCTGTTGGTGTCTGCTACCCTCAGCCTGCTACCCTCAGCCTGCTGCCCCAGCACACAGCAGCAAACATGATAGCACTGGCCACCACAGACTCGTAGAACATCCTCAGCATCATCCGACAGATGTAATGCTAATGTAATGGTCTTTCTGTAGAAGCAGTGTTTGGGTTCTGGCTAGAGATAATGGATGCTTTGAGATGAGAGCCCTCCAACGAAGGGAGTATGTTTTGTCGTGTTGTGTGCCTGACACTGGCGTGAGAGCTGGGTTTTTGGTTCGGCGGGAGATAAAGGGAGAAGGTGCCAGACAGAAGAGGTCATAGGACCCGACCTGGAGTGGGGCCATGATCCGACAAAGGCCGGGGAGATCGAAGGAGGATCGGCAAAGGGGAAACCGTGAGCTCCAACTTGTGCACATCAGACTGTTTCACTAAAATGGGCCCTTTTTTTTTGCCGTTTCTTTACTACCCTTTAGTCAAATTAAGAATTATAAAGCTAAATTGCTGAATTGTATATGGTGAACTGTCTGTTATTTCATGGTACAGATTTGTAACAGGGTAACAAATGACACAGCATCCACACAAACAGGGGGTTTCAGGGTGGGCTCGCACCTCAATCTCACTAGTTTGGTGGGGCCAGAGATTGTCTTCCCTGGACTTACGTAGTCGACAGAACCGGAGTGTCTCAGATGTATGTATGTTTCTTGAATATTCAGCTTTGTAGTGTCTGTAACTTGGGGAACATGAATGTTTGATCAAAGTCAATGCATTTCCTGTCTCACTTGGCAGACCCACAAAGCTGATTCAGCGTAACATGCTCGTAGTTTAAACTGTCCAAATTTTAGAAATGAACTTAAAAATATTTATGTTCAAAATATGGCACGTATGCTCCATGGGGTAATGGCAATGAGATTCAACAGCCTTGACTTGCACAAAATGAGCTACATATATCACAATGTCAACAAAAATCGCTGGAGGAACTCAGCAAGTGAGACAGTATCTATGGAGGGGAATAAAAAGTTGACGTTTTGGGCTAAGACCCTTCTTTGGGACTGGAAAGAAAAGGGAAAGAAGGCAGATGGGAGGAGAGGAAGGAGTACAAGCTGGCAAGTGATAGGGTGAGACTAAGTGAGGAGGAAGGTGGGTGGGGGGGGTTGGGTGAAGCAAGAAGTTGAGAGGTGATAAGTTGAAGAGATAAAGGGCTGAAGGAGGAGGAAGTTGATAGGAAAGGACAGTGAATCCTTCCTTAGAAGTTTGCAGAGATTTAGCATGACATATTATACTTTATACTTTATACTTCATTGTCGCCAAACAATTGGTACTTGAACGTACAATCATCACAGCAATATTTGATTTTGCGCTTCCCACTCCCTGGATTACAAATATTAAATATTAAAAGTAGTAAAAATTAGTAAATATTAAAAATGTAAATTATAAATCATAAATAGAAAATGGAAAGTAAGGCAGCGCAAAAAAAAACCGAGAGGCAGGTCCGGATATTTGGAGGGTACGGCCCAGATCCGGGTCAGGATCCATTCAGCAGTCTTATCACAGTTGGAAAGAAACTGTTCCCAAATCTGACCGTACGAGTCTTCAAGCTCCTGAAGCTTCTCCCGGAGGGAAGAGGGACGAAAAGTGTGTTGGCTGGGTGGGTCATGTCCTTGATTATCCTGGCAGCACTGCTCCGACAGCGTGCGATGTAAAGTGAGTCCAAGGACGGAAGATTGGTTTGTGTGATGTGCTGTGCTGTGCCGTGTTCACAATCTTCTGCAGCTTCTTTCAGTCTTGGACAGGACAGCTTCCATACCAGGTTGTGATGCACACTAGAAGAATGCTTTCTACGATGCCTCCATAAAAATTAGTGAGGGTTTTAGGGGACAGGCCAAATTTCTTTAGTTTTCCCAGGAAGTAAAGGCGCTGGTGGGCCTTCTTGGCAGTGAAGGAGTCTAGTGTTATGACAAATTTCCATAGATGTGTTGTCATGTCAAGTCAAGTTTTTGACATTTAACTATATACATGTAACTAACGTATATAACCATATAATGTATAGAGAAATGAGATGCTTCTCCGGACCAGGGTGTAAAGCACAGTAGTACACACAACACACGATAACTTACGAAGGTAAGGATAATACCTACAGATGAATCGCACATAAATAACAAAGTAAAGTGCATTAATATTAAATATTGTCAGGTACAGAACAGATTAATCTGTGATACTTTGAATGTGATGCGGCAGGGAGCTCAGAAGCCTAATGGCCTGAGGGAAGAAACTATTTCTCATCCTGTTCTTGTCTTTATGCATTGGAGTCTCCTGCCTGATGGTAGAAAGTCAAAGAGGATGCTGGATGGATGGGTGGGATCCTTGATAATACTAAGGCCCCTGCGTACACAGCGCTCCTGATAAATGTCCCCGATGGACGGTAGGGAGACCCCTATGATCCTCTCGGCCGTTCTCACAGTCCTTTGTAGGGACTTCCGGCCCGATGCTCGGCTGCTCCCAGACCAGATGGAGATGTAACTTGTCAGAACGCTCTCAATGGTGCTCCTGTAAAACGCAGTTAAGATGGGGTGGGGAGGGGGAAGACTCACTGGCCTCAGTCTTCTCAGGAAGTGGAGGTGCTGCTGTGCCTTCTTGTTCAGGGAGGTAATATTAATGGACCAGATGAGGTCACCTGTGATGTGAAGTCCCAAGAACTTTGTGCACTTAACTCTCTCTACGGAGGAGCCATGTATTCACAGAGGGGTATGGTTTGACCACACCTTCCTGAAGTCCACAATGATTCCCTTTGTCTTCTCCACATTCAGGCTTGGGTTGTTCTTCTCACACCAATCCACCAGCCGCTCCACTTCCTTCTATACTCCATCTCATCATCGTTCTTGATAAGGCCAACCACTGTTGTGTCATCCACAAACTTGACGACACGGTTTGTGCTGGATCCCGTGACACTGTCATACGTCAGCAATGTGAACAGCAGCGGGCTGAGCGCACAGCGCTGGGGAGAGCCAGAGCTCAGCGTAACGGGACGAGCGACGTTGCTGCCCACACGGACTGACTATGGCCTTACTGTTGCGAAGTCCAGTATCCAATTGCAGGGGGAGGTGTTGAGACCCAGCGAGGACAGTTTCCTCACCAGCTTCTGGGATATGGTGTTAAACGCCCATCTGAAGTCTATAAACAGCAGTCTGGTACATGAGACCCCATTTTCCAGGTGGGACAAGACAGGGTGGAGGGCAGAGGCTATTGCATCATCAATGGATTGATTTGAGCCTGATGATTTCATTCGTAAGGCCAGTGATGTTGTGGAGATGGAACTGGACTCTCTGACGGTTGTGTCTGAAAAGAGGTTGCTGTCCAAGTTGCATTCCATCATGGACAATGTGTCCCATCCACTACATAATGTACTGGTTGGGCACAGGAGTACATTCAGCCAGAGACTCATTCCACCGAGATGCAACACTGAGTGTCATAGGAAGTCATTCCTGCCTGTGGCCATCAAACTTTACAACTCCTCCCTTGGAGGGTCAGATGCCCTAAGCCAATAGGCTGGTCCTGGACTTATTTCCTGGCATAATTTACATATTATTATTTAATTATTTATGGTTTTATTACTATTTAATTATTTATGGTGCAACTGTAACGAAAACCAATTTCCCCCGGGATCAATAAAGTATGACTATGACTATGAGCGATAAGCGAACTGGAAGGGGTCCAATATAGCCAGGAGAAAGACTTTACTGAGCTCCATGACCAGCCAATCAGAGCATTTCATAATGGTTGATGTCACTGCCACCGGACAATAACTATTTGGGCAGTTTACTGTCACCTTCTTTGGCACTGGGATGATCGTTGCTGCCTTGAAAACCGAGGGGACAATAAGACTGTTTCAGTGGAAAGTATATTGTAGTGTTTACGGCCCAGTCCATTACGGGTAAAGCCCTCCCCACCATTGAGCACATCTACATGGAGCGCTGTCACAGGAAAGCAGCATCCATCATCAGGGACCCCCACCACACAGAACCTGCTGTCTTCTCGCCGCTGCCATCAGGAAGAAAGTACAGGAGCCTCAGGACTCACACCACCAGGTTCAGGAACAGTTACTACCCCTCAACCATCAGGCTCTTGAACAAGTGAGGGTAACTTCACTCAACTTCACTGTCCCACAACTTATGGACTTACTTAAGGGCTCTTCATCTCATGTTACCGATTTTTTTTCTCTTTTGCATTTTCAGTTTGCTGTCTTTCGCACATTGGTTGTTGGTCCGCCCTGTTGGGTATGGTCTTTCATTGATTCTATGCACGGTTATGGACTTACTGGGTATGCCTGCAAGAAAATTAATCTCAGTGACATATGTGTACTTTGATAATAAATTTATTTTGAACTTTGAACCTTGGATCATGGAAGAAAGGGAAGGAGGAGGGTCACCAAGGGGAGGTGATAGGCAGGTGAGAAGAAGAGAAGGGGTAGAGGGGAGGGGAAGCCAGAGAGGAGAATGGAAAAAGACAGAAGGGGGAGGGGAGAAATTTTAAAATATAAGAAAGTTTAAAAATAAAATTGATGTTCATGCTATCAGTTTGGAAGATACTCAGATGGAATAAGAGGTATTGTTCCTCCAGCTTGAGTGTGGCTTAGAGGAGGCCACGGACTGACATGCCAGAATGGGAATGGGAAGTAGAATTAAAATGGGTAGCCACTGGGAAATCATGCTTGTTGCAGAGCAAGCGAAGATGCTCACAAAATCATTCCCCTAATCTACGTCTGCTCTCACTTACATAGAGGAGGCCATACCGGGAGCGCCAGGTAGAGCTCTCCGACAGATTTGCAAGTGAAGTGTTGCCTCACTTGGAAGGAACGGAAGAAAATCATTGATCTACACCTGCGACCTGCTCGTTACTGCAAATATCTAATCAGCCAGTCAGGTGGCAGCAACTCAATGCATAACAGCATTCAGACATGGTCAAGAGGTTCAGTTCAAACATCAGAATGGGGGAAGAAACGTGATCCAAGTGATTTTGACTGTGGAGTGATTATTGGTGCCAGATGGGGCGGTTTGAATATCTCAGAAACTGCTGATCTCCTGGGATTTTCATGCACAGCACTCTCTAGAGTTGACAGAGAATGGTGCAAAAACCAAAAAAAAACATCTAATGAGCGGCAGATCTGAGGGTGAAAATGCCTTGTTAATGAGAGAGGTCAGAAAATGGCCAAAATAGTTCAAGCTGACAGGAAGGTGACAGCAACTCAAATAACCACCCGTTACAACAGCATCTCTGAACGCACAATACATCAAAGTGGATGGGCTTCAGGAGCAAAAGGCCATGAACACACACTCAGTGGCCACTTTATTAGGTACAGGAGGTACCTAGTGAAGTGGCCACTGAGTGATGTTAAGTTCGCTAACTTTAACTAAAGAGGCAGTGGGAACTCTGAGTGAACGAGAGAAGAGAGAAATCATTAACATAAGAGATTGTGCAGAAGGTGGAAATCCAAAGCAACACACACAAAATGCTGGAGGAACTCAACAATTTAGGCAGCATCTATGGAGAGGAATAAACAGTCTACATTTTGAACCAAGATGGAATAAGACGCGTTGTTCCTCCAACACGAGGCACGACCTGCCTTTGGCAAAGCTATGCTGACTATTCCTAATCATATTATGCCTCTCCAAATGTTCATAAATCCTGCCTCTCAGGATCTTCTCCATCGACTTACCAACCACTGAAGTAAGACTCACTGGTCTATAATTTTCTGGGCTATCTCTACTCCCTTTCTTGAATAAGGGAACAACATCTGCAACTCCCCAATCCTCTGCAACCTCTCCCATCCTCATTGATGATGCAAAGATCATCACCAGAGGCTCAGCAATCTCCTCCTTCGCCTCCCACAGTAGCCTGGGGTACATCTCGTCCGGTCCCGGAGACTTAACTAACTTGATGCTTCCCAAAAGCTCCAGCACATCCTCTTTCTTAATATCTACATGCTCAAGCTTTTCAGTCCACTGTAACTTATCCCTACAATCACCAAGATCCTTTTCTGCAGTGAATACTGAAGCAAAGTAGTCATTAACAACCTCTGCTATCTCCTCTGGTTCCATACACACTCTTCCACTGGCACACTTGATTGGTCCTATTCTCTCATGTCTTATCCTCTTGCTCTTCACATACTGTAGAATGCCTTGGGGTTTTCTTTAATCCTGTCTGCCAAGGCCCTCCCACGGCCCCTTCCGGCTCTCCTAATTTCTTTCTAAAGCTCCTTCCTGCTAGCCTTATAATCTTCTAGATCTCTATCATTACCTAATTTTTTGAACTTTTTGTAAGCTCTTCTTTTCTTCTTGACTAGATTTATAACAGCCTTTGTACACCACAGTTCCTGTACCCTACCATCCTTTCCGTCTCATTGGAATGTACCTATGCAGAACTCCACGCAAATATCCCCTGAACATTTGCCACATTTCTTCCGTTCATTTCCCTGAGAACATCTGTTCCCAATTTATCCTTCATATGCATGAGGAGTAAAAATCTTTACGTTTCATCTCCGTCTAAATGTGTAATGAGCTATTATAGTAATTTATAATAAATATTATGTATTATGTACAACAGGATAGTCAATATAACATAGAAATACAACTGTGTCAACATGAATTAATCAGTCTGATGGCCTGGTGGAAGAAGCTGTCCCGGAGCCTGTTGGTCCTGGCTGTTACGCTGTGGTACCGTTTCCCGGATGGTAGCAGCTGGAACAGTTTGTGGTTGGGGTGACTCGGGTCCCCAATGATCCTTCGGGCCCTTTTTACGCACCTGTCTTTGTAAATGTCCTGAATAGTGGGAAGTTCACATCGACAGATGCGCTGGGCTGTCCGCACCACTCTCTGCAGAGTCCTGCGTTTGAGGGAAATACAGTTCCCATACCAGGCAGTGATACATATATAAAGTTAAAATAACACATTCAGATACGTAAAGAGAGGGCAGTTGTATTCCTGGAGTCAGTAAAGGTTGGTGGGGTTGACAGAAATGGGTAAAATAGTTAATCCTATACAGTTTATGAACTTAAAATGAGATGAATTACAAGTTGCACTATGAAGATAATTTAGAACAGAAACCATCTCATTATTTCAGTGAAACAAAACTGCAATTTTGATCCAAATCAGAAATTTCCTTCAAGAATTGCGCCCACACTGAAGAACTCATTGGCACGTACACGGCAACTTCAACCAACAAACTGCCCTCTGTATCACCATAGAATAGGACTCGCTTCTAAATTCAGACGGAAATCCAAGTACTGCCATGCAACGTGTTTCTTTTCACCTTGATATCTGGGTATTCATGAGATGCAAAGACTGCACTAGAAGTTTTGATGGAGGTGTCAGGGATTACCGGGAGTAGTGGAATTATGTGAATGTAGCAGATATTAATTCAAACAAGAACCAGTTTTAGGGCGGTGATGTAAATTGCAAGCAGTTATCAGTTGAAGTACAAAGGACAGCTTTGCAAACAAACGGCACCTTCTGCAGAGCACAGACTGCTGGCTCACTGTAGGGGGCTGGCTGCCAAGAGATATGGTTTGCAAAGTGAAGTGACAAATGAGACGTTCTCAAGCATCAACCAATGGATCAAACCAGGCCACTGTGGGCTAAGTTATTTACACCATTGTAACCATGTTCAAGGAATCTTGCAGAACCGACCAATATTGTCACTAGCACGTCAACTATGTGGGCATTACTGATCTATTCATAGTTGGGATCCTTGAGTGATTAGAGAGTCAGCCTTTGACGCTATTCTTGGGTGCCTGAGTTCTCTGTTCTCAAAGCTTTTAGACCATCTTGTGTGAATGAGTTTGTCCTAACAAAGGCGGTTGAACCTTCAGAGGTGTTTCATCAATGACAATGCGCTCTCTCTGTAAATATATACCTACTTCAAAGGAACCGTTTGTTTGACAAAATATTGAAGACAGCAATGTCATTGCTGCTTTTGAAATGGTGTTGAATCACCTACTGTCGGCCCATGGCCTCACTTAGTGTGGAGGAGTAACACCTTATATTCCTTCTGGGTAACCCCCAACCTGACAGCATGAATATCAATGTCTCCTTCCAGTTAACAATATGTTACCTCTCCCCTCTTCCTCTATTCCCCACTCTGGCCTTTTACCTCTTTGCACCTGCCTATCACTCCCACTTGGTATTATGGCATCTTCCCCCTTCCTTCTCAGTCCTGAAGAAGGATCCCGAAAATGTCGACCACTTATTCTTTTCCATAAATGCTGCTTGCCCTGCTGAGCTCCTCCAGCATTTTTTGCGTGCGCTGCTTTGCATTTCCAGCATCTTGCAGACTTGCTCGTGTTTATGACCCTACTGATACCATTGTCCTCAAGAGTATGAAAGCTTGCTGTATTTTGATTTTGGGAGACTTTACCAAGAGTGCCTCCAAGGGAATGCCTGTCAGTCGTGATGAGTAAAGACTTTCGCATCCACCAACTTCTCCAATCTCTCCAGTGGCTTCGTTCACGGTCACAACAGTGGTTTGGCATGAGTGAAGCATACAAGTGGAACATGAAAATATTTTGTAAGAAGCAGACATCGGATAGTCCACATCAGACACAGAATCAGGTTTAGTATCACCGGCGTTTGGCGTGAAATTTGTTGCCTTGCAGCAGAAGTACAATGCAGTACATAACAACAGAGAAAAACATGAATCACAGTAAGTGCATGTATATTAAACGTATAAAGTTCTAAAGGGATTGGACAGGCTAGATGCAGGAAGATTGTTCCCAATGTTGGGGAAGTCCAGAATGAGGGGTCACAGTTTGAGGATAAAGGGGAAGCCTTTTAGGACCGAGATGAGGAAAAACTTCTTCACACAGAGAGTGGTGAATCTGTGGAATTCTCTGCCACAGGAAACAGTTGAGGCCAGTTCATTGGCTATATTTAAGAGGGAGTTAGATATGGCCCCTGTGGCTAAAGGGATCGGGGGGGTATGGAGAGAAGGCAGGTACAGGGTTCTGAGTTGGATGATCAGCCATGATCGTACTGAATGGCGGTGCAGGCTCGAAGGGCCGAATGGCCTACTCCTGCACCTATTTTCTATGTTTCAATGTTTCTACTAAATAGTAGTGCAAAAGTGCAAATAAACAAAGTAGTGAGGTAGCATTCATGGGTTCGATGTCCATCCAGAAATGGGACGGCAGAGGGGAAGAAGCTGTTCCTGAGTTGTTGAGTGTGTGCCTTCAGGCTCCTGATGGCAGCAATGAGAAGAGTTTATGTCCTGGGTGATGAGGGTCCTTAATGAAGGGCGCCACCTTTTTGAAGCATCACTCCTTGAAGATGTCCTGGATACCAAGGAGGCCAGTGCCCATTTTTTTTTTCCCCCTTTTAGTCTAGCTCATGCCCCCTTCCTTTCCAGTCTTGATGAAGGATCTCGGTCAAAACAAACTGACTGTGGAATGACTAAAAAAAAATGAATAATGATAATAATAAATATGTAATAAATAACACTGAGAACATGAGTTGTAGAGCCCTTGAAAGTGAGTCCATAGGTTGCGGAATCAGTTCAGAGTTGAGGTGAGTGAAGTTATCCACGCTGGTTCAGGAGCCTGACTGTTGAAGGATAATAACTCTTCCTGAACCTGGGGGTGTGGGACCTACAGCTCCTGTACCTCCTTCCCGATGACAGCAATGAGAAGAGAGCATGGCCTGGATGGTGGGGGTCCCTGATGATGGATGCTGCTAATGTCTATTTCACTTTCTGTTTGTACTGTTATTGATACATATATATATTTGAGATAATTCTCCTCTTGTTTGTATATATGCTCTTTCTAAATCAATAAAAAGATTAATAAAGAAAGAAAGATGCTGCTTTCTTATGGCAGCACTCCTTATAGATGTGCTCAATGGGTGGGGAGGGCTTTGCCTGTGATCATAACTTTTTGTAGGCTTTTCTGTTCACGGGCATTGGTGTTTCCATACCTGGCCATGAATGCAACCAGTCAGGATACTCTCCATCATCCATCTACAGAAGTTTGTCAAAGTTTTAGACGTCATGCCAAATCTGTGCAAACTTCTAAGGAAGTAGAGGCGCTGCCGTGTCTGGTTCACAATGGTCCTTAAGGCAGATCCTCTGAA
Source organism: Mobula hypostoma (assembly GCF_963921235.1). NCBI lineage: Eukaryota > Metazoa > Chordata > Chondrichthyes > Myliobatiformes > Myliobatidae > Mobula > Mobula hypostoma. The sequence goes on along the minus strand of NC_086126.1, from coordinate 8,158,779 downwards.
ATGATAATGCCAAGGAAGTTAAAGTCACCGATCCTCTCTGTCTCCAATCCCCTGATGAGGACTGGCTCATGGATCTCCTGTGTCCTTCTGCTGCGGCCAATAATCGGCCCTTTGGTTTTGCTGGCAGAGTGAGAGGTTATCGTTGTGCCACCATTCAAGCAGATGCCAACATATTGGGTTTCTTTCCACATGGTTCACTTGACACCTTCTCAAATGCTTCGGCCAAGTCTGATTTGAAGTCCTACAATGGAAATTAAGTGCCCTCACTAAAGGAACTTGGGTGCTGATGGATCAACAATTACATGATGACCTTCGTTTCTCTTCTTGGACAGACAATGTGGAGGATACCTTGAGAACCAATCATTATCAAATGTGATCAAGTAAATGAAAACAACACAAAAAAAACTTAGTGAAGATCACATGGCTACTGTGTCAGTAAAGTTATTAGTTATCTGCTCTCAGCCCCGGTTCTATTTTTTCATCTGGTCCTCTTAACACCAAATCCTTTCACAATATTAGCTTTGATTATACTTCAGAAAGCATTTTCTGGGGCAGAAAGGGAAAAGGTCAGTAGCCAGAGGATACAGAGATCTTTAAATCAAGTGAAGTCAAGTTTATTGTCATTTAACTATATACATGCATTTTGTCAAATGAGACAACGTTTCTCCAGACCGGGGTGTAAAGCACAGTCGTACACAAAAAAACATACTAAATTAGGAAAGTAAGAATTAAATCTAAAAATGAATTATGCATCGATAAACAAAGTAAAGTGCACAAATTAAATATTGTCAAGAACAGAACAAATTATCTGGTGACACTTCGAATACGATGCGGCAGGAAGTTCAGAAGCCTAATAGCCCGGGGGAAGAAACTGTTTCCCATCCTGACCGTTCTTGTCTTTATGCATCGGAGTCTCCTGCCTGATGGTAGAAAGTCAAAGAGGATGCTGGATGGATGGGTGGGATCCTTGATAATACTAAGGGCCCCGCGTACGCAGCGCTCCTGATAAATGTCCCCGATGGATGGTTGGGAGACCCCTATGATCCTCTCAGCCATTTGAACAGTCCTTTGTAGGGACTTCTGGTCCGATGCTCGGCTGCTCCCATCCCAGATGGGGTTGCAGCTTGCCAGGACGCCCTCAATGGTGCTCCTGTAAAATTCAGTTAAGATGGGGTGGGCGGAGGGGGAGCCTCACTTGCCTCAGTCTCCTCAAGAAGTGGAGGCAGCGCTGTGCCTTCTTGTTATTGAGGGACAGGTGAGGTCGTCCGTGACATGAACCCCCAGGAACGTGGTGCACTGAACTCTCTCCATGTATGCTCAGAGAGGGACAGACCTCATTAGGATGAACGTTCAACAAAACAGAGACAATAGAGGCATCAGCACATCCACTCTGAGATTACTGTCCTCCTTCAGTCCCAGTCCCAGCTTCTTGTTGCTTCCCAATTTAATTATTCAGTTACTGACTGCTGAGCCTTCATCTGCTGAATGCCAGAATTCTGGAAACCGTCCCTAAATCTCTGCATCTCGACCTTGCTTTTATTTACGACATGCTAGAGGCAGGAAACATGTTCCCGATGTTGGGGGAGTCCAGAACCAGAGGCCACAGTTTGAGAATAAGGGGTAGACCATTTAGAACGGAGTTGAGGAAAAACCTTTTCACCCAGAGAGTTGCAGATCTGTGGAATGCTCTGCCTCAGAAGGCAGTGGAGGCCAATTCTCTGGATGCTTTCAAGAAAGAGTTAGATAGAGCTCTTAATGATAGCAGAGTCAAAGGATATGGGGAGAAGGCTGGAACGGGGTACTGATTGTGGATGATCAGCCATGATCACAGTGAATGGTGGTGCTGGCTCAAGGGGCCGAATGGCCTACGCCTGCACCTATTGTCTGTTGTCTATTGTTTATTGTCTCTCCAAGATCCTATTGAATGCCACTAGCATATTTACCCACCACTGCCCAAAGCAGGACATTCCAGACACCCACCACTCTCTGTGTAAATCTCCTCCATCTCCTCTGAACTTCCTCCTTCTCACCTAAAATGCATGGCCTCTTGTATTAGACAATTCAACTCTGGGGAAATGATACTTCCTGCCTACTGTATCTCTGCCTCTCATGATCTCATAAACCTCTATCAGATCTCCACTCACCTTCCACTACTCCATAGGGGAAAAACAACCCAAGTTTTCTAACCATTGGTTGATAATATGGATAACTAGATCACCAAATTTTCAGATGACACCAAGATTGGGGGTGTAATGGACAGCAAGGAAGGCCATCATGGCTTGTAGCGGGATCTGGACCTGCTAGAACAATGGCAGATGGAATTTAATGCAGGCAAGTGCGAGGTGTCATACTTCAGTAGGACTAACCAGGTTAGGACCAACAATGGATGGTAGGGCACTGAGGAGTGAGATAGAACAAAAGGATCTGGGAATACAGGTCCATAATTCATTGAAAGTGCAGGCACAGGTAGATAAGGCCGTAAAGAAATATTTTGGCACATTGGCCTTCATAAATCAAAGTCCTGAATAGAGGAGATGGGATGTTATGTTGAAGTTGTATAAGATGTAGGTGAGGCCTAATTTGGAGTATTGTGTGCAGTTTAGGTCACCTACCTACAGGAAAGTACAGAGAAAATTCACAAGGATGTTGCCAGGACTGGAAAACCTGAGTTACAAGGGAAGATTGAATAGGTCGAGACTTTATTCTTTAGAATGTAGAAGACAGAAGAGATTTTATAGAGGTATACAAAATTATGAGGGGTATAGATAGGGTAAATGCAAGCAGGCTTTTTCCACAGAGGTTGGGTGGGGCTACAGTCAGAGGTCATGGGTTAAGGGTGAAAGATGAAAAGTTTAAGGGGAACACAGGGGTGAGGAACCTCTTCACTCAGAGGATCATGAGAGTGGGGAATGAGCTGCCAGCTCAAGTGGTGGATGTGAACTCAATTTCAATGCTTAAGAGAAGTTTGGATCGGTACGTGGATGGGAGAGGTGTGGAGGGCTATGGTCCTGGTGCAGGTCGATGGGCTGAAAGGCCTGTTTCTATGCTGTACTTTTCTATGACTATGACCCTTTGACTCTCTTTAAGTACATGCCCTCTAATCCAAGCAGCATCTTGGCAAACACCTTCTCCACCCTCTCCAAAGCCTCAACATCATTTCAGTAATGGGACAACCAGAACTGAACACAGTACTCCACACGCAGCCCGACCGGAGTTTTATAAAGCTGCGACATAACTTGCTGACCTGATTCCTCGAATTATAAAGGCAATATGCCCTCTTTACCATCCTATCAATATGTGCATGGCCACGTTCAGAGTGCTATTGACTTAGACCCCAGCATTCCCTTGCACGTCAATACTGTTCAGGGTCTTGCAGTAACAGTGTACTGTCTTTACATTTGATCTCCCAGAGTGCAACACTTCACATTTGGCCAAGTTAAACTGTATCTGCCATTTCTCTGCCCATATCTGCAATTGATCTCTACTCTGCTGTATCCTCTGCCAGTCTTCTACGCTACCCATGACACTAGTAATCTTGGTATTTCCTGCAAAATTACTGACTCACCCATCTACGTTCTCATCTTGAAATATGAGAGATTGCCACAAAAACGTCACCTATGACTTAAATAAGTCAAGTTTATTGTCATTTAATTATATACATGTGTACCACCAAGCGAGACAATGGTTGTAAAGCACCACAGCACACATAACAACTCAGGAAAGTAAGAATTACATCTACAAATGAATTAGCATGAATAAACAAACAAGTGCATAAATTAAATATTGCAAGATAAAGAACAGATTATCCAGTGACACTTCAAATGCGATGCGGCAGGGATTTCAGAAGCCTGACGGCCTGAGGGTAGAAACTGTTTCCCATCCTGACCGTTCTTGTCTTTATGCATCGGAGTCTCCTGCCTGATGGTAGGAAGTCAAAGAGGATGCTGGATGGATGGGTGGGATCCTTGATAATACTGAGGGCCCTGCGTACGCAGCACTCCTGATAAATGTCCCCAATGGACGGTAGGGAGACTCCTATGATCCTCTCGGCTGTTCTCACAGTCCTTTGCAGGGACTTCCGGTCTGATGCTCGGCTGCTCCCAGACCAGATGGAGAAGCAGCTTGTCAGGACACTCTCCATGGTGGTCCGGTAAAACACCGTCAAGATCAGTGGGGAGGAAGCGGGGGGTGTCAGCATGGCACGCCTCAATATCCTCAGGAAGTGGAGGTGCTGGTTTTCAGAATGTGGCAGAGTGCAAGTCCACCTGGAAAGGTTCAAATGAACAATTCTAGAAGGGCGACTACAAACTTGGGAGGTTTCAACATGCTTAAGGGCTCTTAAAAAAAATCCGGGAGAGGGAAGTCGTGGGTGGAGCAGTCATTTCAAAGGCAAGAGGCTGAGAAAGTTCCTTTCAATGAAAGGTGGAAGGCAGCTCACAGAGAACAGAACTATCAGCAGTACCACCCAACATGAGAACTGGAAAGGAAAGTTAGGAGTCAGCCGTTTGGACCACAAGACCATAAGATATTGGAGCAGAAGTAGGTCATTCGGCCCATCGAGTAGTTTAGTGGGAGTAGAGTTGAGGAAACAGGTATTGGTTCTCATGGGAAATGAGAGAACATGCATAAAGATGAGTTCAAGGATACAGTTGGACAGAATTTTTGATCTGGTGGGCTGGAGGAAATGAGCAAAGTGACAGAGACAACTTTAATAGAAAAGAGACCAATAAGCACCTGTTATTTATTGTTAGAGGCAAAGGTGGAGGCGACAGAAGGCAGGAGTAAAAAAGATCATTTGTGGCGGTTATTCGCAACGTTAAAACAGGAGGTCCTGCAGATGCTGGAGATCCAGAGCAACACATGCAAAACGATGAGGGAACTCAACAGGTCAGGCAGCATCTACGGAGGGGATTAAAAATAAATAAATAAATCGACGTTTTGGGGCGAGACAAATACCCGAATGGTCGAGCAGATCAGTGGTTGAAGAAATGAGAATGCGGGACTGATAGTTGGGTTGCAGAAATGTAGGTGGTCTGATAGGGGTTGGGGGGGTGGTGGTGGGTGCTACAGCACAGGACAGATACAAGCTGCAGAAAGTTGTAACTCAGTCAGGTCTATCATGTGCACCAGCCTCCAGGACATCTGATAGGAGCAATGCATCGAAAAGGCAGCGTCCATCATTAAGGGCCCCCATCACCCAGCGCATGCCCTCTTCTCATTGCTACCATCAGGAAAGAGGTACAGGAGCCTGAAGACACACACTCAACGATCTAGGAACAGCTTCTTCCCCTCTGCCATCAGATTTCTGAATGGACATTGAACTCATGAACACTACCTCACTGCCGCAAAATAAATTTCACGACATGTGCTGGTGGCATTCAACCCGATTCTGATGTCGAAAATGCAGATTTAACTGAGTTGAGGAGGAGTTTCTCAGAGGAGTGTAGACAGAGAATTATGGAGTTATGGGGGGATAAACAAGGACATTTCAGGATGGATGACCTGTTAGAAGATGAAACGTTTATAAAGGGTCTAAGGTCAGAGATGCACTGCGGCTTAGATAGCGAATGTCAGAACCTTGAAGGCTGACAACACAATTATAGAAATGTATTTTTTTTAGATTATGAGGACACCCCGTCCTCATTTATTGTCATTTAGAAATGCATGCATGCATTAAGAAATGATACAATGTTCCTCCAGAGTGATATCACAAAAAAAAAGGACAAACCAAAGACTAACACTGACAAGACCACATAATTATAACATATAGTTACAGCAGTGCAAAGCAATACCATAATTTGATAAAGAGCAGGCCATGGGCACAGTAAAAAAAAGTCTCAAAGCTCTGATCGACTCCCAATAGCCCCGATAGCTTTCGGCAGAAGGGAGAAATTCTCCCTGCCATAAACCTCCAGGCACCGACAACTGTCGATGCATTAGAAGTACCCGACCACAGCCGACACTGAGTCCGTCTGAAAACTTCGAGCCTCCGACCAGCCCTTCAACACCGAGCACCATCTCTGCCGAGCGCTTCGACCCCGCCCCAGCCGCCGAGCAACAAGCAAAGCCGAGGACTCGGGGCCTTCCTCTCCGGAGATTCTGGATCACACAGTAGCAGCGGCGGCAAAAAAGGCATTTCAGAAGCTTCTCCAGATGTTCCTCCGTTCTCTCATGTCCTTCTCCATCAAATCAGGATTGTGCACGACACCCTACTTGACAGATAACAGACATCACCACCGGAATGGCCGTGCAAGCTGCGTCATGCCGCCATCTTCTCCTCCTCCCATCTCAACTTACGCACAAATTTTTGGGTGAGGGAGGGGTTGGGGGGGGTTTGATGTTATTGTCGCTGTTTTTTTTTGCATGGGGGGATTTGGGGGTTAGGATTTTGATGTGTTAGTTGTTGTGTCTGGGTGGACAATCTGTGAGATTTTGTGTGAGGGAGGGGTTGGGTAGTTTTATTTTGTGCCTTTTTTTTCTTTTCCATGCGGGGGTGGGGAGGGTGAAAAAGGGTTGATGACTTTTTATCCAACGGCTGCCGTGGTTTTCTTATATTTCATGGCTATCTGGAGAAGACGAATCTCAAAGTTGTATTCTGCAGAGATACTTTGATAACAAGATTAACCTTTGAACCTTTAACTAACAATGATAATTGCATCCACGTGCGAAGCGGCTGTCCTCCACGTATCCGTCTCTTCTTTGAAGCTTTCATAGTATTTCCTGTGCCCTGTGGTCACAGGATATCCATCTTGACAACCTTTGTCCTTCTCCTTGAAGGAGTTGAGTTAAAAAAAAACATGGAAGCTGGCTCCCTCCCGGAGTGGAATTCAATACCTGCCAGAATCTGCTGCAGCACAGTGTGCATCCTCTTTAAGTATGAAAGCCGGATTTAAGTAGAGCAGGGTAACTCGATATGGTGCTTGCTGCTCACAGATTCAGGCAACCTTCTAAGGCGTTAGGACTGAAAAGCACAGCGAGCTCTGCCTACATGCAGCCCTCCTGCAAGTGATCTGCCAAGATCAGAGGCAGCGGACACAAGTTAATTGTGCATCACGAAGTTGGTGCTCAAATGCTCGTTTCCAGGGTCTCATTTTCATTTAGTCCCTATTATACTGTAGTTGGGTGGTGGGGTGGAGATCTGTCTCAACCAAAGGCACTTCTTCCCTCCGCTAGCCTGCAGGTCACCCTTGGGCAAGGTGGAGCCCCTCCGAACCCGTGGAAGCAGGTGGTGGATGGTCGAATGAGCAGCCAGTGCGTATCACAAGTCCTGGTTATGAGACCACTGACGCCAGGCTAGACAATCTCTGAAGAGTGTTGATAATGTCTGGGGTCACCCGACTTGTGAAGACACTGCCCAGAAGAAGGCGATGGCAAACCACTTCTGTAGAAGAATTTGCCAAGAGCAATCATGGTCATGAGACCATGATGGCCAACGTTATACGACACAGCACATAATGATGATGTCATACGACACAGCACATAATGAAGATGTCATATGACACAGCACGTAATGATGATGTCATACGACACAGCACATAAATATGATGTCATACGACACAGCACATGATGATGATACTGTTGAAGTAAGGACAAAGAGGTAACGTTACACACAATAACACATCTTGTATTACTAATTTGCACAGCGGACCAGAAGAGAAATTGTCCTGTCTGTGTGTGTGTGTGTGTGTGCGTGCATGTGCGCACATATGCAGGCGGCCAGCCGGCTGAAAGGGGAGCAGGGGTTGGAGATTCGAAGATTCAAAGCGCGTTCATTATCAAAGGATATACAAATTATACAAATCCGCTCGACGCTTGGAAGGATCAAACCTTGCACCCGGCTTAGGTGGACGGGCATCGTAACTCCTCCACCGACTCCTCTCCAAATCGCTCACTCCATCTCCGACAGCGACACAAATTCCCTCTGCTACTACGCTGAGCCTCGCAATGCCCCAGCACGGCTTGTCACCCGAAGTGGCCTCGCCTCTGCCCGCCTCCTCACTGTCTGTGGCAATAGTTCACCACAATTTCAATGCGTTTGGCACTTACATAGAAAGAGAAGCTTATTTTCAAGGACAAAAAGGGTCGAGAAAGCTAAAAGTGGAGTCGTTGATGCTACAGGCTTCAGGGAAAAAAAGCACCCTGGATCAGGACTTTATGAAGCAGTAGTGAATAGCCTAGATCTTTTTTAAATAATCGCAGCTCACTCTGAAAAGAAGAAATCACATCATGGGTGACCTTTGCAAAAAGATTCACAACCTGGACCCACTGCAACTTGCCTATCGCCATAACAGGTCAACAGGCAGACGCAATCTCAATGGCTCTTCACGCGGCCTTAGACCACTTGGGCAATACAAATACCTATGTCAGGATGCTGTTCATCGATTATAGCTCAGCATTTAACACCATCATTCCCACAATCCTGATTGATAAGTTACAGATCCTGGGCCTCTGTACCTCCCTCCGCAATTGGATCCTCGACTTCCTAACCACAAGACCACAATCTGTACTGATTGATGATAACATATCCTCCTCGCTGACGATCAACACTGATGCACCTCAGGGGTGTGTGCTTAGCCCACTGCTCGACTCTCTCTACACCCGTGACTGTGTGGCTTGGCACGGCTCAAATACCATCTATAAATTTGCTGAAGATACAACCATCGTTGGTAGAATCTCAGGTGGTGACGAGAGGGCGTACAGGAGCAAGATATGCCAACTAGTGGAGTGGTGTCACAGCAACAACCTGGCACTCAACGTCAGTAAGATGAAAGAACTGATTGTGGACTTCAGGAAGGGTAAGACGAAGGAACACATACCAATCCTCATCGAGGGATCAGAAGTGGAGAGAGTGAGCAGTTTCAAGTTCCTGGGTGTCAAGATCTCTGAGGACCTAACCTGGTCCCAACATATCGATGCAGCTATAAAGAAGGCAAGACATCGACTGTATTCATTAGGAGTTTGAAGAGATTTGGTATTTCAACAAAAACACTCAAAAACTTCTACAGATGTACCATGGAGAGCATTCTGACAGGCTGCATCACCGTCTGGTATGGGGGGGGGGCGGGGGGGAGCTACTGTACAAGACCAAAAGAAGCTGCAGAGGGTTGTAAATTTAGTCGGCTCCATCTTGGGTACTAGCCTACAAAGTACCCAGGACATCTTCAGGAAGCGGTGTCTCAGAAAGGCAGCGTCCATTATTAAAGGACCTCCAGCACCCAGGACATGCCCTCTTCTCATTGTTACCATCAGGAAGGAGGTACAGAAGCCTGAAGGCACACACTTAGTGATTCGGGAACAGCTTCTTCCCCTCTGCCATCCGATTCCTAAATAGACATTGAACCCATGAACACTACCTCACTTTTTTAGTATATATTATTTTTGTTTTTCTGCACGATTTTTAATCTATTCAATATACATACCGTAATTGGCTTATTTATTATTACTATTTTTTCTTTTCTTCTTGCATTGCATTGAACTGCTGCGGCTAAGTTAACAAATTTCACGACACATGCCGGTGACAATAAACCTGATTCTGATTCTGACCTTTGCCGTTAAAAATAGGAAGAAAAGACTTGCTTGCCATCAGCTCATCATCATCAGCGATCCAAATCTAATTGTCAAATAAACTTGAAAAATATACTCTTATTTCTCAAGTACGAGAAAACCTGCAGATGCAGGAAAGGCGAAGCAACACACACAAAGTGCTGGAGGAACTCAGCAGGCCAGGCAGCATCTGTGGGAAAGTGTTCGCAGTAGACATTTCAGGCTGAGACCCTTCATCGGGACTGAGAAGGGTCTCGGCACGAAACATCGACTGTTTACTCTTTTCCAGAGGTGCTGCCTGGCCTGCTGAGCTCCAGCATTTTACGCGTGTTGCTTTCATCCACTCGGGGTCTTCACAATTCCCTCCGGCCTTCCCCTCACTGAGGCAGAACGTTCTGTCCACAGTACTGCCCGCAGCTCAGTGAGTTTTGCGTCTGGCAGGATGCTGAGTTTTCCTTCCATCGCCTCCGACTCCATGCCTACATCGTTGGCAAGGGCTCGCCAGCTCACACTGATGACCCCCTCTCCTCCTCCTCTTCCCGGACACCCAGTTCTGGACTTTTTTTTTTTAAATCAGTAACTGCTGGCCTAGACATCAACCATCTCTACTTTAACACTTCTCTCTCTAATTCTAACCTCACTCAGTCCTGGTGAGGGGTCTCAGCCTGTAACATTGACCACAGATGCTGCCTGACCTGCCAAGTTCCTCCAGCATTTTGTGTGTGTTTCTCTTATTTCTATCGTTTTAATGGAATTATCAAATGAATTGGTTAATGGCCATTCTAGAATGGTGTGGGGTGGGCGGGTGGTGGAATTGATATAACTGCTATTATTTCCCCACAAATGCAAAGCCGTGGGAGAAGTGAAAATTCTAATGCATAATATTCCAAAAATAACCTCTAACCTCTTCATCTTAGAAGTTGTTTTGCAATGGGAAGCACGTCAGCAAAAAAGCATCGTTCATCATTTTCTTTTTAATTTTAGGTACAGAATCCCAAAGAGCTTAGCCAAAACAAAATCTGGTGATGTAATTTGTGTAGGTGTCACATATTTCTCCGAAGTATTCTGGTCCCTCGATCCCCATCTTTCTGAATTTAATTAGGAGGCAGAGCTTTCGGTGACCAAGGTAACAAATATGCAATAGAATTCCCCACCCCCTCCACCAACGGTAAACATGTTTTTAAGTATGCCCACAAGTTGTGATGATTGGATAATTTTGCTATCAACCGAGCCAAGACAAGTTTACATCAGCCTGCTGGCAGAGGGGACATTTATTCATGGCACCATCCTAAGGTACGCTTTCAATTGTCAATAATTCGATGGAATTACACTGGAGGTCACTTCTTTTTTAAAATAAAAGAATTCAGATCCCATAATCTGCATCATCAAAAAAGTGGGCTGAAAATGGGAGATGAATTTTAATACAGACAAGTGCGAGGTTTTGCACTTCAGTAGGACCAACCAGGGTCGGTCTTACACAGTAAACGGCAGGGCACAGAGGAGTGCGGCAGAACAAAGGGATTTGGGAATACAGATCCATAATTCATTGAAAGTGTTGTCACAGGCAGATAGGATCATAAATAACACTTTTGGCACGTTGCCCTTCATAAATCAATGTACTGAGTACAGGAGATGGGATGTTATGTTATAAGACGTTAATGAGGCTTAATTTAGAGTATTGTGTGCAGTTTTGGTCAGCTACCTACAGGAATGATTAAATAAGCTTGAAAGAGTACAGAGAAAATTTACAAGGATGTTGCCAGAACTGGAGAACCTGAGTGAGAAGGAAAGATTGAATAGGTTAGGACTGTATTCTTTAGAACGTAGAAGATTGCAAGGAGGGTTGATAGATGTGTACAAAATTATGAGGGGGTATAGATAGGGTGAATGCAAGCAGGCTTTTTCCACTGAGGTTGGGTGGGACTACAACCAGAGGTCATGGGTAAAGGTTGACAGGGGAGAAGTTTAAGGGGAACATGAGGGGAAATTTCTTCAGTCTGAGGATGATGAAAGTGTGGAATGAGCTGACAGCACAAGTGGTGCATGCGAGCTCAGTCTCAAGAGAAATTTAGATAGGTACAGGGATAGTAGGGATATGCAGGGCTATAGCCCTGGTGCAGATCGATGGGAATTTAAATGGTTTCGGCATGGATTAGATGGGCCATGAGCCTTTTCTGAGCTGTACTCTTCTATGACTCCAGTTAAAGTTCCTCTGCTCGCCTTGTTTGGCATATCAAGTTGCAAACCTTGCCATTTCTTTAGTGTTTCTGAGTCTGACTGGCTAGCTCGACCTGAACCCAGCACGGGTGGAAGGCACGCAAGGAGTCGGCCAGATTCAAACCCGGGATTTCACCCCGAAGTGCACTACCAGCCGGCCATAATAATTCAAAGGTGAGTTTTTATTTATAGAGACATTTGTATACCTCAGCAAAGAAATGCTCTTCTCTACCATCTTTGGCACTAATATTAGAAACATAGAAAATCTACAGCACAATACAGGCCCTTTGGCCCACAAAGTTGTGCCAAACATGCCCCTACCTTAGAAATTACTAGACTCCCCCATAGCCCTCTATTTTTCTAAGCTCCATGTACCTATCTAAAAGTCTCTTAAAAGACCCTATCGTATCTACCTCCACCACCATTGCCGGCAGCCCATTCCACACACTCACCACTCTCTGAGTAAAAAATTTACCCCTGGCATCTCCTCTGTACCTGCTCCCCAGCACCTTAAACCTTTGTCCTCTTGTGGCAACCATTTCAGCCCTGGGAAAAAGCCTCTGACTATCCACACGAGCAATGCCTCTCATCATCTTATACACCTCTATCAGGTCACCTCTCATCCTCTGTCGCTCCAAGGAGAAAAGGCCGAGTTCACTCAATCTGTTTTCATAAGGCATGCTCCCCAATCCAGGCAACGTCCTTGTAAATCTCCTCTGCACCCTTTCTATGGCTTCCACATCCTTCCTGTAGTGAGGCGACCAGAACTGAGCACAGTACTCCAAGTGTGGTCTGACCAGGGTCCTATATAGCTGTAACATTACCTCTCAGCTCCTAAATTCAATTTCACGATTGATGAAGGCCAATACACCATACGCCTTCTTAACCGCAGATAAAGCCTCTGACTATCCACACAATATTGTTACAACACACACCCAACCGCGCCAGGCTCGGGGTTTAGACGCTCTAAATCTAAATCTCCGGAATATGGCTAACTGGCGTGACCCCTTTAAAGACGCAGGCTCACCCTGCTAGTTGGTGGCCATGTTTTGTCACCAAGATTTTAATACTTAAAGAGCACCTGAACAGAGGTTGGGTGCTTTAACTCTCGACGCCACAGTCCAGTCGGGGGAGGGAATGCGCCTTCAAGTCAGACTGCCAACCGCCATTAAGAGTCAGAAGGAGAAGATGGCTCAGTGCTCAGTCACGAGCTCAGCTTTGGGTTTTCATCTCACGTCTAGTTTAGAACCCCGTCCTCATATCGTGTCTCGATTCTCATCTCCGAGACTCCAGCACTTAGGTCCTGACCATCCTCGCCCAGGTCTCTTGTCACAAATATATCAGAGAGGCACTGGCCTGCCAACTCTATATTTAAGACACATGCATCATGGGGGGCAGGGGGCGGGATGCCTCCCATGAGGTTAAATGATTGCACAAACATAAATATCGAACTGTTTAGCCAAGAAATGCTCTTAATTTGCAGTTTCACGAATCGTTCCTGCCACAGCACTAACTCAGCAGGAGGTAAATTCAAGAATCTGTCTAAGATTGGCCTCCAGCAAAGGAGCAGATAAATATTTAATACGTTGTTGATCGTTCTCGTGCTGTTCAGTAGCTTCACCAAATGATGACCTCCAGTCACAAACTCCTCCAACTCGAGAAGAGGCAACTATAATCCCTTTCGCAAACATTTGTGCTGTCTGAAAAGAGGATGCTGTCCAAGTTGCATGCCATCTTGGACAATGTCTCCCATCCACTACATAATGTACTGGTTGGGCACAGGAGTACATTCAGCCAGAGACTCATTCCACCGAGATGCAGCACAGAGCGTCATAGGAAGTTATTCCTGCCTGTGGCCATCAAACTTTACAACTCCTCCCTGAGCCAATAGGCTGGTCCTGGACTTATTTCCTGGCATAAATTACATATTACTATTTAACTATTTATGGTTTTATTACTATTTAATTACTGTATTTATGGTGCAACTGTACTGAAAACCAATTTCCCCTGGGATCAATAAAGTATGACTATGACTATGCTGTTTATTTTTGTATGCGTTGATGTCGGGGCAGATTGTAACATGGAAACAGCAAGTTCTTGGTCTCCCCTCTCGTTGAGGCAGGAGCGATACCTCTCTCACTCACTAGTGAGCGAGAGGACATGTCTGAGATGTCTAAGTGTTGGAACGGACAGCGGTTTTTGATGGACTCTAGTTCATGCTTTCTGGGGGCTTCGCTATCGTTCGCATGGTGGGTGGTGGGGGGGCTGATTATTTTGCTGGAGCAAGTGGGCAGGAGGGGGAGGGTTGTTGCTTCTGCTACTGCTTCTGTGTGGGAGGGGGTGGAAGGGCTTTAGGGTCGTAAAGTATTCTGTCATTCGTTCTTGGATTTTTTTTCTGTTTCGTGGACGTCTAAGAGTATGAATTTCAGGTTGTGTACTGTGTACATTCTCTGATATCAAATTGAACCAGGGATCTTATTACCACTGTTTGCTTGGACCTATGAACACCATTCCTATAAGGCAGAGATGCACAATCAGACCATTCCATCACGGCTGATTTATTATTCCTCTCAACCCCATTCTCCTGCCTTCTCCCTGACATTTGCTGCTCTCACTAAACAAGAACCTATCAACCTCTGCTTTAAATATGCCCAATGACTTGGCCTGCAGCCGTCTGTGGTAGTGAACTCCACCGATTCACCACCCTCTGGCAGAAGAAATTCCTCCTCACCTCCCAAGTAAGTGTTTGAAACGGAGCATATGCGCCTGTGCCGAAACCAGCGCATTTTGGAGGGTGAAGGTCAAATCATTTTAGAGTCAGAGTCATAGAAAAATACAGCACAGAACTAGAGCTTTCAGACTATCTAGTCCGTGCCTAGTTTATGCGGTGGTGCGTTGGGACAATGACAGGTGATGTCAACAGGCCCAATAAACTGATTAGAAAATCTGGCCCTATTATAGGAGTCAAACTGGACACACTGGAGGCTGTGGTAGAACAAGGGACCCTATGGAAAATCCTGGCAGTTCCAGAAAATGTTTCTCACCCTATGCATGCTACCTTGGCTGAACAGAGGAGCACTATAAGTCATAGACAACTGCGCTGCTCCAAAGAGCGCTATACAAGGTCACTCTTACCCTCGGCCATTGGGCTCTAAAATGAGGCAACTTATAGCAGGGGAAGTGATCTTGACTTGTAAATCTTGTATATCTTATGTTTAAAGTAACTTATTTTTATTCTTTCCTACTTCTCTTCTAATATTTGTATATCTGTGCACTTGTAATGCTACTGTGGCACTGTAATTTCCTTTGGGGTCAAAAAAGTACTTAACTATCTATATCAAACCATTTAAACTGCCCACTCCCATTGACCTGCATTGGGACCATAGCCCTCCATACCCCTACCATCCATGTACCTATCCAAACTTTTCTTAAACGTTGAAATCGAGCTTGCATGCACCACTTGTGCTGGCAGCTCATTCTACCCTCTCACCACCCTCTGAGTGAATATGCTTCCAATTATTTTTCCCCCTTAAACTTTTCACCTTTCACCCTTAACCCAAGACCTCTAGCTGTAGTCCTACCCAACCTCAGTGGAAAAAGCCTACTTGCATTTACCCTATCTATACCCCACATAATTTTGTACACGTCTGTCAACCCTCCTCGCAATCTTCTTCATTCAAAGGAATAAAGTCCTAATCTCTTCAATTCTTCCTTATCACTCAGGCCCTCCTGACCCAGCAACATCCTTGTAAATATTCCCTGTACTCTTTCAACTTTTACAGTGCCTATAAAAAGTATTTACCCCCCCAATTAGAAATTTTCATATTTTATTGTTTTACAACATTGAATCACAGTGGATTAAATTTGGCTTTTTTCCCCCCACACTGATCAACACTAAAGGCTCTTTCATGTCAAGGTGAAAACAAATTTCGACAAATTGGTCTAAATTTATTTCAGTTATTAAACACAAAATAATTGATTGCATAATTACTCACTCCCTTCAAGTCAGTATTTAGTTGTTGTACCTTTGGCAGCAATTACAACCTTGAGTCTGTGTGGATAGGTCTCTATCAGCCTTGCACATCTGGACACTGCAAATTTTCCCCATTCTTCTTTATAAAACTGCTCAAGCTCTGTCAGATTGCATGGGGACATGAGTCAACAGCCGTTGTCGAGTCCAACCACAAATTCTCAATTGAATTGAGGTCTGGACTCTGACTCAGCCACTCCAGGACATTAACTTTGTTGTTTTTAAACAATTCCTGGGTAGATTTGGATTTGTGCT